>NC_059383.1:25486612-25807550 GCF_019703515.2 Myxocyprinus asiaticus | reverse complement strand
TAATAAGCAAGCAGTGTGCAGGCCACAAGATGAGTACCAGCTCTAATGCAATAATTTGCAGACTCTTGCTTTTCAGAGACGTGGGGCAATAAAGCATGCTGACGATGAAAATGATACAATTACCGGAGCTTTCCTGATGCCTAATTGCATCTGACCGCATTTTATTCCATGCTTGACAAACCCCACTGAACTGCTAAGCATTAATGAAAGCTTATCAGGGACTGGCTCATACCAGTACGGTCATTCTACCTTCCTACGGAAAGGGACCATGTGTGTGACACGATGTGATGTAAAGTGTGGTTGGATGATTCAGTAAATTATGAAAGGTGGGTGTTTAGTCCTTGTTTACCAGCCGATTATTAGAGCTCTGACATTTTGTCCATTATCATAACACAGACCCCTATTGATTTAATTGTGGTTGTAATTAAGGAGAAGCATGATTTGAACCATTAAGTCCTTAAACCTACCAGGGTTCCCGCAGATCATTAAAAAGTCTCAAGTCTTAAATTCAGTTTTCCAAAATGTAAGGTCACAAAAAGTCTTAAATATCATAAATGATACAACAAAAGTCTTAATTATCATTTAAAGAGGTCTTAAATTTGGGGGCGGAAAGGCAGGAATCGTGATATGACCTAATGTGATTATCAAACTTAAAAAGAATACAGTTTAATTCAATAAATGCATGCGCTGCATCTTTCAAAGTGAAAACGTGGAACTGTTGTATTTTCTCCAAGCACGCGGGGGCTTGTGAGTGTTCCCAGCTGTTGCAGAGCAGTTCGCAATCATTAGGCCATATCGGAAATTTATGACACGTGATCACTAATCAGAATGATCACCTGTTGATGATGATATAGTGTTGATGAAATATGACAGTGTTTACTTTTGTTTATATTGTAATACACTGTAGATCATTGTAGGAGTGTATGTTTTATTTTTCTTATGTTTGAATGAGCAGCTGGAAGCAGTGGAGCGCAAATATTTCAAAATAAGAGTCCCCAGTGTATTTCAACCTTTAAAGTTAAAAGTTCCACACTATGAATCACAAAACCTTTTTTTTTATTATTATTTTCTCAACCCCATAGCCCTACAATTGTATAAACTATTAGCAGATTAATTGCCTTTCTTTCAACAAATTATTGTATCAGCAAATCTTTTGTGTGGGAAACATGCCTTGAGTATTTTAAACTTGCATACAGTATATCCTACCCTGTTTTACTGATAAGCAATGTTAAGGCCATGCTGAATGTGTGCCCCTGCCAGTTTAAATAAGAGTCTGTGATGCATTATTTATTTTGAGATTGATTGGGTTTGTTTTGGTATGGGGATACGGTATTCATTTTATTTGTTCAGATCTTGAAAAAGGTCTTAAATTTGATTTTAAAAACTCTGTAGAAACCCTGCCTAAGTACTAGGTACCAAAGCAAGACCTACTGTAGATTGTGTTGTCTTGTTGTTTAACCTAATTTCTCCTAGATAGACTTCATGGGCTTCCACATCCACACTAATCAGTTTTAGTTTGAAAACTCAGTTTTTGGTTTCCTAATGTCGTTGTTTTCCATGCAGTAATTGACAGTGTTTCAAGAGCTTTGTCAGTGGAGGAAAATGCTGTTTCAGTGTGGATGGCAAATCAATGTGTTTTCAAATGAAAACGGATTAGTGTGGATGCAGCCTTATATTCTGAGTGTGCTGCTTGTTTAGGCGAAGAATTTTCCAAGACCTGAGGCCACCACCACACTTACACTTTTTAATTTGATAAAGGCTGGATTACACTACATGACTTCAACGGCAATTTTAGCCCCGATTTGCATTCAGGCTGAGTCAGTGCTCATCAGCACTAGTTTTGATTGTTTTGACAGCACAAGTCCGGGCTTGTCGGGTTCAGTCTGCAGATTTTTGGGCAATCAGAGTAAATCGTTTAGAATATGATGGGTACCGACTCTGATTTCTTACCCATATACAGTATATTCAAAATGTTTGATATTTTTGATCCAACTATCTATGACTACAGAGGAAATGTCCTAGTGTAAGATGCTCCATGACTTAAATCTGAAGTCATATTGTGAGTAGGCAGTGGAAAGCAAGTGCTCACTCAAAGTGGAACTGAAAAGTTGTTTTTAATCAGCTGAACAAATTCTTACACTCAAATGGCTGCTTGGACAATTTTCAGTCTTTTCAGTCAGTCATCTTGAAGGGAGGGGTTAGGCAACCATCAATCTGAGTGAACATCCATGATGTGTGGAGTCCCTTAAGGCTCAGTTCTTTCACCACCCCTGATCAACATGTATATGCTCCCACTAGACCAAATTATGAAAAGGAATCAGATTGCGTACCATAGGTATGTAGATGACATCCAGCTCTACCTAGCACTATCCCCAAATGACTACAGCCCCATAGACACTCTGTGCCTGTGCATTGACAAAAATAACAGTTGTATGTGTCGTAACATCCTTCAGTTAAACAAAGACAAGACAGAGGTCATCGTATTTGGCAACAAAGGTGAATTTCCCAAGGTGAACACATACCTTGGCTCCAAGTCCAGAATCTTGGTGTCATTTTGGAGTCTGACATTAGTTTCAAAAGTCAAATCAAAGCAATAACTACACTACCGGTCAAAAGTTTTGAAACACTTACTCATTCTTTATTATAATTTATTTATTATTATTATTTTTTATTTTTTTTCACATTTAGAATAATAGTAAAGTCATCAAAACTATGGAATAACATAAATGGAACTATGGGAATTATGTTGTGACTAAACAAAATCCAAAATAAATCCAAACTGTGTGTTATACTTTAGCATCTTCAAAGTCACCCTTTGCCTAGAATTTTCAGAAATGTACTCTTGACATTTTCTCAACCAGCTTCTTGAGGTATCACCCTGGGATGCTTTTTATACAGTATTGAAGGAGTTCCCATCTATGTTGGGCACTTATTGGCTGCTTTTCTTTATTATTTGGTCCAAGTCATCAATTTCAAAAACTTTTTTTTTTTTTTATAAAATTTTAGTTTTATAATGAAATAAATTAATATGGTGGCACAATTATATTTTTGTCTACAAAACTAATTTCAAACATTTAAGCATACGCCTTCAGATCAAAAGATTTTAAGATCATGAGAAACATTTCAGTCGTGTTTCAAAACTTTCGACCGGTAGTGCAAATCAGCCTACTATGATCTAAAAAAATATAGCGAGAATTAGAAGTTTTGTATCAAGTCAGACTTGGAGAAACTTGTTCATGCATTCATCACCAGCAGGGTGAATTACTGCAATGGACTCCACACCGGCCTTCCCAAAAAGACCATTAGACACCTGCAGCTCAGTCAGAATGCTGCTGCCGCCAGGATTCTGACCTGAACCAAAAAACTCCAGTCCTCAGGTTTTTATGCTGGCTTCCATTTGGAATTGATTTTAAGGCACTAATACTAGTTCATAAATCACTCAATGGCCTAGGATGTAAATACATTATGAATATGCTTGATGTAAATACAAACCTAACATACCTCTCGGATCATTAGTATCAAGTCAGTTAGAAATACAGAGGATTCAGTCAAAACAAAGTGAAACCACGTTTAACTATTGTGCCACCCGCAGCTGGAACCAGCTTCCAGAGGAGGTAGGATGTGTTACAACAGTAGCCAAATTCAAATCCATACTGAAAACACATCTGTTTAGCTCTGCACTTTCTGATTGCTGTATCACTTTATCTCTGTATCATTTTATAATTTTCCTTTTTAAATTCATTTTAATAATTAATTATTGTTTTTTTTTTTTGTCATTTCTTGTTCTAAATTGGTTTTAAAATGTATTTTATGTATCTTGTAATTTTTTTATGTAAAGCACTTTGAATTACCATTGTGTATGAAATGTTCAATATAAATAAACTTTGCTTTGCCTTTTAACAACACTCACCTCCAACTCGCTTTGCTGTCTCTAGAGACCATGTCTTCCCACACAAGGCCACACCCAAATGTGTTTGGCCTTTGTCTTTCATGACTCAGAACACAGAGTAGCAGCAACAGTAACAGCAATGCTTCTGTACATGTTTGTTTCCATACAAGTTTGTGATTGGATTGAATAAACTTGACAGTCAGGTAGTGTGTGATCTTCAGTCATTTAATGTGAATGGCCAGTTTTTATCTGTAGCCATTTACAAAGTTTGTAAGTGTATGATAGGCTACCTAGTATTTTTAAAATCTGTTCAGACTTTAAAGTCGTGTAGCATCTCTGAAAATGGAGACCTTTGAAAACGTTCTGTATTACCGCAAACTTTAAAAACTATGATGTTAGGAAACTTAAAACAGAGTTTTCAAACTAAAACAGGTTATTGTGGAAGTAGCATTAGACTATGGCTTACCTCACTATTGCTTCTTTTTAGGTCTTAATTGTTTCAATTGAAAATTATATCATACACTTTCTTGATCAGTTTGATTTAATTTTAAATGCTGTGGTTTTTGAGAGAAATTTAAGATTCATGTAAGGGACTTTTAGCTTGGCTGGAAAGTAATTACATAGAACATCACTGACTAGGAACTATTAATTAGATAATTAACACATAAAATAATCTTTATCTGCTTGGCATGACTTTGTAGCAAGAATTACACAGCAATGAATTGGATGGGCCATTAGATCTCACTTTACTGCGATTGTTTGTCCGTATGAATGAATTCAAAGGTGTTATAAAATGGAGATGCATCTCCACATTAAAGCTCCCTCGATTTAGATTGAAGGCATCCTTTATTCCCATTATCCTCCAGTTTTGGCTGTTAAGAACTTAATGAGCTACAAGGGAGCTGTTTAGTTCACCATTAGGTCTAAGCACATTCTCCAAGGACATATTCATGGCCTTTTACATATGCTGGCTTTGTTCAATTAGATTGAATAGATAAACATAGGAGAATGTGGACAAACAGAGGAAGACTGATACCCAAAGTAATTAGGGGTTTATCTTTTGACAGAGCTGTTCCCTGGGTCAATTCAGCAGACAGATGATGACAATACATGGACTTATTAGGATGCCTGTGGGCTCCATAAGTGGTTTTGGCCATTTCTGGTCATTATTGAATTTCAGTCAGAGTAGCCTGTTTCCATGCTTGGTGTTGGTGTGTAAGCAAAAGAGAGAGCGGTTGAGAGAAAATATGAAGAGACCTTGTGTGACTTTCTCACAAAAAGCATTGTGTATATACAGATGTGGTTTGTTGGGGAAACTAGAACATTTCAGGCATATAATGTCAGATTATTAATTATGTTTGTCCTCTGACTGTCCTTGAATTTTCAGTACAGCACTTTAGTCTGTGACCTTTTGATAAATGTCAGTCCAGTTGTAAAAATGGAACAATAAAAGCATTTCTTTAAAAGTAACACTTCATCATGTAAGCTTTCTTATTTTGCTAATGAGGAGACTCATTTCTCAGACTGGTTGTGTCAAGTCCTTGTCTTATTATGCAATGACATTTAAAATGTCCATGTACAACAGATTTAAGACTTAATCACTTGTCTATAAATTTTCCCCACAGCAATTCTTCATGAGAATTAGGCATGAATAAATGATTTTTTAAGAGATTTCCATTATGATGTTCATGCTTTGCATCCTTACATCTTCACAATACACCTTTGGCACATTAATACATTCTCTCAATGCATTCATGTATCACTTTTAAGATTGTGCTATGAACCATGAGTTAACAAATGCAGGCATTAAATATATATAGGCAGGGTTGGGGAGTAATGGAATACATGTAACGGGAATACTTATTTAAAATACAAAATGTAAGTAACTGTATTCCACTACAGTTACAATTTAAATCATTGGTAATTAGAATACAGTTACATTCAAAATGTATTTTGATTACTGAAGAGATTACTTTGCATTTTATTGTCATTTGTTTCATTTAATATTTAGTCCTTTCAGATGGAAAACATTTACACATATAAATGATGTGATCCAAAGTGCATTTGAACAGCGGTGAAACACTTTCTTATGATGTGTTACATTCATACGAGCAGACAGAGAAGTAAGTTTGAAGTAAGTTTGGAGAAGAAGAAATAGAAATAAACCTTGTGTAAACTGTCAGCTTTACGCTAAGCTAAAATGCTATTTTAGCCATTACCAGGCACGTTCATATTTTTTTATCAAGAAAATTCATGTTAGATCATAATTTCTTTTTTTCTAGTAAGACCTTTGAAATTAGGGCAAAACTCCTATTCTTGATGATAATTTTTATATTGTTTTCCTCTAAAAATATCAAAAAATCCTTTAAACAAAATCAATTTGATTTATCTTGTTTTAGAAATAACACTGCATAAGATATGTAGGTTTTTCAGAGAATGCATTTTTAACATGTATATTTTGTCTTACTGTACTGGCAGATTTCTTATAGTCAAAACAAGTGAAAAAATCTACCAGTGCTGAATAAGTAATCCAAAGTATTCAGAATACGTTACTGACCTTGAGTAATCTAACGGAATATGTTACAAATGACATTTTACAGCATGTATTCTGTAATCTGTAGTGGAATACATTTCAAAAGTAACCCTCCCAACCCTGTATATAGGTAACATGCCCAAATGTAATGCTGGGTTTGAGGTTTGGTGGTGATAGCTGAAAGATATGTGCTAGTAATCTGAAGGTGGTTCAAAGCCTAGAAGGGGTCATTCATGAACATTCAGTGGCTCCAAAAAAATGTCGGACACTTAATTCAATTTAATCACGTTACATATAAAGTGGCATCTGCAAACAAATGGTGCTACAGGTAGACCTTTCCTCAGAACTAACTTAACTTTACCTAGTCATTTTTTAATTACTTTTAACCAACTACTCTCAAGGTTATTTTAAGTGTATGTATTGAGTCAGTTTCCCCAGGATCACACAGAATCCTGTTGCTAGTTGAACAAACTCAGAGTTTCAGAGCAAGTTTCAGGATGACAAAACCAGATAGAGCCAAAGCGGTTTAGATCAGGTTCAGCGATCTCAAGATGCTTATTATAAACTTTCTCTGTCAACTCAGAGCTGGATCTTGAGTTCATACTTAACCTGAAGCACATGCACATGAATAAGCGACGTTTGCCACAAACAGCCAATGTGTGAAGCATGGAGAGAGTCAGCGCGATTTACTTTTCGTGAGAAATCCAGCTTGATTTACGTCTCAGTTGAAGATGAGAGATCATTATGAAAATATTAAGAATTTTAACATTTACACAGCATGAAGAGAAACACTGCTGTTGCTGTGGAAGATAAAATAACTGAATATTGACCTGTTTCAGTGATGTCACTTTTCCCCACAGCCACCATATTTGTGACCATCTGCGGGAGGAAACAATGGTGGTGAATGGAAAAACACCTGAGAAACGATATCAAGAAAAACATAAAAAATGGCTTTTGGTCCATGCCCAGTCCCAGGAAAGTTTCATACAGTTCTGAAGAGCGCACAAAATTGGCGAATTGAACTTTCGCGGACATTTAAAGATATTTTATCGTTGATTCATCTCCGTATGCCAGCGAGTTTGATGTGTGACTGGCGAGTACACACAGCCCACCAGTATATCATCGTAACCATCTCTCATTCAGAAGTTACAAATGTTTTTGTGGTGTTTTCTGGTCTGATTTAGTCACAGTATTTAAAAACGTCTGTGATGATCCATCTCTATGAATGTAGGAGCTGCTTTTAACTCCTGAAGAAGGTTTTTGAAGCATCCTGCAGCCCAGCACATTGAAGGTACACGGAATATTGGTCACAAACATGGTGACGCGGTCATACAGTGACGTAACATGAAAACAGGCCAATAATGTGTAAGTGAATTTACACTCGGTTACCATTTTATTAGGTACACCTGTACAACTAATTATTCATGTGATTATCTAATCAGCTAATCATGTGGCAGCAATGTAATGCATAAAATCATGTAGAAACGGTTAAGGAGCTTCAGTTAATGTTCACATCAACCATCAGATTGGGGAAAAAACTTTCTCAGTGATTTTGACCATGGCATGATTGTTGGCGCTAGACGGCTGGTTTGAGTATTTCTATAACTGCTAATCTCCTGGGATTTTCATGCACAACAGTCTCTATATAGTTTACTCAGTATGGTGCCAAAAGCAAAAAACATACAGTGAGTGGCAGTTCTGCGGATGGAAAGGACTTGTTGATGAGAGAGGTCAATGGAGAATGGCCAGATTGGTTTGAGCTGACAGAAAGGCTACAGTAACTCAGATAACCACTCTGTACAATTGTGCTAAGCAGAATAACATCTTAGAATGCATAACACATTGAACCTTGAGGTGGATGGGCTACAACAGCAGAAAACCACTTCGGATTCCACTTCTGTCAGCCAAGAACAGAAAGCTGAGGCTGCACTGGACAGTTAAAGACTGGAAAAACAGCCTGGTCTGATGAATCTCGATTTCTGCTGAGGTACACAGATGGTAGGCCCACTGCAGCCTCAGTTTTCGGTTCTTGGCTGACAGAAGTGGAACCCAACATGGTCTTCTGCTGTTTTAGCCCATTCACCTCAAGGTTCGACATACGTTGTGCATTCTGAGATGCTATTCGGCTCACTACAATTGTGGTTATCTGAGTTACCATAGCCTTTCTGTCAGCTTGAACCAGTCTGGCCATTCTCTGTTGACCTCTCTCCTCAACAAGGCTTTTTCATCTGCAGAACTGCCACTCATTGGATGTTTTTTTTTTTTTTGGCACCATTCCCAGTAAACTCTAGAGACTGTTGTGCATGAAAATCCCAGGAGATCAGCAGTTACAGAGGTACTCAAAGCAGCCTATCTGGCACAAACAATCATTACCAACACATCTGCAAACAGTATTTATTTCCCTAAGTTCTCAGCATAACGTGCTGCATACAGGTACTGTACAGTATGTAAAGAACATTTTTAATGTGCTGCTCAAAAGAAACAAGGTTCCCACATCTCTCAAATAAACCATCTTATAATATCTTAATATATAGGTCTAATGTAATAAAACTTAATATATCTAAATTGTAATCTATTAATACATTTATTATATATATTTCCCTGTGAAGTGTGCTTCAATTTGGAGTGAGAGATACAGGGGGAGTGACTTTATTGCGTCAGAGATGTCACTTTACTCACAGCTGATTGGTTCACTATCTGTTTGCGATCTGTTACCCAGATTATAACCTGCCGGTGGCAGGTTAGCCGTGTAGCACAAGTTGCTATGGCGATGAACATCAGTAAAAACCGACCTGCTGTCTTGAGACTGAAAAAAATCAAAACAGAGTTCGCTTAAACTAAACAAACGTCCCTGGGTAACCACTGAAGGGTTTTATATTATACAATATAAAACAATTAAAAATGTATTATAGAGAAGTTGAACATGCTGAAGATTAAGTATACATTTGAAGTAATTTGTCTGCCTTGTAATGAACAGCTATGGATGCACTCCGAAATGCCACTCAAATTACTTTGTGTTATCAGAACCGTTAGCCATTTCGTTCCAGTTGGAGCAGTTAACGTCCTCCGGGGCGGGATGATTGCCACAGTTATGACTACCTTCTAATGTACCATGAAAGGTTTACGAGGCGTAGTAAGTGAATACATGCACAAATAACCCTTCCTGGATGGCGAGCTAAGGTGATGTGTATGGAGATGTAATCAAGCCCAGCTTTGGCTGCTCTCAGATTAAGCGAATGAGGCATTATTGTCTAATCTCTGCGTGTGAGCGCTGTTATGACAGGGACTGGGAATCCGAATACACTTCCGTCTGTTTTCTGTCTAATTTTTATGGTATAGCGAAACTGAATAATATCATGTTTGGCCTGTTCGCTGGCTGACTCCCGTATCCCACTGTGTAGTCGGTCGAGGTTTGTTGACATTAGAGTACCCGGGCTCCGATACTCTGAGTGTTAGAAGACTGTGGAGACATCCTGCCTAACCAGGTTTATGTGATATGAAAACACATCATAAAACCATGCATGCTTTGAAGCAATAATATTTTTGGACATCTTTTGAGCTGTTTTATGCCATCTGAGCAGTGGCGATTTCTCAGGGCCAGCAAAGCCTTCTCTGCTGGCGTAACATGCCTAATAAATAAATATTCTCTCATCCTTTCATTCTAATTGACCATTTTGCCTATGTATTTTCAATCCACTCCTAATTCATCTACAAACAAATAGCAAAAAACAAAAAGGTTATCCAATCAGAATTTATTCCTCGATGCTTACAAGCAAAGTGTGACAACTGTTTCACAAATCGCATGCCCGAAGCCATGCTCCTTAGCCAAAACAGCGTGTGTGTCTGAGCTCCACCCCGTCAGGCCTTAAGAATTTCTTCAGAATCCCTCAACACTGCAGTGAATAGGCATCTAAAGTCAGAGTGTCAGATTCATTAGCCAATCAGATTGATTTATTTGTTCTTGGTGGGTGTGGTCTTTAGTCTATGTCCAGGCCTTCTAGCTGGCCTTGAGTGACACAATCACGCTTTAAGTGATGTTCGTAATTTGAAAATAAAGAGCGCTTGATGCTGACGAGTCAGCTGTCACTGCCACATCACCATTAATAAAGAGATCCTTATGATTTAAAAACCTGAGATGTTCTGCATGATCGTGCAATTGATTAATTAAACAGGAAAGGAGGGCTGATTTTCACTTCAAGCAAATTGGTAAGTGCTTTTTGCATTGTTATAGCAACATCAGGTATTTTCTAAGTGTAAGTTAGGCTGCTTTAGCATTCAGTGTCAGATCAAGTTTTGAAAAGTAACCGTGTACCCCGACGAAGCAAAATTTATTGCAAGCAAAATTTAAATTGCAAATATTATTAGAGAGCTTTTTCTTAATATTAGACCTCCTTAGTTCTGGCTTTCGTATGTGGACATGTTTTTAAAATGTCAGTTGGTATTATTAGTTGACTGCCACATTATGTATGATATTCATTGTGAAACTGTTTTCTTAATGGCATGAATCGCACTGAAGGCCTAGACTTAAAATGCATGGGCCGCGGCTGCATCTGAGTAATGTTCTTCTGTTGTCTGATAATATGCAGTTCTCTGAATAGGCTGGAAACATGTTAATTCAGCTGTGGTTTATGTTTGATAAAATTAACTTGAACTCAACCACAATATCTGAAACTTTAGTAGTGTTTAGAGAATACTGAAACACTCAGATCTTTATTAAATCATACTGGTGGTTTCACGCTGCATTAATCAATAACAATTTATCTCTTTTGAGGCTTGCTAAAGCTTTAGAGATCTTTGTTCTTTCAAACCTTAATGTTTTAGACAAATCCCAATCAATATTGGTGTATTTCTAGTTTGTTTATTCTGTTAATAATAAACAATCCCCACTCACAATTTGCATGTATGTGGCATGTTAGATTATGTGTTCTTGCTTAGGGGCTGTTACACACTGGCAGTAATGAGAGGAAGGTCAGACCAAATAATGCAGCGGTAAGCAGCAGGCTGCTGCTCGCAGCAGAGCGGCTCTATTAGTTTAATTTTGCTTATCGTCTCATTTTCCCCCTGTAGTCAGGTAGAGACTCAATCAGCCTCGGCTTTCTTTCTGGAAACTCACCTCATTGTACAGCTGTTAGAGCTCAGGCATGATAACCTGAAGCGACTTCTATTAATTTTTCATTATTTCATTACACTGCCAGTCAATTGTGCCTTTGGATTTGTGCTGAAGCATCCAGTCTCTTGGCTTGCTGCTGTCCGTTCTCTTGCAGGGTCTTTCTGGCTGGGCTTTTTTTAACTCCACTTTTTTTTATCCTGTTGCTTTCAACAGCATACAACTGAAAGTTGTGTTACTTACTTCTCAGTAGCTTTGGGTATTGCCTTCGGTTCTTCTTTAGTAGATGTTTGACAGTGACAGTGACAGAAAGAAATGCACTACAATTTATTTAACTATCATACCTTGTATATATATATATAAAAGACAATTTCATCTTCCATTGTAGTCAGTCAATACATACTTAATTAAATACAAAATCGCTGTCCTTTTCTGCATATTGCGGCGCCATTTTGCGGCCCTCTTCAGCCAGTCGTGGCCCGTTCGGCATAACGCAGAAGCCCGTTTCAGCTTATCGCCACCCGTTCGGCCCCGTTTCGTGGCCGGCCCACTGGGAAAAGTCCCAGTTCTCCCTATGGCCAGTCTGCCCCTGGCTGGTCCCCATGATGGGATACTGGTGTACTGGCCCCACCAGGCTTCTTAACTAGTTGTGTTTGTATTTTTTTCTTTCTTCTGTCCCAGCTTAATATGCAGAGTCAACTATAAGTAAGCTATTTTTAAGCTAAATTCACCTAAAAGTGTAACACTGGGGTTCTGTGGTGCTATCAAATAATTTTGTTTATGCTATCAAATAAAAGTTTATTTGAGTGGCCAGTCCAGCCCAACACATTAACATTGGCTCAACTAATGGCGTGGGTTAGGGGTGGGATTATCTATTTGTTTAACCAATGGAAGACATGGGATTTTTTTTTTGTTTTTTAATCTGTCTCAAAACAGTGATTATTTGTGCAGAAATTACACACTTCAGCTTTAACCAGCAAGATATCATAGGTCTATTAGCTTAATCAAAAAGACCATGCTGGTCCACTACTATCTTCACCAGCCAAATATTGATGGTAAACAACATGGCTATGTTAGTCCACCAGCTAGACCAGCTCATAACCAGCATTAGCCAGCCTGAACCAGCCATGAAATTCATGCTGGTGTAAGCTGGACTTTTTAAAATGTAGTTTGGAATGGTCACTAATAGAATGTTACCATGTAACATGTCAGTGTCTCACAGTTGTTTATATTTGTCTCCCACAGCACCTGTCTACTGTTCTAACAAAGTGACAAAACAAAGACTGCCAATATGTTTTCGAACATCAGACAGGTGCTGTGATGGACACACACAGAACTGTGGCTAACTCAAGGACAGAAACCCTGCTGTGTTACTTCAAGTGTAATATAGAAAATATTAAAGTAAAAAATGACAAGCAGACTATGTAGAGGTGGAAATCACTGGTGCCCCCTGTTTTTCGGTATTAACACTGAGAAACAGAGCTAAGCTCTAAGCCCACCATCAGAAATGATGTTCTTTCTAATACCACAGGTAATACAGCAGTGGGTAATAGGATTAGACCACATGTGGAGAGTTTTAAGAAGAAGCAGAGAAGATAATGAGGACTTACTGTACATTCTCCTGTTCTTTTCAAGGAGGAAGATAATTTCTCTGTCCTCATAGAGAGTGTAAGTAACTATTCTTAAGATTCTTGTGATATGGGAGTGCAGATACAGTATAAACAGTCTTTACATCAAACTGAAGGGCTCTGGATTATGCTTCTCCCATGACAAAATCTCAAAATCTTGGAACAGAATTCCATTTTGTCCTGTCAGTTTGATAAGGAATGTGCATTTCGGCTTGGCTGCTTAAAGGTGGATGGTTTTTTGACATGGAGACAGCTGATCAGCAGGATAAGCAAGCTTTGTGGAAGCAGGAAGGACAGTTTGTTTTTTAGCTGAATTTCCCTGAAGACCAGCATGAATTTGCTTTTTTGGTGCTGATCTAGCTAGTGGACCAGCATAGCCATGCTGTTCACACGCAAAATTGCACGATTAAGCTAGTTAAGAAGCCAACATCCATCCCATGCTGGTGACCAGCCTCCAAAACAACCAACCCGTTCTCACTCCCTAAGCGTCCAATTTTGACGCTTGTGCAGAAGCCGTCTGCATCTGCATGATGACGCCAAAGGTGACCCCTGGCGTCCTCTCATTGTCGCGGTGAGAAATCCTTTTTTTCAACGAGAAAACTTTGTCGTCAGTTATCAATCTTTGAATATTATTTTGTGTGCTTAACCTCAATGTTTTATAATACTTATAAATATATTAGTGTGATATTACATTACATTACTTCATATTTTAGATCACCTAACCCAACCCCATTTCTAAACCTAACCGATAACCAATATAAAACATGAAAGAGACACTTAGATATTCATAATTTGATATACATTACACTATTTATAGATATTTTTAAGCACCCAACCGCACATTTATGGCTAAACTCAACCAGTTCTCAACAATAGAAAATATGTAACAAGCAGATAAAGTACAGACACAATCATTTATTCATAAAAATGCACTATAATAATATTCCAAACCATATGATGGCATTGTGTGAGTAGCAGAGTGAAACTGATGGTTTTAATCGGTAAAAATATTACCCCTTCCTTGAAGGCATCCTGATCCTGTGTCATCCTGATTCTACCGGCACATCTCATTAAAAAAATACACGCACATCCGAACTTGAGGTAGTTGTAATCAGTCACAAGACACGCGAGAGCCAATGGTAAGTACTTGAGCTTGTGACAATCGGTCACAAGACACGTGAGAGCCAATGGCATAATCACTGAGACTCTGACGTCAAACACGTGTCATTATGCTTGAGGCGACAAATTTTGAATGTGTTATAACGAAACTTGTGTTACGGTGGACGCCGGGTGACCGCGATTAGTGACTAAAAACATACATTTAGGTTTGTTCTTTACATAAAATGATTGTAAGACTCTGAATACTAGGGCTGTTTGAGTCCAGAAATTTGGGAATCGACTCCGATTCCTGGTTCCATCGATTCCAGACTAAATATTCTTGATTCCGAAAAAAAATAAAATAATGGGAGGTAAAGTTAAATCTCATAATAAACAGCTCACTACAAAGTGTTCTTTGCACTAATTATAAAAGCATGAACAACATTTACTATTAGGTCCATTCTAAAATTAAATCAGGGCCTATATACACATACCAAAGCACGATGCTTCAATCCCATGAGATACATTTGAGGGAAGTTTGAGTAGATGTGGCTGTATTTCGAAGAACTACCGCAAATAATCTTAAAAGCACCATTTTACCTACATTGAAATTGTCTGTGACAACTCATGAGTTCTTGTTTAGAAAGAGGTTTATATTATAATGTACAGTGATTGTCCACTACCTTTTGTACACTGATTAAAATGTCAGAACAATACACTTCAGTTTTATTTAACAATCCAGGTTGTTGTACTGGTTTATTTCATACAAAAAAAAAAAAAAAAAAAATATATATATATATATATATATATATATATATATATATATATATATATATATATATATTTTATAATGTGTATTTAAAATTTTTGTCTTTGAATTTGATTTCTGTGATGAGGAGGAGGGTGTGGCTGGGCCGAGAGGATTCACGCCCGGCACTAAGTTACCCAATCAGCGGGAGAGAGATAAAAGGAGGAGCTGGGGACGCGAGAGAGAGAGAGAGAGAGAGAGAGAGAGAGAGAGAGAGAGAGACGCACGCAGCATTGTTTTGTGTGTGTGCTTTTGTAATATTTCAGTTCAGTATTTTATGTTGAATAAAAGTCTTTTGATGATTAAATTATTTTTGATTGTTAATCCGGTTCCTGCTTCCTCCTTTCCCGATGAACGAGAGGCTTGTCTGTCACACTGGTGCCGAAACCTGGGACTGGAGGAAGACGCGTCATCTGAGAGACCCCTCGCCTCTGACAGAGGATTGCGACGCCGAGGAGAGGAGTGGTTCGATGGTACTGGAGTGGTCCGCCAGGAGACGAGCCGCCGTTGCTGTCTGCCAGGGGATGGAGTTGCTGCCGTCCACCGGGAGGTGGAGGAACCGCTGCCGTCTGCCGGGAGGTGAAGGAACCGCTGCCATTCACCAGGAAGCGGAGGACCCGCTGCCGTCCGCGGGGAGGCGGAGGAACCACTGCCATCCTTCAGGGGATGGAGGAGCTGCTGCCACACTGGCACTGGCGGAATCCAGTGCCATCGCCCGGCATCACAGGATCGCTGGACAGCTGGCTGAGGGCCTAATGGTGGCGTGGACGGGAACCTGAGTGTTTTTTTTCTCTCTCTCTCTCTCTCTCTGTCTCTCCTGCTATCTTTCTCTCTCCCCTCCCCTCGTCCTACCCAGGTACCCAGCCGGCAACGGCACAGCTGAAGGGGCAACTCCTCCCCTCCAGGAAGTGTGGGGGGGGGGGGGGTAAGGTTTCCCCGACCTGAATCGGGCAGTGGGGGTATGTGACGACACTGTATAATTGTTGAGAACGAGTAGAGAAATGTTAAATTCTCGCTCTTATAAGTGCAGCACATTGATCATTTAAAATTTAACATACCGATTTATTGATGTGAACTATGATGCTAACTGAACTCTGCCTTCTCCTTGTTGCAGACTTGTGTTGTAAAATCAGGAAAGTTGTTATTGTATGCCAATTTACTGTTTTGGCATGTTAATTGATTATAAGTTTAATCCAAAGTAAAATACCGGCAGACTATACTGGAAAGCAGATGTGTTGAAGGGCTTGTGTGATTGCTTCATACAGATGAACAAACGGAGCGGATTTACAGATGCTGACAGACTACAAAATACTCAAGATGCAGTCATTTTATAAGACTTTTGTAAATTGTATTAGGCTTATGAAATATGTAGTAGTTCAGTGGTCGAGGAAATAAACACAGTCTGAAAATATCAAACGGATTCCCCGAAAGGAATCGACTCCAGCTTTGGAGTCTATTCCAACGTATCGAGTCGATTCTCGATTCCCAACGCCTCGAAATCATGGAGTCGATTCTTTTTGGAATTGATTCCCAGCCCTACTAAATACACCCAGTATGAAACGGGCCACTTTAGCAGTGCAGGATGTGCACAGACAGATTAAATAGACAGATAAACAACAGATTAAATATTAACCACTGTAAATAAATGTTGCTGATTTTAAATTAAATGAAAATCATACCTCCAACATATGTCATGTTGACAAAATTGTACCCCAATGTACAATTAAACTATGCTAAAATTCTAATGCTCATCGCGTCAGTCATTTGACGTCAAAAGTTTCTTATTGAAAAGAACACACAGCCAGAGGGTGCTTTTGGCGTCTGTAGATTGACGCGCTGGGCTCTTGCATAAGCGTCAGTCTTTGATGCCTTCAGAGTGAGAACGTATTGCAACAACATTGGCTGGTGACCACTGACCACACTGAATATTGTATTAATCACATTTCTGTCTTATATTGAACTTTAAATAGATTCCCTACTGGCATTTTTATTGGTAAAAAGCTATATGATCTGATTAAAAATATTTCATTCAGAGGAAAGACTTGGGTTGCTCATAACACTGATTTGAAACCCTACTGAGTGTTTTCATATAATCACACAGAGATATGTTCTTTCTGGGTACTTCACACATCACTTGCCATTCATATGTAAAACACAATGGCTTTTCACTAAGAATATTGAACCAAAGTGGTAGTAAAGGTTCTAAAATGAACTTCCTAGGGTTTAAGTTTCTGAATCATCTAGGAATATAACTGTTTAATGGTCTTCTTAGCTTTAAATCTATTTGATAACAGTTCAGTTTTTTTTTTTCATTGGTCCTTGGGGAGATGGTGAATGTAGAGGTCATGAGTTGGAGCAACATGAATAAAGTACAAAATGTAGGAACCTTGAGAATGCTGTTTATTAAGGCTCAGGAAACCTGAGAACATAACCCTTGTAATAAGTCTAGGAAAAAGGAATTGTTATTATCCAGAAGAAGTAATTTAACACTGGCACCCAGGGCACAACAGCTAAAAATCATAACCAACCACTGGCACTCACTGCCCTGAGATGACATTGCAGCTTGGCAACAGGGTTTCATATAAATGATTGCTAAGGGAGAAGTCCTTGAATGAGCTCCAAGGCTGTTGTCACTGTCCAGAAACACCTCATGAGTGCAGCACCGCATCTGAGAACTCAGTCTGAAGTCCAGAGGGTCTCCACCCTACAGTTGGCTGACCAGTTTGTCTGAACAGCTTCCTCCTGTTGTCACCCACAGAGACACTGAGCTCATTCATACCCATTTCTTCAGTTTAGAGGCAAATAGCCTGAGGAAATTACGTAGTATAAACTGAGAAAGTATTTTGGATGTAGGAGAGCAGCATGACTGTTATTAATCAACATAGTGACTGATGAGTGGTCTGCAAGTGTAGAGACAATCATTTAAATGTCCAAAGAAAATGCAATTGAAAATGTCCTTATTGCCATGATGATTTCCTCATTGTATCCATATCCTGTTTGATGGTTAACCATGTGCTTGTTGTTATGCTGACCAATGAATCTTTGTGAGTTGAAAGGTGGAATGAATGTTCTGCCTGAAAGAAATACAAATAATGGACATTAAACGTTTGTAGGAAATTATTAGTTTTACGAATGCTTATATCCTGCAGATAGGAAACTCATCAGACTTTTGAGTCATCAGACATTTTGACAGCGTAATAAAACCAAAATGCTGGTGCCAGTCAGAATGTTCTAATATGTTCTCTCTGTTGAGCCCTAATAAATCACAATGAAAAATTCATATGCATTAGAAAGATTAGAATTGTTTCATATAATAGTGCAATATGTTCATATAATCCACTTATAAAAAGAACTGATGTTGTTTGGGTTGAGGTATGTATGTATGGCTTGAGTCAGCCTCAGTTTTCCTAACAAAAATTCAATATACTTTCTCGATCTGGCAAGCTTGCTTCTGATTGGCTAATTTTATGCTTCTGGGAATAAGGGCACACTGTGTTTAGTCAGTCCTCCTGAAAACAAATTTGTTTTTACAAGGTTGATACAATGAGTGCTTTTGAGGATTAAATATTGACTGGATTTTCAACGTTTTCCAGGTTAGTGTCATCAAATCTTGGAAAGATATTAAGAGTTTTGTTTGACGCACTTGGTAGCAAGTTAATCAGATATCCATGAGCAGAACTGTACATTACACTTTGTTTTCTGAGTGTACTTACTTTTGGATGGGCACAAATTCTGATCACAAAGTTCCGCTGTTTTTCCAATGCTCTCTGTACAACTGTTTACAGAGACTGCCATGCATATATTTTAATACATTCCTTTTCACACTGGTCAGTATATTGTGTAATTTATTTTAGATAAACCCGCCTCTAAAAAAGATGCCAAACGGTTCCAGCATGATTTTGCAACACCATGATAGAAAAAGAAACTGTAACAACACAAATGAGGCCAGATCGGGATGGAACGGCACGGTTCCGCAATGAGAAATTTTCACCCCAATGGTTAAAAAGTGGCTAAAAATAAACAAATGTGGTTGGTCGCTTTACATGTCGGTCAGACAGTTTCTTACAGTCTAAATAGGCGGTTCTTGACCAGAATAAACTGCAATGTGGACCAGACCATTTGCTTTTTATTCTGGCTACATGAGACTAATGTGTGGCAGAGATCATGTTGATACAGGCTTGTGTTTGTGTTTGCAGTGCAATTCTTTTTGCTAGGAAATCTCATTTGCTTCCTTCTGGCATGCAACATGTCAACATCTCAGCATCTCAGTACAATTTCAACACGTCCTGTGTCTACGGTCCTTTGTAGATCCCTTGTCTCGTTGACACTGAACATGTCTGTTCCATGACCTTGATTGTGACTGCCCTCTCTCACCAACACATCTGGCCTTATGCATTTATAGTTTTCATAGTGCATGTGACAGCGGCTCACAGTGGCTCCCAGGAGGAAACCATAGCCCCTGGTTAGGATATAACAAGGTGAGTGAACCATACTGACTCCTTACCCTTCCTCAATATCGTATGAAGTCTTCTCTCCCTTGGCAAGCTTCTCAGAGGTCTACTAGATAGACAGCACACCTCAGCTCCAGAATGTCATCGAGTGCCATATCTCTGCAGCACCTGGAGGAGGTGTCTGAGAGTGAATAATTAATTAATGAGCAGCTGGAAACATTTCTTCACTGAATGTCACCCACAGCGAATGCCCCCCGGGATGAAAGGTGCTCGCGATTTGAATTTGGTCTGGAGCTCTTGATTCAAAGACCATCACATTCAGCTTGGGACAGGACAACGAAGATATTTGTTGAGGAATATGGGGTCCAAATAGCTTATGTTATCAGTGCCAGCTTTTACTGGCAATTGTTCTGACTGTGTTTAGTATGCCTGAGGCATTTTCCTGGTCTACAATGCTGTCTGAAGCTTCTCTTATGTGTAATTATAATAACAAATCCAGCATATGTTTTCTTTCTTCTACTTTGTCTGTCAGAGAAAGCGCAAATCTGTATACTATTCATGAACAGGCCGTAAAATGGGAATGGCTGCAAATGAATCATACTTTATATTTCAAATTAATAATTCCTGCTGCATATTATAGTATTGTCTGTCTCATACACAGACTAATTACATTCTGTCACACAGAGAAAATTGAAAAATGATTTTTCTTTTCTTTTATCCCCCTTCCTTTTTCCTCCACCACATTCAATCAATGCTCGTTATAAAACAAAGACAAGACAGCTCTTGATTATTGGAGTTGGTTTTCAATCTTTGAAACATTTCTATACATCCTTTAAACTTTTTGCAAGTCATTTCTGATCTGTCTCGCCATTTGCAGAGTACTGTGAGCTCTCATACAGCTCACAGATAAATCGATGAAGAACCACAGGCAATCCTGACAAAGCGTTATTCAGGGGAGCAGACTCATTCAGCTGCCTGCTCGTAATGTCCAAGTGTCGAGTTTAGCCAAACTGTATTTGGAGAAGTGTTATAGAGTGCAATTCAGCACAAGAAACTCAGCAGGCTGCGACAGTGAGGGTACGTGTACATCTCAACCATGGGGTATGTGTATATCAGTGGGTATTCAAGGAGGTTCAATTGGGTAGCTGCTAAGATGTTGATTTAGCGTTTGTAAACCTGTAAAACAGACATGACGACATTTATTGTTGACTTCTAAAGCCACTTTATGTGCCATATAATCAATGTTTTATGGCTCGTCTGCCACTATGATGTAATGTCTTTGAATTATCTGAATGATTAAATTGAGTATATATATTAGATGTATAAATATTTTGTATATAAACAACAACAATAATAATAATAATGAATTGCCATAATCTTGTTTATTTATTTTTTATTTATTGACTTACCCCATTCGTTTTCTTTTAAGGAAAGAAAAAAAAAAAACGTGCGAGTATTGGGTATGGTTCGCTAATAGGTGATATTAAATTTTTTTAAGAACTATCCCCCTAGAACTGTCATAATTTATGACAAACTAGCTCACATGAACTAACAATGAGCAACACTTTTACAACATTTATTAATCTTAGTTAATGTTAATTTCAACATGTACTTATACATTGTTCAAATAATTATTTATTTATTTATTAACAGTAGTTAATGCACTATGAACTAACATGAACTAACAATGAACAATTGTGTTTTATTAACTAACATTAATAAAGATTAATAAATGCTTTAGAAAATATATTGTTCATCGTTAGTTCATGATACCTAATGCATTAACTAATGTTAATGAATGGAACCTTATTGTGAAGTATTACCGATTGTTTTTAGTTTAGAGGTGCTGTAAATCATTGTTATAATGGCCATTTTATCCATACGCTATCTGTGTATTGATAATCCTAAATGCAATGTAATGTATATTATGAGTAAAAAGGAACACATTTCTGGTTTGGTGTCAATGAAGCCTTACTGATGGGGGCTGTGGGTGTACATAAGACCAAAAAAGGAATCACTGGTGTAGAAGAATGTAAATTTAGCAATCAATAATTAAAAAAGTGAAGGTTCAGGATGTTAGCTCTTTAATCTTTAATCACGTGGCTCTCGCGTCTGGTTTTCTCTCCTTTCTACACTGCCATCTATCACCTCTGTGGCCCTCTCCCGAGACTTTCTGTGATGAACAGACAATATAACCCCACTCCTCAGAGTAACTCTTTGAAGAGAGTTGGCATTTCTGTAGATACAGAACAGAAAATCAATTCCCCATAGACCCTGGCCCTATTCCATGCTGCTCTGCTGAAACACATGCTTTGGTCTGGCTGGACGGCTGTGCCGATTGTTTCATGATGAGGTCTGAGGCATTTACTTTGCCTCTCTACTGATGTAAGAGATGCAGACATTTCTGTTTAGTGTGTTTCAATCAATTGAAGTCACACACACATACACATAAATGCAAACTCAGATTACTCAGGAACCTCCCTAAACATTTTACTGATTTTGTTTGCATTCCTTACAGTCCTGTTGCATCCTCTTGTGTAATATTCAGTGTTGATTATCAGTCAATCAATCTGTCTGTCTGTCTGTCCATCTGTTGCTACTGTATTGAAACTGCAAAGGCTAATGATAAAACAGAGTATTAGATACACAATACAGTGTATTAGTATATTTCAAGCACCACATTTATAACCTCCCTATATAATTTACTGATTATATTTGCATTCCTTACAGTCCTGTTGCATCCTCCACTTGTGTATTATTCAGTGTTGATTATCCGTCCGTCCGTCCGTCCATCCGTCCGTCATTTGTTGCTACTGTATTCAAACTATACAAAGGCTAATGATAAATAAGAGTATAAGATACACAATACAGTGTATTATGGAAACACAGTTTATTTCAAGCACCGAATTTGTAAATCATTTAGCTGTGGGTGTGTTTAACTCCAAGCTAAACAGTACTTAACTGAGTTAGTGTTTTATACTGTTTTAACACATTCCATGATCTGTGCTCAGCCACTGTGAACATATAGACACCCACATGCACACATTAACTAAGGAAGGACTGAAAGAGAGAGACCTGTAATTGTTTTGGCCTCTGAGTCCCATAATTTATGTGCAGAATATGGGTGTTATCAGGCAAAACAGCTTGATCTTTGTAAGTTACATCACTTTAGATTTAATGTGCAACATGATGAGTCAAGCTGTGTCTCTGCACGAGGTAATCTGCTGCCAGGAAAACCTGCTAATTCGCCATCCCTACTCATAATTAGATTGGCATATTTCACAAATGGCTTTTTCTACCATAATTAGTGACTGTAGTTTATTCAAATACCCTGTGTGACAAATCAAATGACCATACTGCAGCTGTTAGGGGGAGTGATGAATTTTGGGCACATTCTTCTTACTGGCAGACAAATGTGACTATTTAAAATTCCAATGTTGTCATAATGCGTGACAGAATGAATTATTTGATGTCCCACCCACTCATTGCCACTGAGCTGCCAACAGAAATTACTAGCTAATTGTCTCTGCACTGTCAATGCCACAGGTACAAATTTAAACAGCTTCCAGCTATTTTTAAACTTCAATGGGGAGTTATTTGACAATTTATGCTAATTTAAGATGTTTCAGTTTGTTTCCTTCCACACTTAAACAAAGATAAAGCTTAACACTAGGAGACACCTTACCCCTAATTGACTTCAAACTTGCAACCCACCTTGCAAGTTGCAACCCACACCTGATATGATTTCAAGATGCATAAATCTGAATAAAATATCAAGTTCTAACTCTAACCCCACAGGTCTAGCAGCTGAAGTGAGTTACAATTGCTTCTTTCCCATCACACACCCTCTCCATATAATTGCCCCAATACTTTTCTCTCTGTGATCAAATTCATCAGGCCTTCTTTGTGTGTGGCATGCTGCTTTGAGAGGCAGGGGTGTGAAGCTGCTTATTTATATTTATGAATTCGCACAGTTTGCCCTAGTGTGAAATAATGGGTCATTCCAACACAACATGGAGTGCGGAGGCTGAATTTCAAATGGATTTCCAGTTTTGCACCACTGAGCTCTATGAATGCTGAGCACATGGAGGAAAGAGAGGAGGAGGGAGGTCAGAGGAGAGATAGAGTGACAGAGAATGACAAAAGAGGAGATACACTATATTGCCAAAAGTATTCGCTCACCCATCCAAATAAATGAATTCAGGTGTTCCAATCACTTCCATGGCCACAGGTGTATAAAATGAAGCACCTAGGCATGCAGACTGCTTCTACAAACATTTGTGAAAGAATGGGCCGCTCTCAGGAGCTCAGTGAATTCCAGCGTGGTACTGTGATAGGATGCCACCTGTGCAACAAGTCCAGTCGTGAAATTTCCTCACTACTAAATATTCCACAGTCAACTGTCAGTGGTATTATAACAAAGTGGAAGCGATTGGGAATGACAGCAACTCAGCCACGAAGTGGTAGGCCACGTAAAATGACAGAGCGGGGTCAGCGGATGCTGAGGCGCATAGTGCGCAACTTTCTGCAGAGTCAATCGCTACAGACCTCCAAAGTTCATGTGGCCTTCAGATTAGCTCAAGAACAGTGCGTAGAGAGCTTCATGGAATGGGTTTCCATGGCCGAGAAGCTGCATCCAAGCCATACATCACCAAGTGCAATGCAAAGCGTCGGATGCAGTGGTGTAAAGCACGCCGCCACTGGACTCTAGAGCAGTGGAGACGCGTTCTCTGGAGTGATGAATCACGCTTCTCCATCTGGCAATCTGATGGACGAGTCTGGGTTTGGCGGTTGCCAGGAGAACGGTACTTGTCTGACTGCATTGTGCCAACTGTGAAGTTTGGTGGAGGAGGGATTATGGTGTGGGGTTGTTTTTCAGGAGCTGGGCATGGCCCCTTAGTTCCAGTGAAAGGAACTCTGAATGCTTCAGCATACCAAGAGATTTTGGACAATTCCATGCTCCCAACTTTGTGGGAACAGTTTGGGGATGGCCCCTTCCTGTTCCAACATGACTGCACACCAGTGCAAAAAGCAAGGTCTATAAAGACATGGGTGAGCGAGTTTGGTGTGGAAGAACTTGACTGGCCTGCACAGAGTCCTGACCTCAACCCGATAGAGCACCTTTGGGATGAATTAGAGCGAAGACTGTGAGCCAGGCCTTCTCGTCCAACATCAGTGTCTGACCTCACAAATGCGCTTCTGGAAGAATGGTCAAAAATTCCCATAAACACACTCCTAAACCTTGTGGAAAGCCTTCCCAGAATAGTTGAAGCTGTTATAGCTGCAAAGGGTGGGCCGACGTCATATTAAACCCTATGGATTAAGAATGGGATGTCACTTAAGTTCATATGCGTCTAAAGGCAGGTGAGCGAATACTTTTGGCAATATAGTGTATATACTGTAGGGGCATGTGAGTTTAAAAGGCTGAGTGGGAGATCACACACAACCACCACTGTTCCGGTCACTGGCTTCATTATTAAGAGCTGTGGTACAAATGTAAAGCCCCTCTGTGGCATACACTCTATGAAGTGTACAGCCAGATCAACGGTTATCATTTACATACCTCTATAGAGAATATTTGTGTTGCAAAGTTCAGATTAGACCAGCATCAACTTTCAGGCCGGTTTATGCTGAGCATTGATGGTTTGGTTCTGGTCTAGCTGGTGGAATAGCCATATTATTTTTACATCCCTCTTTCAAAAACAACCCTACTGAAAAGACCACCTTAAACCAGCATAAATTTCCATGCTGGTCCAGGCTGGTTCATACTTGTTAGTGCTAGTTTGATGCTGGTCTGTCTGTTGGAATAACCTTGCAGTTTTTACATCCCTCTCTTAAAAACAACCCTGATGAACATATCATCTTAGACTAGCATCAACTTCCATGCTGGCCCAGGCTGGTTTATGCTGGGCAGTGCCGGTTTGGTGCTGGTCTAACTGCTCTTTTTACATCTCTCTATCACAAACAAGACTGCTTAAAAGATTAGGTTAGAGCAGCATCAATGTCCATGCCGGTCCAGGCTGGTTTATGGTTGTTAGTGCTGGTTCAGTGCTGGTTTAGCTGGTGGAAAAGCCATACTATTTTAACATCCATCTATTAAAAATAACCCTGATGAAAAGATCATCTTAGACTAGCATCAGTTTCCATGCTGTCCACAATGGATTATGCTGGTTTGCGCTGGTTGGGTGCTGGTCTAGCTGGAGCAACAGCCATGCTGCCTTTACATCCCTCTATTGAAACAACCCTGATGGAATTATCTTCTTCGACCAACATTCATTTCCATGCTGGTTCAGGCTGATTTATGCTGGCTTGTTGCTTGCCTAGCTGGTGGAATATCCATACTATTTTAACATTCCTCAATCCAAAATAACCCTGCTGAAACAGCTTAGACTACCATCAATTTCACTGCTGGTCCAATCTGGCGTATGCTTGTTTGCGATGGTTGGGTGCTAGTCTAGCTCGTGGAATAGCCATGCTGTCTTTACATCCCTCTATTGAAAACAACCCTGCAGAAAAGATCAGCTTAGACTAGCATCACTTTTCATGCTGGTCTGTGCTGGCCAAGGCTGGTTTGTGCTGATTAGGTGCTGGTCTAGCTGGTGGAATGTGCATGCTGTTTTTATATCCACCTATCAAAAACAACACTGCTAAAAAATAAGCAAACAAACAAAAAAGTTTTGCTGGTTTATTGCTGATGTAGCTGGTGGACGATTACAGACATGCTGTTCAACTGTAAAACTTAGCTGGTTGACCAGCATGATCTTTAACGGAAAAGCTGGATGAACAAGGCAAGCTAGTTAAGCAGCCTGCTGGGGACACCATCACACCAGCATCCAGTGGTTGGAACCAGCATTCAAAATACAACATAGGCTGGTGACCAGCCATCTTGGACTTTTTCAACAAAGACCAGTACTGTGTCATTGCAGTACTGAATGCATTTGGTCTAAAATACAATTTCAGTCAAGACAGCAGCCACAGTTTATGCTAAAACTCAGAATATCCTGAAGAACTCCACCATTGTGACTGAAGTGGGCCGGTGCCTGTAAACTTCTGGTGAGAGTTGGAGAGTGTTCATATCCCAGCCTTTGGCAGTGATGCATGTCGAGGATAGCTCTTCCGTAGCACGCCTTATTGAGGTTCCTGTGGGCTGTGATAGACTGTGACAGAGGGTTTTCTCTGATTAAAAACACTGAAGCTTGAGCACACACAGCAGGGCTCTTCAGGCGGCACACCTGGGTACCCTGGCTACACATAAAAACAATGTGCCCAGAGAAAAATAAGCATCAAAGAGAAATATCAGTGAGATGTTTATTAAAGATTATTTCCCAAACTGCTGAGATGCTTATGTAGAGAGTGGATGGCAGTAAAAATTATAACTGTACATATAAAATTAGTTTTCTCTGCCAAAAAAATAAATAAAAGATATATAAGGTATAGACCATTTCAAGGACTGTTTGTCGGTTTAAGGAAGTGATGTCTTTGTTCCTTGAACATTTCCTACTTGTTGTCAAACTCATTCAAAACAACAGCGGGAGGCATTTCATAGAGACTTTAACACGATTAATGTTACCAACATTAACATCAACATTAACCCCAACCTTCCTGCCTTAATGACTATTGTCCTGTAGCACTGACCTCAATTGTGATGAAGTGCTTTGAAAGACTGGTCAGAGACTTCATCACCTCCTCACTACCTGACACCCTGGATCCCTTACAGTTTGCTTACCATCCAAATCGCTCAACGGACGATGCCATCACACATCTCCTCCACACAGTCCTAGATCATCTGGACAAGAGGAAGGGAAATTATGTTAAAATGCTGTTTGTTGATTACAGTTCAGCTTTTAATACTATAATTCCCTCTAAACTCACCACCAAGTTGGAGGACCTAGGATTTAGCCCATCTCTGCATCAGTGGATCTCCAACTTCCTGACTGACTGGCCACAAGCAGTAAGGGTGGGCAGACATGTCTCAACCATGTTCACAATGTCTGCCACCCTCTCAGCACTGGAGCCCCCCAGCGTTGTGTTCTAAGCCCCCTGCTGTACTCATTGTACACTTATGACTGTGTGGCCACTTCCAGCTCCACCACCATTATCAAGTTTGCTAATGACTCTGTTGTGGTGGGCCTGATCTCTGATAAAGATGAGAGGGCCTATCTGCAGGAGATCAAAGGCCTGGAGGACTGGTGCCAGGAGAACAACCTCCTTTGGAATGTCAGCAAGACAAAGGAGCTGATAGTGGACTTCAGCACAAAGCAGGCGAGGAACTACCACCCCATTATGATCAACGGTGCCACAGTGGAGAGAGTGGACAGTTTCCATTATCTTGGCATACACATCTCACACAATCTGTCATGGACCTGCCACATTAACACCATGGTGAAGAAGGCCTGTCAGCGTCTTTACCACCTCAGGCGCTTAAAGGACTTTAAACTGCCCTCTATGGTGCTAAAACACTTTTACACCTGCACCATTGAGAGCATCCTGACAGAAAACATCACAGCCTGGTTTGGAAACTGCACAAAACAAGATAGTCTGGCTCTACAAAGAGTGGTGCGATCAGCTGAGCGCATCACCCACATCAAACACCCTGACCTGCAGTCCATCTACAGCAAACAATACTGGACCAAAGCCAGGAAGATCATGAAAGACCTCAGCCATCCTAATAATGGACTCTTCTCTTTGTTGCGGTCAGGGAAATGCTTCCGCTCCCTGATGGCCAAAACAGAGAGAATGAGAAGGAGCTACTTTCCCCAGGCCATCCGTGTCCTGAACCAAGGACAACACCAGGACTAGGTTCACTATTCAACACCACACACTTGAAGCAATATTACACTCTGCATTATCATATTATTATATATAATTATTATACATCTACAACATCACCTCTATAACATCAGCCTGTTGCAGGTCAACATTACTGCACAATTGCACTTTATCTTGTACAATGTACATATTGCCAGTCAAACTATTGCTGCTACCACCTCTACATCTGTCATTATGCACTAGTTCATATTATGGTGTATATTATTGTGTTGTAAATTGTTTTTAAAATTTTTTTTTTTTTTTTTTACTTCTATTGGTACTCCTTATCTATATATATATATATATATAATTAAATCGTAAACTGTGGGGAGAAAAGTTGTACCAAGAATTTCACTACATGTTGTACTGTGTATGGTTATGTATGTGACCAATAAAACTTGAAACTTGAAAAATTAACACGGTTGTCATAAAATGTCATTATTAAAATGTGGACCATGTTGTTTAGTGACTGGATGCTCCCTGGATGCCTGGAACTAACAGAAATGAAAGTGTTTAGATCTCCGAAAAAGCAACCACAAATGGATGCATGAACCACATGAATCTCTGAGCCTGGCCAAGCTGGTCTTCAGATAGTTTAGAGGGTCGATCAGCTGGTTTGCTGGTGTTTTCTAGTTTAAGCTGGCTGCCCAAGCTGATCTTCAGCTGGTTTAGCTGACCAGTTGGTCTACCAGCCTAACCAGCTGACAAGTGCCTAAAAACCCTCTTAAACCAGCAAACCAGACCAGCCTGGCCAGCAGGGTTGTGAACGTGTTTGAGGTACACACAATCTTGAACATTGTACTAGATTTAAAAAGCTTGTCTTACCTAAAATAGATTTCAGTCAGGGTATATTGCAAATTAAATTTGACACTAATGAAAATGAGACGGTGTATGATGAAAGTACAGTGCATTAAATATGTTGTAGTGTCTTGAGGTCATAATTCATGTCTAATTTTCACCCATGTTTTCTGAAGGCTTTCTGAAGGCTTTAGTCAAGTTTTGTCAGCTGCAGACAAATCTACACCCTAGTTGTCACACCCTTGGTCTCTGTTTTGTGTTTGAACGCATGGCTCTGTTTGTGTTTTTGTTCTGCCATGCGCTCTTCTGACCCTGCCCACTTGTTTCCCCTTGTCATGCCTCCTCGTTTAGACCTTATCATGTTGATTGTCTGCACCTGTCCCTCATGTGTCTCCCTCTATATATTGTGCCTTTCCACTTATGTTTGTGAGTCATTTTGCAAAGTTGGGTTTTGTTTGTAAGGATTGTTAAGTCTGTCAGTTCCTGTTTATATCCTGTTCCTGGTTTCAGTCGGTCCTTGTTGTTATTGTTTGTTCTTGTACACATTAGTCTGTTTTCTCTCCCCTGTGGGAGTTTTATGATCATCTTGGTTTCCTTTGTTTTAATGAAGTATTTGTGTTTCACTGAAACGATTGGGTCCTCCTTCCTGCTTTACTCAGTCATTTCATGACACTAGTACACCCCTGTACACAACAGGAACTGTAATTCTGTCCCGCATAGCCTCACATTGTGGTGTGTCTCTTCCCTGATTAAGGTCCAAGCTGTTTTCATTGCAAAATAGAGTTCTGACTTGCCTGAAATTATAACAGGAACCATGTGTCAAGAAGACATATCTCTAAAATTTGTTTTCTGCTTAACTTTGTGATATATAGCTCATTTGAGCATGTTTCCATAATGGGTCATCTGTCTCTCTAACAAGCTGACAGATTTTGAAGTACACACACAAATAATTTAATCCCATTTTCCTCTATATAAGTCTCACTGGGGTCTATGGAGCTGACTCAGTGATTCATTGAGCAGCAGCAACTCATGAAAACTGCATACAGTCAACGTATCAATTCTAAACAGGGCCACAAGGGTCTCAGTTGCACAACTTACGACATGGCTGTGTGAACAGTTTTATTGCCTGCATCTGTCCACCAGCAGCACTCATTTTTCAAGAACTTTAATTTATATTCTTTGCAGAGGTTCATTGGGTTGACTCTCAGGAGAAATCCAACTATATCAATATCTTACGATATCTGAAACATATCCTAAGAACTTTATCATCTGTCTTGGGTGATATGATCACAAGTAGTCAGGCGAGACAGATCGCTGTTTTCACCTGACAGTAACATGCATTTCAAAAACTTCATATTTAGAGGTGAGTTTCTGAATTTATGACTAAATTTATGCATGTTGAAAGGGCAAAAAAGATCGCTGCACCATTTCTTCCAAATATACTTTTATTTTAATCTCACCACAAACTTTGCTTTGAGCAGATTTTTCGGTTCTTTTTATTGAGTGCTTGTTCGGATGTGCGTGCTTCACATGATTTGTGTCACTGCATGTTGCTATCATATTATTCTGATTCTGAAGATTTTCTGTGAAATTTTGTTCATGACTATGCATGGGCTTTTCCACTTTTTTCCAATCAGATGGTTGCTTTCTTTTAAATGAATATACTGGGTCCAATACTCAATCGACAGCATTTGTGACATAATGTTGATTGGCACAAAAAATTTATTTTATTTGTACTCTTCCCTTCTTAAAAATAAATAAATAAATAAATAAATAAAAACATTTTTTTTTTTTATAAAAGCACTTACATTAGTTCTTCTGTGAAACTTGTGTATTATTTGAGCTGTAATGTTTCTATGGTGGTTTTAGGGTTTACAGTGTTACGTCATCATGTCAATAAAGTTGTAAAATTGGATTTAACTTTATACAGAAAAGGTTAACAATTTTATCACACTAAAATCATTTTAACATGCATAAATCTTGTAGCAGTACTTTTGAAACTGAGTATTTTCACATAAATCGATTGGACCCATTCATTTCCATTGTAAGTGCTTTACTATAAACCAGATTAAAATTTATTTATTTATTTATTATTTTTTTTTAATAAATAAAAGCAGGGAAGTCAAAATAAATTTTTGTGGTATTCAAGATTATGGCATAAATGCTGTTAACTGAGTTTAACTTGTATTGAACCTGGAATATTTCTATAAATCTGTATATAGCCGGCAAAATTTAAAGCTGAAATGTTAACTTTTTTCCATGTTAAAATACTTTCACCAATTCCAGCTTAATATGCAGAGACAACTAAATAATTTGTTGGTTGATTTTCTCGAAAAACTGTATACACAATGTATCTATGGTGCTATAAAATAAGCTGTTTGTTTGAGCATCTCGACTGCCCTACACATTGAAACAACTGATGGCATGAGTTGGGGGCAGGACTATCTGTTCATTTGATCAACAGCAGACAGAGGGAGTATTCATGAAAGCTTTTTGAAAACAATGTATAATTTTGCAATTCCGTTTGGTGCTGCTAGTGGCACAGAACTGACAAATTTCAGCTTTACAACCCCTCATTTAGTGCAATGGGTGATTGATTGGCAAGTAGGCGGTCATTTGCTGTTGTCCGGGATGCATCAGGACGCATTAGCATTTACACTACAAATGTTATGTAGTTACATGCGTTCCACACTAAAATGCTTTTGACCCCGTTTTGGACCTGTATTTAGCACTGACCACTTGTGAGCAAATCACTGAGACAAATGTTATGCAGGTGTTAATGGGGTCTCTGTTTCTCCCATTATGACTTCACACGTTTCTTGAGTTGCACAGGGTACAAGATTCACGCCATTCCATGAATCACTCCTTTTGTTATTATTAATATTTCACCAGTGATGTGCAAAGGTTCCATTACTGGAGTGGCTCTCCATGCTGTAATGCCCGCTGTAATTGCATGAGGAGCCAGTGTGCACTGTGGCATGGTGAGCTCAGGTGTTGGTCTGGTGGATGCTCTGTTGCTCCACTATCATCTGTTGGTCCACTCCCTCGCACAGCTGTGACAGCATGGTGGAGGAGATTGGATAAGCTCCATATGAGGCCTTGGGGGGTACAAGTGAGCGAATGACTGCTTGACTGCCGAGAGCAACACAATGATAGTAAATATGGCAGACTTGCATATGAAATGGCTGGAGATTAAAAAACAGCCTGCAAAGAGGTAATATTCAGCAATGTGGAAATTTGCTTGCAGAAGTGCTGCAGTGATACAGGGTTGGGGCAGAGGTAATAGAGCCTCACTTCCCTGCTGGAAAATCATGTTTAAAGGGATAGTTCACCCCAAAATAATAATAAAAAAAACAAATCTGTCATCATTTGCTCATCCTGATGTCGCACCATATCTGTAAGACTGAATTTCTTCCATGGAACACAAAAGGAAATGTTAGGCAGCATGTTAGTCTCAATCACCATTGAATTTCATTGCAACTTTTTGTCCATACAATGAAAGTGAATGAGTCACTCTGCCTTGAGGACAACAGCCTCGAGAAGCTGGCCATGGTGCTCTGGCAAGGCCATCCTAGTGGAGGAAGAGAAACCACAGAGCTCCTCTCAGCACTCCCCTGTGCTCTCTCTGCAAGAAACAAACCAGAAGTGCTGTCTTACTTGCTTATTTATTGACATTGTCACTCTGTAGTTTATTTCTCCAACTGCCAAACAGCACCACTGAACATTGGTGCAGAAAAGAGTTCTCATTATTCTAATTACAGCCCAGGTTGCACCTGCATTTTAGTCATTCTTCCCTGCCTTTTTTTTATTTGAAATTTTGTACTAATGAGTAGCTGTCAGTTTTAAGGTGTGAACTGCTCTGAATGTTTGGTAAACACCAGAAAGATGCATTCAAAAGAAAAGGTCTAATCTCTTAAAGGAATAGTTCACCCAGAAATGAAAATTCTCTCATCATTTACACAGCCTCATGGCATCCCAGATGTGTATGACACAAAGTAAGATTTTTAGAAGAATATCTCAGCTCTATTGGTTGATTCAATGCAAGTGAATGGTGCCAAAAATTTTATTCTCCAAAATCCACATAAAGAGAGCATAAAAGTAATCCATGACTCCAGCGGTTAAATACATATGCTCAGACACATTATGATAGGTGTGGGTGAGAAACAGATCAATATTTGAGTCATTTTTTAACATAAATTCTCCTCCCTGCCCAGTAGAGTGTGATGTGAACAAAGAATGTGAATCACCAAAAACAGAAGAAGGAGAATATGAAGTGAAGTGGAGATTGACTGAGCAGGGTGGAGAATTTATAGTAAAAAAGGACTTAAATATTGATCTGTTTCAATATTTAACATGCCTATCACATCGCTTCTGAAGTCATCTGGAGTATTTTTATGTTGCCCTTTTTGGGATTTTGGAGCTTCAAAATGTTGGCACCCATTCACTTTTGTATGGACCTACAGAGCTGAGATATTCTTCAAAAAATCTTTGTTTGTGTTCAGCACATCTTGGATGGCATGAGGGTGGTTAAATGATGAGAGAATTTCATTTTTGGGTGAACTAACCCAAAGGAATAGTTCTTCCCCATGTCGTTTCAAACCCCTATGACTTTTTATGTTCTGCAAAACACAAAGGGCCCTATTTTAAGAGGCCTATGCCTTAAGTGCAGTTCTAAGTCAAGTCAAGTCATTTTTATTTTTAAAGTGCACATCGTTTCAAAGCAGCTTTACAGAAAGTCATACTTTAATAGAAAATGAAGCTGTAAAATCTGTAATGTCTTAAGAGTCATTATTGTGCAGTTTGATAAAAATGTGATAGTAAATTGTGTCTTAAAATAAATAATTCAATAAAGAAGTAAATAATAACTGTATTTAGATCCCCAGTGAGCAAGCCTAAGGTGACCGTGGCAAGGAACACAAAACTCCATAAGATGTTGGCTAATGGAGAAAAATAACCTTGGGAGAAACCAGACTCACTGTGGGGGCCAATTCCCCTCTGGATAAACAGCATGAATATAATGCCAATATTAGTTATTTATGTGTAGTGCAAGTCATGGTTTAATATGAGTAAACTAAGTAAGTGTTAAGGGCCAGTGTTTAAATAAAAAATGTTCTACGAACTGTAAGAATAACGACTAATGTCTTTGAAGTCCATCCTGGATTAACTGCAGAAGTTGCATTGTCCTTTGTTAATTGGCTGATGAAGGCTTATGTTGGCAATTCATTTATAGTCTATGTATTCCATTTAAAGAGTGTAGTCCATCATTAGACCAAGGTGATGAAGGCAGAGATCAGTGAGGTGCATCACAGTTCAACTGACAGGTCATTTCGGTGAGGTCCATCCTGAGTCCAAGGTTCAGGTAATGGCACATGAAGTATCCCATGTCTTACAGTTGGAGTTGGCATCAGTTTATCCTCTGTGAAGTCCATCGTAGTAGACTGAAGTGATGTCTGGCTGGCACAGGCTGCAGTTGGTTGTCATCACTTATTGACACATAGCAGTGGAGTCAGACATCAGGCAGGACCGGAGCTGGATCTGGCTCTGATAACCTCTGAATATTTATCCTGAGGTTGAGACAGGGAAACAAATAGAATAATATTAGCACAGATGACATTCAGCTTAAAATAGAGTTATAGAATATGAGAAGTGTTTCCGGTTCCAAACTGCATATGCAGGAACTGAGTTTAGAATTTGCCCCAAGAAATGCTTTTTCAGAAAAATAGCAAATTTTGTTTTGCGGCACTTCATTTACATACAATACACCCACAGTTTGCGCACATGCGCCCACAGATAGAGCAAACACTCCCACCCACGGCCACTTGCTCTTTGTAGTTGCTCTCTCACGAAAACTGGATAAGACGTAATGCATGGTCTTTGTGCGTAGAGCTGTGCCTAGTGTGGTCACAAGAGCCAAAAAGGAGAAACTTTGAAGAATGTACTGGCTGCTGTTCTTCATGCAATTACAGTGAATAGGGGCTATGGAGTTTTCAAGCTTCAAAAGGGTGCAAAGGCACCATAAAAGTGGTCCAAAAGACATGTGTTCTATATTTCTACTGAATAAGTCTACTGAAGTCATATGGTTGCATTGGATGCGAAACCAGCTGAAATTTAAGTCTGGCAGAATTTTCATTTTTGGGTGAACTATTTATTTAAGGGGACCCAGCGTGTTTATAGTATGATTTTTTTATTAATACAAACAAAATAGCCATTTCAAATACCATAGTTCAGCTGTCTAGAGTTAATAAATGATTTTTCTGTGATGCTTACTCTTTGACTACATCTCCAAATGGAATCTTTTGTTAAACTTCATTTGAAGTAGCTTCACTGAGACCTCAAAAGTAAAAATTTTGGTCCCCTGTGTAAGTCACAGAAAAGGCTGCCCTTGCCCCTGTTTGTGAATGAAAAGCAGTTTTATTCAAGCCCGCTCACTGTCTCAGTTTTCTTTTTATCATTTTGTATTCTAGCGATGTCTTGGCTTCCTCGACCTAGTATTATTGTGAGTCTTTTCAGACACTAATTGAAAACTGTTACATTGTCATGAACAAAATGTGACTTGTCAGGTTTTATAATTCCAAGCAATGCTAAAATAAACATGCAGAGCATTGTGCAGAAAAATAGGCACAGTGAAAAATATCACACAATGGCCCAAAATTCTAAAAGCTCAGTATTTTATTGTTTCTAATGTGATGTTTTTCCCTCTAGAGTAGGTTGATGGTTTCACTAACGGAGAGAGGGAGTTCAACATTCGCCTATCTCTGCAATGCCACTCAATCCACACACTAGTTTTTAGAGTATTTTTTGTTGGCATGGGATCCGTTTGAGAGTCCCATTATAGGGCACAAAAAGATGGAGCCATATTGCCTGAAGCCCAACCACTCAGTTTTAGTTTCAGGAACAATAGTGACAGCACCATTCACAGAGAAATTATGAGCACAATAGTTCAGATGACTAACCATTGTCATAATGTCTGTCATCCCTGCCAGTGTTGTAGTGGAAGGAAGATCACACAGATTGTGGTGACTGTCACTGAGAATAAGATGGAGCTTTAATACACCTAATATGAGTTCTCTAATCCATTTTATTCAGTCTTCCAATGTTAATAAACAAAAAACAATATACAATGCCCCAAAAAGTATTTGGATACTTAAACCATACTTAAACATTTATGAATTGCCTTGCATTATAAAACAAAATGTCAAACCAATTGGTATTCATATTATAGAAATAGCACAAACACATATTTCGCAGAAGATTGTTGTGTTTCAAATTATAAAACAATAGATATACTGTTATAGACAGTGCATGCCCATTGTGTAACCTGTGGTTACTCTGCTGGGACACCTGTGTGAACTTCAGGAGAACTGACTTCACATATCCACTAAAAATGACCTTGAGGCCAGTTGGCCAAGAGTAAATGCAATGGTTAAAAAATGAGCATCATTTGTTCGCACATATTTTGTATCTAATGCAATGACATCCAGACATTTTTTTGCATGCTATTGAAGTGTCCAAATAATTTTTGGAGCCACTGAAAAAATAGATGTATGTGTTTTGTTGGGCTGCTTACAAAAAGACTCTTTGCATTTCAGCTCCTTTCTTTCTCTCTCCCTTAATTGATGTGAATCTATACTGAGAATTTTTCTGTCTCACATTTTCTTTTGTCCATTGCAGAGTCACTGTCACAGTTAAAGCTTGGCTGTCCTTCAAACCTTCCCAAATCATCATTTTATTAGAGAGTTTCCTGTGGCCAGAAGAGATGAACAATAAAAGAGAGACCAGATCAATACAGTGTATTGGGTCTATGTGCTCATTAAACAGGAGGGCTGCTGCTATGAGATTCTTTAGACACAACATTGACCAGGCTCAGCCTTTTTGTAATTATTTCATTTGAATTACATTTATAACTCAATGTAATGACCATGGAAAACTGTGGTGTAGGAGTGGTGGTGGCATAGTGGGCTAAAGCACATAACTGGTAATCAGAAGGTTGCTGATTTGATCCCCACAGCCACCACCATTGTGTCCTTGAGCAAGGCACTTAACTCCAGGTTGCTGCAGGGGTACTGTCCCTGTAAGAAGTGCACTTTAAGTCGCTTTGGATAAAAGCATCTGCCAAATGTGTAAATGTAAAATGTAACTCAGACAATAAGTGAAGTTTCTTAGACTTTTCAGGAGCTTTTAGCTGGATGTCATTGCATTAGATTAGCTTTTAGCAGACATACATTGGCCCCAAAACATATTTAGAAACTCAGTTCACACCAAAATAACCACAATATTCATAAAAACATCTCCTTTTGTGTTCTGCATAAGGTAGTCATACAGGTTTAATATGAAATGAGGGTGAGTAAATAATGAAACAATTTACATTTTTTGGGTGAACTATCCCTTTAAGCAACACCCAAAAAATATCAAACCAAGTTGCAGCTGAAAATAAATGATGCCAGACCTGTTCTCAGAACAAACTTCACTTTCTTAATAGCCATTATAAGTGGACGTATAGTATATTGCTACAAAATGTGGAATAGTATGTCACATTTATGGGTGTAAATACACATCATATGCAAGCACATGCATCATTCAGAGTCTTCTGCACATTTGGGTTGCTGGGTGGTGTGTCTAATACCATCATGGTGCCTGTTACTTGTGTGAGTCAACCTTGACCACTCATGAGTGATCTGTTTTTCTGTTTTTTTATTTTTTATTTTTTTTTATTGATGAGGGCTGTCTCAGGTGACTCGCTCCTCTCCATTCTCCTCTCTGTTTCTCCCTCAACCCTCCTCTTCTCCTCTCTCATCAACTTTGGCTGCTTGTCAGAGCATTCTTCCATGTATATGTGGGTGCCCATGTGAAGCAGGATGTGAGTTCATATGAGATCTCATACGCACATCTGGTCTTCTCAAGTCTCTCTTTTCTAAACCTCATTATTTAGGTCTAAAATGCATTTATACAGAAAAATCTCCCATAATAATGCCAGCTCTCTTGGCCTCAAGTAGATTTAAAGCATATGTTTGGTCAGGATATGTAGTTTTAAAAGAACATTTGTGATGAGAAGGTTTGAAAATCTACATCTAACAAAACAAATACAGAATGGACTTTGTCATAAATAAGCACATATAGGCTAGGACCGAATTCCCATACTTTAATCAGTTTGATAAAGAAGTTACTTTACGGTCATAAAGTGCGCTCTGAAGGTACTGTATGTATTAAAGCTGAAGAGTGTAATTTCATTGACTAGTGTCACAGAACGAATATGCGAAAATGAAAATTAAGCATTGTTTTCCCTATCACTTTCGTGAAAAGTCCCTCATGCTTCAACAGAGTATTGTTTTGATAGTGCAAAAGTAGGATTGCCATCTGTCCAGTATTATCTGAGATGGCCCGTATTTTGGCCGAAATTTGGTCGTTCCGTATGGGATGCCTACTGTCCTGTATTTAAAGGAATATTCCAGGTTCAATACAAGTTAAGCTCCATCGACAGCATTAGTTGCATAATGTGGATTACCACAAAAATGTATTTCAACTCGTCCGTCCTTTTCTTTAAAAAAAGCAAAACTTGAGGTTACTGTGAGGCACTTACAATGGAAGTGAATGGGGCCAATTTTGGGAGGGTTTAAAAGCAGAAATATGAAGCTAATAATTTTATAAAAGCACTTACATTCATTCTTCTGTCAAAATGTATGTATTATTTGAGATGAGAAGTTGTTTAAATCATAATTTTTACAGTCGTTTTAGGGTTTGTTGACACCACATAGTCATGGCAACGAAGTTGTAAATTGGCTATAACTTTACACAGAAAAGGTTAAGAAGTGATTTTATCACACTAAAATCATGTTAACATACTTTTGAAACAAAGTATTTTAACGTTTATGGATTGGCCCTATTCACTTCCATTATAAGTGCCTCACTGTAACCCAGATTTTGCTTTTTTTAAAGGAAAGGAGGGACGAGTCAAAATAAATTTATGTGGTAATCAATATTATGCCACAAATGTTGTCGATTGAGCTTAACTTGTCACAGTCCTGTCACTCTGTCAGTCTGGGTTTTTGTGTGGCAGGACCGTGACATCATCGTTCTATGTCTGTCTTGTGTTTCGTTTTCTGTGTTTGTGTGAACGCACGGCTTCGGTTGTGATTTCCCTACTGTGCGCTCTTCGGTTGGTCTCATGTTTCATGTACGGAGCATGGTGTCTGGATCCTGACTTCCCTGTCTGGTTCGGTTTTGGTTGGTGTCGGGATCCGGACACGCATGCTCCATGTTCTGTCTGTCATAGCACTTATGTCATCTTGGTGGCATGCACTCACGTCAATTGTTTATGTCTGTCTCCCGCAAGCCCAGGTCGCGAGCTGTCTTAAGGTTGTGCTGAGGTTCGTCATTTCGGTCTAAGGTGTCGGGTTTGTGTGTGGCTGAACTTTCGCACAGGTGTCCTGTCTCGTTTTGTCGCCTGTTGCGTGCATCATGTGGTGTTTGCCTCGTGATGTACGCTCAGGCTTTTTCTAGTGTGAGAATGCATGGCATTGCTTTGTTAGCATTGCCATGCATTCTCTCGTCTTACCTGTCTATTAGCATGAGCCTGCGTTGTGCGCTCATGCCATTCTAGTCTTTGTGTCTTGTGAGAGCACATGGTTTTGTTTCTGTTCTGCCAAGTGTCTCTCAGTCTTGCGTCATACCCCACCTCCTTGTTTGCTTATTATTAATTAATTAGTTACACCTGCCCTGTCTGTTAACCTGTTTGATTTCTCTCCCTATTTTAGTCTCCTAGTGTATGCTGTCCAATGCCAGTTGGTCTTGTTTCATGTTCATGTCGGTCTCGTCTCTGGTTCCTGTCCCTAGTTGGTCTGGTCGCTCCTGCTTCCTGTACGTCTGCCCCAGTCCAGCTTCAGTCGGCTTTCAGTGCTGGACTTTATGTTTGCCCTCTATGGGGTAGTTTATGTTGGTTTTTGTTTATTTCTGTATTAATAAATCCTTTTGGTTTTTTACTCTGCTTTTGGGTCCTGCCTCTGCTTCAACCTGTGACATAAGTTGTATTGGACCCGGAATATTCCTTTAAGCATCAAAATGTGGAAAGTTAACAACCGTACACCTCAGAGCCACAGTATTAACACTTTTCAGGAAATCAGCCTTTTGTTTCATGGTTTCCTCATGGCTCCTGTATTGGATGGCAAAGTGTTCACTGGATCTCAGCAGATGCAGTATGTCATTGTATATTGGTTACCTACTGTTTCATGAATACTAAGTATGCAGACATCCTACTCTTTTGACACACTGTACTGCATTTGCATATTGTATAGCTGGGAAACGTGCATATTTGGATGCAGAGATAGTAAATACAATGCTACGAAACATCCCATTGTTTTGAATTTGTAGGTCATTCAAAAGAAACATTTTCAGGAACATACAAGGCCAACATGTAGAATAAAATAAATCCATACTCTGAACACAATAGCACAACATGTCTCTTTTTTTCACACAAAGGCCAAACGCTCTCTGGGTCTGATTGTGTGTGTAAGGACAACCCTCACATTCTGATTGTTAATATGAGAAAAAGGGGCTGGCTACATTGTTCTTTTGTGTGCCAGTACTGAACAACGGCTGAAGTATTTACCTCATTTCTCTGTGGCTGTTATCCGGAGTTTTAAGAAGATTACATCTTGGCTTCACATAATAGAGACATCTAATTTGTTATTGCGCTTTGCTTTTCAGGACAGTCTAGATGGGTTTTATGTGAATTTCTATGTTTTTGTTTTTGTCCATTTCTCTGGCTAAACACCAGGGGTGAAATACCGGCCTATGATTTGAGGTAATGCATCTCTGTTGGCTGTCCTGTTTTAGTATCTGTTCACACCCTTTCACACATTGCTCAAGCATTGATCAGCATAGACTGAGGTTATCCCCGACACTTTGACAGGGCAGACTTCAGCTGATGTAACTGTAAGGAAATACAGTTATACTCATTAGAGAGACCAGTATGAACAATGATGACCAAGAGTCAGAGTTGAAGTTTCAATCAACAGAGAGAGAGTTTACTGAAGACAAAGTTCTCCACATTTCCAAAGGCAAAAGACAGAAAGAAAAAAATGAGTTGAGGATCTATGGTGCAGCCATACTACCCTGTAGCTCAAGTCTGGTTGCCCACTGAAGCTAAGCAGGGTTGAGCCTGGCCAGTACCTGGATGGGAGTCCACCTGGGGAAAACTAAGGTTGCTGTTGGAAGAGGTATTAGGGAGGCCAGCAGGGGGTGATCACCCTGGAGTCTGTGTGGGTCCTAATGCCCCAGTATAGTGATGTGGACGATATACTGCAAAAAGGCACTGTCCTTCAGATGAGATGTTAAACCTAGGTCCCGATTCTTTGTGGTCATTAAAAATCCCAGGGCACTTCTTGTATAGAGTAGGGGTGTAACCCTGGTGTCCTGGCCAAATTCCCCCCATTGGCCCTTCTCAATCACGGCCTCCTAATAATCCCCATCCATTAATTGGCTCTATAACTCTACTCTCTCCTCTCCACCAATAGCAGGTGAGTGTACTGTTGCACTATGGCTGCCATCGCATCATCCATATGGATGCTGCACACTGGTGGTGGTTGTGATTGAGGAGAGTCCCCTGTTCACTGTGTAAAGCACTTTGAGTGTAGTGTCAGAAAAAGTGCTATATAAATGTAATATTCATTAATTCATTCATCTTGAACTACCTTAGATTACAGAAACAACAGTAATTATAGGCATATGCAAATTAATTGACATCTCTTATGAGTACAGAGATCTGATAGGTGAACAGTACAAACAATTCTAGAAATCTTACAAACATGACGTTCTGTTTAACTATGTGAACGCATTCATTCAAAAGGTTATATTTTTAAACACTAAGTCAAGTTGGTAAGCAGAAATGGGTCAGAGGTGAGTCTTCTCTTTAGATAAACTGGTGTCCAGTTCCTTTGACTTAGTCACATGATTCTCAAAACTACAAACAATCCTTCCAATGACATCATTAGACAGAACACAACATAGGCTATCTTTTCTCTCAAGCTTGAAACACATTCACTGGGACTCAGGTCTTATCCAGAGGTATATTTGTTCTCCGGGAGCCAGGCTAAATGAGAAAGCACCTTTAACTATGTTCCTGACACAGGTCAGACACTCAGTCACACCTCAGAGGTCAAATACACAAATGACCTGTAACATTCATAATTATAACATAACCGGAATAAATGCACTTGACTAAAAATGCTCTGATTACCTCTTGATTATAACAATTGCTTGTAAATGTATTCAACTCTTCAATAGGATAAGAGACAGGGGTAAATCAAACCCTTCATAACAAAACCAAACATTACAGGATATAAATGATTTACAGCAACCATCTGCCACACATATGTGGCCTCTATTAACCAACTTTGAGGATATTGCACAGGACGATACAAAACATCATTTATTATTTAAACATATGTTAATGTTGCAATGAATCTTCAAGATATACAGTACATACCAGGGCATTGCTTTGTAGCTTCTTTTATTTGCAGTTCAAAATCTGAAGCCCAGGGTTCAAAATCTTTGAATGCAAGTTACCTTGTGGGTATTTTATGTAAACTTAATGATTGATGTTCAGTCCGGACTGGTTCAAATGTATATGGGTATTTTTTTTAAATTGGTATACCAGAGCTCCATATAAATATCCGCAATAATCTTAACTAATGTGAATTCATGCCTTACGCATGTTCCCACTGTAAGTTGTAAGTTCTCACAGAGCAGTCTAAATATCACCTCCGCCACACCTCATTCCTATGAAATAGCTAACATTTAAAACGGCGCCAAGGACTTGCAATAGTAACAGTACATCTGACCTTATAATACACTTGCTAAATTGCGAATAATATCCTGCCATTAACTATTTTGCTCTGTGCCAAGAAAGATTTGGTAATATTGAGAGGACATCCCATTTTATAAATGACGCTAAAGCATACAGAAATTTATTACATGTACTCGAGTGGACAGGCAATTGAAATAGGCTGTTCAGAGCTGCCAGCTCTCTATTTCGTGTCATTTTGAAATGTTGTAAGTAAGCCAAAACATTGTCCTTTCTCCAAAGGCTGCACATTTACTCACTCCTGATTTGCTGACCAGATTTTCCTGGCAGAGCAGATAGCTTCAACTTTAGACTTCCATTTAAAGTATTTACCTTATGAAAGAGTCAAAGGTTGTTAGAGGTCTATGAAATGGAGAATAAAAGTTGGTACTGCACCTCAGTTTGTGTGATTTATATGGTATGAGGGGCTTAGTGAATAAATATTAAAACACCAGCATGGCATTAGCTGCCAGTAAAAACAGCCTGCCTGGTTTCCTGTGCTGTGTTTGATTGTCTCCTGCTCATAGTGATTAAGAGTGCAGAGCGAGAGAGAGAGAGAGAGAGAGAGAGAGAGATGAGACAAAGCAGCCAGAATAAGAGAAAGAGAGAGAGAGAGAGAGAGAGAGAGAGAGAGAGAGCGCGCAAAAATGGAGAAACTCTTCTACGTGTGTGAGAATATGAAGCCAACCAAACCCTGTCATTACGTTCACCTTAAACCATCTGTTCTAAATATGAAGCATGCCTCAGATGTTTTTCAAAAACAATCTCCTCCAAACCAGAGCCAGTTTGAACTCTTCATTCTGGTGCATCATTATAGCCTAATATTAATCATTCAGATACAATATTATTATAAAATTCACCCCAAAGGAATAGTGAAAGGAAAAATGAAAATTCTGTCATTATTTTGGCTACTCACCCTCTTGTTCCAAAAGGCTGTTATTTTTCTGTGGAACCATAAAGAATACATTTTTGAAGAATCTTTATGCAGCTGTTGTTGTACAACAACAGTTACCACGTTTGTTCAAACTCCGCATCGGACAAAAAAGCATTATGAAATGATCCTAAAAGTTGTTCATTTGAGTAGTTCAGAGCCATATTATTGCTTTCTGTTAGGTACAGACAGACATTTAAGTTGTTACTTGTTGGAGAGCTGTGTAACTATTCTAAAAAAAAAAAAAAATGTAAAAAAAAAACCATTTGTGTTCCAAGGAAAAATAACAGCATACGGTTTGGGGGAAATGGACCCTTTACACATTTCTAGGTTTGGAGCATGGATGTTAACAACAACAGGATAAACTTAGAGGAGAATGGGAGACCACAGCAAATATTATTTATGCATTCCCATTTGCTTCAACAGAAAAAGAAAAAAATCCACAATTACATTTCCACAATTTTCCAAAAGAGGGAGAAAACTGAAAGAGATGGATTAAGGCAGTAAGAAGAGAGAAAGTTGCCAAATTTACTTTGACTCCTGCTGTAGCTGTTTTTTAAACCTCATCACAGCAGTGGTGACTATTTTTTAATTACTGTGAGGCTAATATAACACAAAGAATAATGTTATGAATTTACACTAAATAAGTACAAAATTGAATTTTTTTTTAAAGTTTGCTAGATTTACCCTGTTAAGGGGGTATTTACACTTGGTCACTTCATGCTTTTTTAGTGATTGGATTGCTATCTGATTGAATATGCACATTCCATTTCCACTATCCGCCAAACAGATTTAAATCTGATCTTCAATTCTGGCCCTATAAGCATACAAAACAGAGTTAACTTCAGTTATTATACTAAAACCAGGCAGCGAATTTAAAAGATGTGAATCATTATTTGATTCCAAGTGACTTTGCCCAGTGCGTGTTTGTATTTATGTGTTTGCGTGCTGTGATTTTTTTCCACTCAGTGATTGTCGTATGCAAGGTCCATGTGTGTCAGCTGCGCTTATTGTCAGTGTTTAGTTTCAGTTTTGTCTGCAATCTGCATCAAGTATTTGAAGAAAAAAGTTCTGTCGCTCCAACACCGTGCATCCGTTTCTTAATTTTTTAATCTTTATTGCGTGACGCGAGCCCTATGCTAATTTTCGGTAGCAACTGTTATGTTTTGCATTTTCCCTATGCTGCCGTAGCACTGTTTGGGCAGAGTAAAATTTACATTTAACAGCCACATGCATTTAAACTTGACCGAGTTTCATTTGGAATGCATCTCAAACCACCTGAGGAGGTAATCGGATTAATACCCGTCTCAAATCTGTCTTGGAGGGCAGTTACTCTTGGTCTTTTCTTTTTGCGGTGGGCCTCCAAATAAGATTTCATTTAGGGCCCCCATATGCTCAGAAACGGCCCTGCAGATCAGTAAAACGTATGAAGTGACAAAGTGTAAATACCCCTGTGGCATGGGGGGGGGCGTGGTCATGTGTCTGTCTGCGGGAAAAGGAAAGCGGTAAGGCACGTCACCTGGGCTGTAATTACTCTAACACCTGTCTCTCATTATAGTGATGGCAGAGGGAGACCTGATAAGGCTCGCCAGAGCAGCAGAAGGGAGAGAGAGAGTGGCCCAGAGCAACACAGACAGTTTGAGACAGAGAGAAAGCTATTTTGAGTTGGCCACCAAGAGCTATTTTTGCTTTGTGTGTGTGAAGCTGAAGTGTGCAAATAAAACACTCAACTGTTCACTGTCTCCTGACTCCTCCATTGCCTACGAACTGATCATATCACAGTGGTGCCGAAAACCCAGCTTTAGAGGAGAACACCTTCAAGTCTTCAAGACCCTCACCAGCATCCAGCAGAACCAGCATCAAGCCCTCATGGAGGTACGCCTGGAGCAGGAACAGCGCTTCCAAGTCCTGCTCCAGGCACAAGCAGAGGACCGGCAGGTCCGGAGCCTGATCGCCAGGGAGGGGACTGGCGCTGCGACCTCCCCGGAGCCTACCTCACCTGTGGCCCTGATGAAGATGGGGCCAAATGATAATCCAGAGGCCTTCCTCGACCTCTTTGAGAGGACAGCCAAGGTATGGAGGTGGCCTTCCTATCAGTGGGCGGCCCGCAGGTTGCCCTTACTCTCTGAGGAGGCGCAGCTTGCAGCACAGCAACTTCCCACTGCCAACCTCCTTGATTACAGCCACCTGAAAAAGGCCATCCAGCGACAGGTCGACTGGACCCTGGAGCAGAGTCGGCAGCTATTCAGGTCTCTGAGCTTTGGGAAGCACGGCTGCCCATTCACTTTTGCGCAGCAGCTCCGTGACGCCTACTGGAAATGGTTGCTGGTGAGGGGAACCCGAGGCTCCATGGAAGTCGTCGATCTGGTGGTACTGGAGCAGTTCATCTCCCAATTTCCTCGAGGCATATCCAAGTGGGTCCAGTGCCACCGCCTGGCATTGTTGGAGGAGGCCATCCAGCTGGCAGAGGACTACATGGCGGCATTTCCAGGAGGCAGTGAAGCAGTGTTTTCTTCTCTCTCTCCTTTCTCTTCTCTCTCTCCACCCCCTGTGTCTCATGTCACCCCCCCCCCCCTGTCCCCCTCAGTCCCGCCCAGTTCCGGCTCCTTAGAGGTGGGGAAGAGCCCCGCCCAAACCAAACCCCTGGTCCAGAGGACCCTTCCCCTTGGCTGTCCCTCGTACTCCCCCGTCAAGCTTTGGTGGATACAGGTTGTTCTCACACCTCGATCCACAAATGCTTGGTGCAAGTCAGGGCATTGGATAAGAATAAATGGGTGTGGGTGAGGTGTGTGCATGGTGACATTCACATGTATCCAGTGGTTACCATTGAGATACGGTTCAGGGGAAAAAGGCATAGAGTCGAGGCTGCGGTTAATTCCCGCCTCACCCATTCACTAGTTCTGGGAACCAATTGGTCTGGCTTTAAAAATGTATTGAGGGTAATGTGTGTGTCAGGAGAATGCAGACAAGGGAATTCCCATTCTCAGGGGCTTCCCTGAGGGGGATTTCCCTCTGGTGCAGTCATGTGACGAGTTCCTCAAGCACGCATTTGACCAAGTGAAAGTAATTGATGGTCAACAGCTCCAGCCTAGTGTTGCACCCCATACTTTTCTATTATCAAGAAGCGGTTGTATCGAGTGACGCAGGACACTCAGACCAAAGAGAAAACAACTCAGCTGTTAGTACCAAAGAGCCGTCTGGAAACATTCTTCCAGGCAGCTCACTATAACCCAATGGCTGGTCACTTAAGTCACGAAAATACTTCAAGTCTTCAAGACCACCGGCCACCTCAAAAGTGCCATTGCGCCCTCTGCCATTGATCGAGGTCCCCTTCAAGAGAATTGGCATGGAACTCGTTGGCGCCATCACTTTGTATTAGTTCTGGTGGACTATGCAACGTGATATCTGGAAGCAGTGCCCCTGCGCAACATCTCAGCACGTAGTGTTGTGGAGGCACTCTTCAGAATTATCTCTGAGTGGGGATTCCAATGGAAATCTTCACTGATCAAGGCACAACATTCATGTCATGTACACTACGTGAACTGTATGAATTATTAGGCATTAAATCGATTCACACCAGTGTTTATCACCTGCAAACCAACGGGTTGGTCGAACAATTTAATAAGACCTTAAAAAACATGATTCGTAAGATCGTACACGAAGACGTTAAGAATTGGGATAAGTGGCTCGAATCCCTGCTGTTTGCAGTACACAAGCCTCCAGAGGGTTTTCCCTATTTGAGCTACTGTATAGGCGTCGGCCGCACGGCGTGCTTGACGTCATACAGGAAGCTTGGGAGGAAGAACCTTCGAATAGCAAAAACAAAATTCAATACGTTCTTGGCCTTATAGCAAAACTCCACACTTTGGGATAGGTAACACAGGAGAATTTACTCTTAGAACATCAACGCTGACTGTAAGACAGGGGCACTCGACTACGGGAATTCGCACAGGGAGATAAAGTGCTTGTATTGCTGTCCACCTCGAGCTCCAAATTACTCGCTAAGTGGCAAGGACCCTTTGAGGTCACACAACAAGTCGGAGATCTCGATTATGAGGTTAGGCGAACAGATAGGAGAGGGGCATGTCAAATCTACCACCTCAACCTTCTCAAACTATGGAGGGAGGCGGTGCCTGTAGCCTTGGTGACAGTAGTTCTGGAGAGGGCGGAGCTCAGGCCGGAGGTATCTCCCAAATCAAGTTCATTCACTCCGGTCCCTTACAGAGACCACCTCTCACTGTCGCAGCTTACAGACATTGCCCAGTTGCAAGCGGAATTCGTGGACGTGTTTTCAACCTTACCCGGTTGCACGAACCTCATAGAAAACCATATCGAGACCACCCCGGGGTTGGTGGTTCATAGACACCCCTATCGTCTTCCTGAACACAAGAAAAAGATTATTCAGGAAGAATTAGGTGCAAAGCTTGAAATGGGCGTAATACAATGGTCGCACAGCGATTGGGCCAGCCCGGTAGTTCTGGTACCGAAGAGCACCGGCTCGGTCCGGTTCTGTATTGACTACCGGAAAGTGAACATGGTGTCCAAATTTGACGCTTATCCAATGCCGCGAATTGACGAGTTACTCGATCGGTTGAATGCGGCTCATTTTTACGCTATGCTGGACTTAACAAAGGGTTATTGGCAGATCCCTTTAACGCCAATATTGGGCGGGTGGAAGTTAGGTATCCGGGGTTCCACTTGGGTCACAGGCAGGTGCGTCCACAGGTTAACAAAACCGCAGTGAACTCAGCCTGCCCGGCGCCCAAGACCAAAAAGGATGTAAGGCAGTTTTTGGGGCTGGCTGGCTACTATCGAAGGTTTGTGCCTAGCTATTCTGATGTCACCAGCCTGCTGACTAACCTTACTAAAAAGGGGGCTCCCGATCTGGTCGTGCCAACAGACTTTCCTTAAGGTAAAGTCCGCACTTTGTGGGGGGCCACTTTTACATGCACCTGACTCCTCTCTCCCCTTTATTTTGAAGACTGATGCATCTGACAGGGGGCTGGGCACTGTGCTCTCGCAGGAGGTGGGAAGGGAGGAACTGGCAGTGCTATTTATTGGAAGCTCTCTTTCAATGTATAGTACCATTGAAAAGGAGTGTCTTGCGATTAAGTGGGCTTTTCTTACCCTCCGCTACTACCTGCTGGGGCGGGCCTTCACCCTCTGTTCTGATCACACTCCTCCGCAGTGGCTCCACCGCATGAAGGATACTAACACGTGGATCACCCTTTGATATCTGGCTCTTCAGCCCTTTAAGTTCGAGGTGATCCACAGACCGGGGGTTCAGATGGTTGTAGCGGACTTTCTCTCCAGAAATGGAGGGTGGGGTGGTGGGCAGGCCAAATGTTGCCCCGGCCTGAGTCAGCGGTGGGGGTATGTGGCATGGGGGGCATGATCATGTGTCTGTCTTTGGGAGAGGGAAAACGGTAAGGCTCGTCACCTGGGCTGTATTTACTCTAACACCTGTCTCTCATTATAGTGATGAGGGAGAGAGACCTGATAAGGCTTGCCAGAGTGGCAGAAGGGAGAGAGAGAGTGGCCCAGAGCAATACAGACTGTCTGAGACGGAGAGAATGCTACTTTGAGTTGGCCACCAAGAGCCGTTTTTGCTTTGTGTGTGTGAAGCTGAAGTGTGCAAATAAAACACTCAACTGTTCACTGTCTCCTGACTCCTCCATTGCCTATGAACTGATCATATCACAACCCACTAAATTAAGGCAGAAATGCATCATCACAGAAAAGGGACAATAAGACATGACATCAATTTGTACGCTAATTCACCACGTGTTCCCTTTGGAATTTTCTGTGGGTTTTTATTATGGAGTTTTTCAATTTATAAGTAAAATAAGGTCTGTGGAAAATATTACTTGAAGATACTTGGACATTTTGTTCTACCACACACAGTCATACCTCAAACATAAATTTTGAAGCTGCTGTGATTTAAAAAATTTTGTATTGCTAACAAGTTGCTAAAAAAGGATCACAAGTATGTGAGTGAATGTGCCTGACGATAAGGAAAACCATTGTGGTGCTTATCTAGCAACTTGTTCGCAATATTCGTTTAAAACAAAGACAGTGGCTTCAAAATAAAAACACAGGAAAATCCTGAGGGAACCAATGGCTAAAAAAAGGCAAATTCTCCTCTGGGTTTTTGGACTACAACCCGAACAGCTCTATAGCTACTGACAGAATTTTCATTTTTGGGTAAACTAGCCCTTCAATTGCTGACTCCTTTTCTATTTTTAAATCACATACTGTACACTCAGTTGCTTGTGACCTGACCATAAATCTGACCCGGTATGCAGGTAAACATACTTCCCTGCTGCTCCCCAGTACAAAGCCAGAACAGCACCCATCACTCTATCCATGATCCTCCAGCGATGACGGATGAGGTAGAGGTGAACTCTCATTCATTAGAAACGAGGTAAACACATTAACAAGCCCGTGCACCTGCGAAGATGGGGTCATCAGAATTTATAATGATCATTTGGTGATGAGGCATCTGTATATTTCTTTTCTGTAATTGAATCACATATGCAGCAAGTGAGGTCCTGGTTTTATTATTTGTTTGATGTGTTCTGTGGTTTGCCCATTAATGTTAGGTCACAAGCAGAGAAACACACACGTACGCTTGGTTGAGAGGGTGTTTTCGCGGTTATGGCTCATATTCATTAACTAAGTGACACTGAGGTAGTGCGTGTGCTGGTGTGTGTGATAGATACAGATGGCAGGTGCTCTATCATGTGTCGTGGGTGCAGGCGCCATGACCGCATCAGTCCTGACACCGTGCAAATGGGACACATTCATTCCCTGTTAGTGTTTCAAATGAGAGTAAACACTCAATGCAAGGACTCTCCATCATCCAGCACCTGAGAGGGAGAGAGAGATGCAGGGAGTGGAGGTATAATCTGTCACACAGCACTGAAATTCCATTGAAACACTGCTACAATGTTATCAATTGTTCTCTACGAGTGGTTCTCAACTGGTTTTGCCTTAAGACCCAGATTTAACTTTGGACAACAAGTGGCTACTCAACACAGTACCATAATTCTTCAAATCATTCATTGAAATGTATATATTACCATGAACTAAAAAAAAGAAAAACAGCCTAAACTGGTTTGCTGGTCTCAGCAGCTCTCTCAGACTGGTTTTTTTTATTTATTTTATTTTTTGCTGATTCAGAAGGAGTTTTGGGTACTTTGCAGTTCACACCTCACAGGCTTTACAGGAAATGTGCTATTCCATATACATTTTCAAAGACTATAAAATGGCCTCATGTTTGCAATTCTCATTCAGCATTGCAGGAAAAAAATGCCCTTAGTGATCAGGCTGCTTACAAATATATCTCTCCATTGAGCATCTGACACTTGCTATGCCCAGTCAGCATTTGAGATACTCAAGAAAGAGCAAAGGACTCCACCACAGCTCTCCAGAAATGATTTGCTGGTACAACCGACTACAGCATTGGGTAGCAGCGTCAATCAGCTTCTCCGGGCATCATCATCCCTTTTAATTGATTATGGTGTAACTTCCTTCTAGCAAACCCAGCATTACACAGCCTGCTTATGTGAATGTTCCCAAAGCCATGACTGGAGCCTGGGATAAGAATTAGGGAACCATGTGATGGAGGACATTGCTGATATTCAGTACTACAAAGAGCGGTGTCTGAACTTTTAAGAACAACTCAAAAGAGGAGCACAAGGAGGAAAAAATGACTCTCCTCAGACTCTTGGCCGCCAGGCCATTGGGAGATGTTTGATTTAGGCCGGGGTTGATGAAGAGTGAGGGATGAGAGGGAGGACTTAAGTGTTTGGAAGCTCTGCTAAAGTCTTGCTTTAGTAGAAAAAATGACAGGCTGCTGCGATTTCATGCTGAATCTATTCGTAGTTAATGTGCTGGGTGCATTAGGGAAAAGCCCCAGTGAAGGCTTTCTCTTTTGTTTTTACATTTATCCTGTTGCCTCCCTTTGGGTAGAGTGCACCCATTTACACAGCAGTTTGGAGTGTCTTTGGCATGTCTTTGGCATATATATCCATTTCTTCTTTTATTAATAGACCTGCACTGTCTTGAGTAGTACCCTATCCAAAATTTAAAGAGATAATTCACCCCAAAATTAATTGACTCACGCTTATGACGTTTCAAACCCGTATGACTTTCTTTTTCCCTTGGAAAATAAAAGGGGATATTTTGCATAATGTTCAAGCTGCACTGTCCCTGGTCACCATTCAAATTTATAGTCATTCTATTCTATGTAAAATTAAGGTGAATGGTGACCAGATATAAAGCAGCTTGGGCATTTTTCACGATCACTCCTTATGTGTTCCATGTGAGAAATAAAGTCCTACTGGTTTTAACCAACATGAGGGTGAGCAAATCAAAGAATTTTACTTTTGGGTGAACTGTCCCTTTATCTCCAATAAATAGCTCTCTCCAATGTGACTTTTCAGGGAAATCAACCTGCAAATGGCTTACTTACTTTCTCGTCTCTGCATACTAAGCTGGGATAGGAGAAAGTATTTTAACATAGAAAAAATTACACACTTCAGCTTAAAGTAGAACAATGTGAAGCAAACCCCCTGTGAAGTTACTGACGCATTAACCCACTGACCTATTCCCTAGCCATATGAGAGCATTTTGACCTTTCATTTCTGCACTTGCCCTGACATTTACATCTTGTGAATGTTTAGCTTTGTTTCCTGCCCCTGAGAAATAACGCCCTCAACAGGCCATGTCTGTCAGCTGCTGGTTACCACCAGTGAAAAATATTCACCTATACCCTTTGTCTCATATTCAGAGATGTTAGTCAATGATTTCACAACACATGTTCTCTCTTCATGAACTTTTTAATGTCTGAGCTGCAATATTCTCTTACAACCCACTTCAGATCTGCATCTTTCTCTTTAATCTTTTGTACCACAGTTCTATTCCTGTGTAAATTCAGTGTCAAAGTACTCACCAAACTGTTCCAGTGTGCTCTTTTATCATGCTGTTGCACACTGAGGCTTGGCAGACCTTAGTGGGCTGCTGTAAATTCAATGGAGCCAAGACCTGTTTAAATAAAAGCTTGGGCAGGTTTCAGAGGCTCTGACTTATCCTTTGATCCACTGCTGGTGATCTTTAATGGTAAGCTCTGCTTTAAAGGCTGACAGAATATATATTTTATTTTTTATTTTTTTCACTGAGAATCAGTTTGCTCAGCTGCATCTTTCAGATGCTTTTGCAGCATTGATCATTGTGAACGTTTACAAGGAGCTTAAAAGTGGTAGTAATGGGTTGTGCTTTTTTTTGTTATGAGCAGGCCCACACAGAATCTGTGCCAAAAACATGAGATTTTGACAAAATTGGATTGATGGTCATTCATGTAATTTGACACATTCTCAGCACCTAACGTGTAGAAATGGGAATGGTAAGGAATTTAACGATTCTGGTTCTGATTCCTTTTAACGATTCTGGTTCCTTTAACGATTCTTTCAGTACTTTTAAGGAAGAAATGTTTGGAAATAAGAAAAGCTTCATTGAATCATTGGAGTCATTCGTTTGCAGTTGCACTGTATGTTTTGCACTGCTGATTTAATAGTGGTGTTGCAGTGCTAGTGAATGGTGGCACTGTCTGAGTATATCAGCATGGGATCCCGGCTGCATTGGTGGAAGAATGCACGTTCTAGAACCATTAATGGAACAGATAGTCATGAATATCATTCAGTTTCTGTATTTTTGGGTTCTCAGTTCACAAGCCTAGACTGTTAAAACTAACAGTTATCTAAAAGTTGACTCAAGTTTAGTTTTTTTAAGTTACTGTTACTCTCAAAACCCTAAAGTTTTCATTAATAATTTTCAAGTGGTACTAATTAAACAGCACTTGAAATGTCCCCCTTTGAAATCATAACTCAAATATAAAAGTTCTTTAAACTTTGGCTTTGAGTACAACTAACTCAAAACTATCAAGTACAAAATTGCGCTGTGTGGAATATTCAATAAGCCCTTGTGCTTGAACGAATTATGTATGTTTGGTCAAGACAAGGTAAGTTATGGAGAAGTTCAATAATTGTTATAAAAAAATAATATAGTTTTAATTCTTATGGCTATTGTTGTTATTTTGTTGTGGCTGGTTGATAGTTGTAATTTGTGTGAAGTCACCATCAGGGTGATTAGTGTTACCTCTGGTGAACTTAGAGCCTGTTAAATTCAAGTCACTGTTCTCTAATCAATTGTATTTTACAAAAGTGCACATTTATGTGCACTATGAAGTACTGAGGAGAATCCAATTTGCCATATAGCTAACCTGGAGTCCAGTCCTAATTTTTCTTATATTGTATATGACGTTTTATAAACCAATATATATAATTTAATAAATTAATGATACTTTAATCACAGATGAGTTAAGTTTACTTGTAACTAGTTAACTGTACTTAAATAATTAAGTTCACTTTACTTAAGCCAAATAAGTTTACTTAGAAAAAGCATGCAAACCGATTGCCTTAATAAGGTCAACTTATTAGGTTTTAAAGTGTGCTTAACGTATGTCTTTTTTAATATTTTGCCAAATTTGACCGTGCTTTCAGACTTTCAGACTTTATGACATACAGATTGTGACTTAACACATTTTTTTTTTTATTATTATACAGATTCTATACCTGAGCCTGGGTGTAAGTTATTCAATTTAAAATTGTGATGCAAATCAAAATTTAGAAAACAGAAGCATCTTTGGCAAGGACAATTTTTATAATGTGATAATATAATTAAATAAAAATAATATTGTCTTTAAACTGCTTGTGTTATATTTACACCTACCATTTTAATTGCATTTGCATTTCTGAGTGAACATAAGCATTTTGTATTTACCCATGCTTTGTAACGCTGCCACTCCGCATTTTCAAACAGCATTAGTGCATTGCTCAAGCTGAAAACAAAATGCTTATGGAATATTGACACCAATTAGACAAAAGCATGTTCTAATCTAAATAGTCTCTCTCTCACTCTCTTTCCTTCACTACCCCTCTATATTATTCTAACACCAGGGAAATTTTAATATATGTATGTGGGTTGAACATGATTAATACCCCTGTAGTGGTCATCATTTTAGCTTATGCTTACAGATGTTTTTTGGCTTTTCTTTTTGGCATCTCCCTTCCCCGTCTTCCATCTCATAATACAAAGTCCTCCTATGCTTAGCTCCACCTGCATGTCTGCTGTCTACTCCGAAATGAGTTTAATGGTGATCACTCAAGCCGAAACGGCGAGCGGTGGTCTCAACCCTGGACACAGACAGCAGCATCATTCCCTGTCAGGGTTAGAGGAGTGGGTGTCAGGGTTGGATAAACTGAACTAGTGCAGAGGATTAAAATAAGTCTTTTGAGGGAGGAAAAGCTTTGGCTGGGGCTAAATCACTAGGAGCTCATAAGGAGACAGTGTCTCTACTCATTGCTTAAGAGATGAAGGTCCAGACCATTGGCCCTGTGATTCAAGAAGGCATCCTGTCTCTTTGAGTATTAAGAGCTGTTAGTGAGAGGTTTGCTGCTAATAAGACCCCCATTTGGTTTCACCATAGGGCTCCAACAAAGTGGAATGTGCATATTTATTGTCGCTTTGTTCAGAAATAAATAATTATGCCTTTTTCACTTCGTTGCACACAAGCTTTGCAAATTTAGAAACCTGCTCAAGATTTACATGAAAAGAGTCTTTTTATGTGAATTGTGTCATTTCTGAGCCACTGGAGGTACCAAATGAAGTTGTAAAATTTTTTACAGTTTTGAAACAGGTTTCCCGTACACTCCCCTGTCTTCCATTGGTCGTCAAACCATAAACTCATGCCATTGGTTAAGCTGATGTTGCTGTATGAGGCTGGTCGGGATGCTCAAACAAACATAGGGATATTCTATGGCTCCACAATTTTTACACTTTTTGGGGATGATAACCTACAAGTTGTTGTCGCTACACATTAAAAGAATAGTTGACCCAGAAATTAAAATTCTGTTATTATTTACTCAATCATTTACTCATGTTGTTTGAAACCTGTATTACTTTATTTTTTCTGTGGAACACAAAAGGAGATGTTAAGCAGAATCCTTAGATGCCTTTTCACCATTCACTTTCATTGAATGGAGACAGGATGCAATGAAAGTGAATGGTGACTGAGACTAACATTCTGCCAAACATATCCTTTTGTGTTTATTTTGGAAGAAAAAAAGTAATACGTGTTTGGAACCACAGTAGGATGAGTGAATGATAACAGAATTTTCATTTTTGGGTGAACTATCCCTTTAAGCTGGAATAAGATAAATATTTAAAAAATGAAAATTTTACATCTAATATTAGTCTCATTGTTTGTGGTTACAGCCCTGGGTCTAACATTCCTGTTCACAAATAGACAGAACTCCCATGAAATCCAGTGGAAGGCTTGAAGTGCACAGTAACCATTTTCCACAAGGGGATGCTCTGCATTAATTCCTGTCAAAACTGGAATGTATTATGTCATGTGTCTGGGGTTCGTAACCTTTTCCCAGGAATTGCAGGCACATTAGCATTAACTCAGGACACAGTGACACAGGACATCCTGGACAGAGCTGTTTACAAACAGGATGGGCTGAAGTGAAGCAGGATTCCTTCACAATCCCTGGATCCTGTCTTTCCTTCCCTGCCCCACCTTTAACTTTCCCACACCAGGCCCACACGGAATCTGCCTCTGCAGAACTTTGCAGATTTCGTGCATCCATCATTCACAAAGTTGTACACATCCCCCTCCACCTTGCATATTTGTATCATATATTAGGCTATGCACTACAGAATTAAAATTCTGTCATTACTTACTCACCCTCCCGCATGACTCTCCTTCTTCTGTGGAACACAAAGAAGTTTTGACAAATGTTTATGCTGCTCTCTTCCATACAGTGAAAGTGGATGGGAACCTGGGGATACCAAGTTCCAAAAAGGACAAAAAAAGCACTAGGGATGCACCGATATTATTATTATTATTTTTTTTAATTATTTTTATTTTTTGGCAGATACTGATAAACAAAAAACTATAGACAGATACTGATATTTTGCCACTAACCTTATTTTGTCATCAGGTAACTGTTACTTAAGAATTATGCTTTAAAAATGTACAAAGAGGCACAAAAGCTTTTTTTACTGTTCTAACAATAAATCATTTCCATTGAACATGGATTGGATCTGATGAAACACATGACAGGCCAAAATTTTAAAGAGAGACACAATGAAATATACATAGAAGATAAACAGATGAAAAAATAAATAAATAAATAAATAATAATAATAATAATAATAATATTATATATATATATATATATATATATATATATATATATATATATATATATATATATATATATATGCTAAAATGATGATTGATAAGAATATTTTTTTATTATTATTTTGTACTTCTAAAACATTTATGCAATTCTGTTTTTGCAGTTCAAACATTTAAACGCATGTACTGTATATAATAGAACATTACAAATTCATACTATGCACATGTTGGGCAATTCAATGGAAATATCAATCACATCATGGAAAAATAAAAAGTTTTAACCAAATAAATGCTGTCCAGACTGCTAGAGGGCGCCGCCTGCTCACACTGTGCTGACTGAAGCACTGAACGCAGACTATGTTTTAAAACTTGGGCTGAGCTATTTTGTTTATGTTTTCAGCTATCTATAAGAGTATAGTACTCTCAGCCCCATTTAACACTTTTCACCATGTTTAAAGGAATAGTTCACCCAAAAATGAAAATTCTCTCATCATTTACTCACCCATCCCAGATGTGTATGACTTTCTTTCTTCAGCAGAACACAAATGAAGATTTTTAGAAGAATTTTTCAGCTCTTTTGGTCCATACAATGCAAGTGAAAGGGTGCCAAAATTTTGAAGCTCCAAAAATCACACAAGTCAGCATAAAAGTAATCCATATTACTCCAGTGGTTAAATCAATGTCTCCAGAAGTGATTTGATAGGTGTGGGTGAGAAACAGATCAATATTTAAGTCAATTTTTACTACAAATTCTCCTCCCTGCTCAGTCAATCTTCACTTTCATATTCTTCTTCTTGTGTTTTTGGTGATTGACATTCTTCATGCATACACCCCCTACTAGGCAGGAGGAAGAATTTCTATCAAAAATTTACTTAAATATTGTTTCTCACTCACACCTATCATCTCACTTCTGAAGATATGGATTTAACCACTGGAGTCATATGGATTACTATTATGATGCCTTATGATCACTTGTATTGTATGGACCTACGATGCTGAGATATTCTTCTAAAAATCTTAATTTGTGTTCTGCAGAAGAAAGAAAGTCATACACATCTGGGATGGCATGAGGGTGAGTAAATAATGAGAGAATTTTTATTTTTGGGTGCACTATTCCTTTAAGTCCTTTCCATAAATCCCCCCTCCCCTGGACCTGGCTGTCAGTCACTTAACTTCTTACCAGGTACAAAGTTAAATTCTTGCAAGAACAGACTCACTGTCTTGTAAACACACACACACACACACACACACACACACACACACACACACACACACACACAGCACTCCATAAATGTAAATTACCCTGAGGATGACAAAGAGAAGAGGAACTGGCCCCTTTCCCTCCAGCACTGTCATTTTCTTTCCCTCATCTCCTTCTCTTTGTACTTATCCTTCTTTTTTCCCTCCTACACTACAGGAAGCTGTTTGTCATTGAGAAGCAGACTAATGAAAAGAGATCATGGATGGTAACTCGGCTCTCTGTCAGGCATTCTGTTGGCGGTATTGATAGGCCAATTAAAGCTGGCCATTAAACGCTTAGCATGAGCAGAGCGTCTCCTCCTGCTCAGAGTCGGCCAGTCTCTTCTTTAAACAGGGGCCTCAGTACGAGCTCTCTGTTTACGTTCTTCCTCTCTCTGAGGCAGTAAAGCACCATTACCTCAAGTATGTTAGCTTAGCTTATCTAAATTAGCCACATTCTGAGAGAAATCCACAGTGACCTCTCGCCTGTATTGCTCAGGCGGTGGGGGAAGGGGGGCATTCTTTCCCATTTCTAGCCCCCCATTTATGGATCTCTTCCTTTTTTGTCCCAGCAATTTGCTGTGCAGTAATTGCTTTACTGCACAGAAAATACTCCCTGCCCAATGTGCTGCCTTGAATTTGCCCCCCAGGAGCATTCTAGATTGTTTAAGGAGTAAGATAAACAGGTTTGAGGACCTGAGGTTGTGCAATGTGTTCAGTGTGTCAGCTTTTGTGATTTAAAGGCACCTATGATAAATTACCTCCCATTTTCGAGGGGGTGGAATGATCAGATTTACAAAACTGAGAGCATTGAACTAATCTGTGGATTCAGCTGTGACCCCTGTACCCTCACACCTTTAGCTGGTGAGCAAATGAGGTGGGTTTGTTTAATCCGACCCTCCTCAGTGTGAATGTTATCAGTTAGGGCATCAACACAGGCCAGACAGCACAGGGCAAAGTGCATGCGGCTCGGACAAGTGAACTCGGCCAGACAATTCACAGATTAGGGAGAGAGAGCTGTACATTTTATTACTGAGCTCACTTCTCTCCAACATGACAATTGTATTTATATCAGTGCTTCTGTGCTGCAAGATGAACTGTCACATTGCTGTGTCTGTGATGAGTAACATTCAAAAGAACAGAGTGACCGGGGCAGATGTAGTCATTGACTGGCATACCTCAATTCTAAATGACATTCGGTAATAGCAATGCAGGTCATCAGACCTTATCATTAAATTAAAGATCATGCAAATCTAATCAGCATGCTGTTTGTACAGTCTGGATGTTCCAGAGGCATATGACAGGAGGACATTTTAGGATAAGAAGCCTGTTTTTTATTTTTATTTTTTATTTTATTTTTTTAGATATCAGTCATTTACTGTGGAGCAGTGATGGTATCAGGTGGTAATACCATGGTACTTTGATATATGCCATGGTACAAAAATTCCCACACCATGGTATTTACTTGGTACTCCAAATCACTTCCAAGAATACCATTGTACTACCAATGGTTCATGTCCACAAATATTTTTGTACTTTATTTAAGTGGTACTTTTTTCTAAGATTCACAGAGATTATGAAATAGCAAACTGGCTCCAGCGGTCACATCCAGAACATGAGATTAGCTAATACCACCACTTACATTCAGACTGTTTTGCCCATGGGAATATTGCTAAATTGCCGGATGCATTTTCATTTTGTTTAGAAACAAATTAAAGGTTAAGTGTGTTGTTTCTGAGCCACTAGCGTAAAAAAAATGTAATTGTAAAAATATTGAATGTTTTCAAAAACGTTTCCCCGAACTCTACCCCCATTTGCCATTGGTCGGGCAGACAGTTAGTCCCGCCCCAAACTCACTGCAGTGGTTGAGCCAATGTTGCTATGTCAGGCTGGTGGTTGGGATGTTCAAACAAGTGTTAACAATTTCTGGGGGAATAACCTACAAATGATTTGCTTATAGTTGACTTTGCATCAGTCATGGACAGTGCCTTTCAAATGTGGGAAGCACAGACAATTTTTTGATGTCTGCAATGTTGCTCACAAAAGCTGCTCTAACTACTACACAAACAGTGAAATTAAAAAAAATAAATAAAAAAAAAATAGGCAATTTTGACTTCTATGGATATATTCATGTACATAAAAGAAGACTGCACTAACAGTGCCATAGTGATGTGACATTTTACGCTTTTATTCAGTAAAATATTGAAATGCACAAGGAGTAATATGCAATTTATTTTGATTATTTGTACAGATACTAAACTTGTAATTACCACGTTTCTTATAAAGCCTTGTTTCCTGTGTAGTCATAAAGGAATAGTTCAACCAAAAATGAAAAAAAAATTCATCATTTACTCACCCTCATGTCATCCCAGATGTGTATGACTTTTTTCTTCTGCAGAACACAAATGAAGAAGACAAACCGAGAAGCAACTAGTGTGTTATCACTGTCATGTCACATTTTACATTTCTGAACTTTTCTTAATTGATCAGGTCACTGTGTGCAAGTAACTGTAACAGTAACAAATCAACAAGTAACAGCAGATGGGATTAAAGGGATTATCAAACTCTGGAGAGTATCAGACTGTTTGTTTAATTTAAAAGAATGTTTAATTGCCTTGTGCTGAGCACTGGCTGGAGTGCTACGATGGCCTGTTAATTAGAGGACAGCCTGCTAAATGAAGCATACCTTTGACATGTTGTTTCTGCTAACTGCTCACTCTCACACTCTAATTATGGGAGAAAGAGAGAGTCGGCTTGTTTTGCACCTTGTTTCACGTGTCAGTTTGGAGAACGGATTCTCTTCGTTGGTTGTCACAATAGCGACTGCTCAAAGACTTAAACACACACACATAGAGTGACTCTATGACTAGAACATCCTAAAATGTGTTGAAGCCCCCCTTAATATCCAATTAACCAAATTAACTTATACATCTTTAGTTTGTTAAATGTATGCATTCTGTCTCCTTAAAGGTGAAGCGTTTCTCTGAAGTGTTAACACTGTGGCTCTGTGGTGCTATCACAACATTGCTGTGTTTGTTTGAGCACACCGATCAGCCAAACATATCAACATTGGCTCAACCATTGGAGTGAGTTTTGGACTGAACTATCTGTTTGGTCGACCAATTGTATAAGGGGGGAGTGTTAGGGAAACCAGTTTGAAAAAAGGCCTTATTTTTGCAATTCTGTTTGGTCATGCTAGTGGCTCAGAAATTACACAGGTAGTATGAGTAATGGATGTTTAACAAGCATGTCACTCAATGGATAGCTTTCTTTTTACAGCCCTATATCTACTTGTGATATATCCACCAACTTGTCTCATTCAAATAAATGTCAAATAAATTCTTCTGTTATTCACAGAAGTGGAAAACCAACAGGAGCCTCCTTTTGAGTGCTATATGTTTTCAAAAAGTTTTCAATATTCAGGCTGGGCCTTCAAAACTCACAACTTGGAGATTTGTTCAGGCTCAGTCTGTAAAACAGCTTGAGGTAGCAGGGATCAATACATTTAATTTTTAACAGAGGGGTGATATTGATCGCCGAGAGTGTCTTTACTCAAGGCCCAATCTCATTGTTGCAGACTAAGACGCATATTATTGTAATCATTGAGATGTTTTATCTGCCAATCTGGTGATGTGATGGCAGAAATACTTCAGAAGAGCAGGTAAAAACAGTGAATGGAGAGCCATCCTGATACTGATGCTCAAAGGGCTGATGAGAAAATTCTATAAACTTAAATGTATTTTTCATGCAGTTTGGTGCAGAGTTCTCTCCTTTTTTCCACTCTCCCTCTTTTACTTCCTCTCTCCTGCCACTTCTCTTTATGCACATGCATACGCACAAAGGTATGCTATGGATTGTGTCGAATTAATCAGTGACAGTGCCGGATATGAGAATAAAAAATGTGTCCTCGAATCACTTTCGTCTGTAAAGGCTCATTAAACGAATTCACATCCATCAGGGACCTCCAGGGAGGCAGTGGAAACTGTCCATCACTCAAAAGCCTGGGTGCTGGGGAGCGATTTTTACCCTGACACACTGAACTCGACGCCAACGTCCCTTTAACAAATGATTGTCTCTCCTCTCAGGGGAGGTGATGACATCACAACTGGGCTGTAGCCCAGGGGTGTAAATTCAAAACAAGCAAGTACAACACCCCCCCCCCCCCCCCCCCCCCGGCCAATAAACAGTTTGCAGCCCTTATAAAACCTTACAATCCTGGTTAAATACCAAAGTCATTATGGTGGTGCTAAATGGCAGACTCTGCTCTCAGTGGGATGGGAGTAAATGCCACCGGGGTCATTGGTGTGCCAACCGGGCAAACAGTACTGGGTAATTTTTTAATGATCATCCACATGGTAAATGGCAAGGACCTCCCTTTTATACTGACTGGCTGCCCGACACCTGAACTGTGAGATTGCTTCATAAGGTTTATCAGTCAATATGCACCACAGAAATACAAGTAGCTTTTAGTTATCTGGCTGGTTGCTTGTCTATTACGATCAATTATCAGGGGGCTTCAGAGAATGTTCCCTTCTTTATAAGGTCCTCAGCTCTGTGTTGCTATTCATTGTTATTCAGAATGATAGATATTTGTCTTTGCATGTTTGCTGTCTGCCCTCTTTGCACCGCTTGTCATTGGAGCTATTAACACCATGAGATCATTGAGAAGAGAAAACACTTGCTGTTAATAATAACTGTGACACAACAAATCTATAATTGACTTCATCATGAACTCTTGTCACCCTTTCCTGGCATTTTGTATCAACAGAGAACCATGCAATACACATTTGTAATTGCAATAATGTTTGATAAATTATTTTTATTTTTATGGAAGGGGATTGAATTGGAATTGTAAACGTTGTGTCAACTTGTTGGGCCAAACAATCTACATAAAGTGATATAATTTTATTCATTTCACCACATTTGCAATGGAAAAGAATGGCATATTCACTGAGAGTAAATGGGGCATATTGAGTGCAATGATATACTGTGTTTCTGTTCATACAGTGATTTATAGGCAAGGCTGCTAACAGGGTCTACTGCCATTAGAAGGAAATTCTTGTACAAGGACGAACACACTATGTAAATATTTCCAGCATTTTTCCCCTTTTACTAATGGTTCTTCAAAGCTTTTGACCCCACCTATGTGTGTCTTTATCTTGTTCACTCTAAATTTCCTTCCTTTGCACAAGGGTATTCCAAAAGGTAAACAGAAGCACTTTGTGTTCTGTTTAATTAGATGTGCTTATTTTTCTTTAATCGCTTCCGCTTTCCTGAGATTTCTTTGAATCTGTGATTCTGAGAGTTCCGTAATCGCTTTTTTCTGCAATTCAATTTAGAATTCATACTAATCCACTCCTGTTTGTGCGTACCCAATCAAATGTGTTGCCTTCTCTTCTGGGCTGTTATTGGATTTGTGAAAGGTGGCAGCCCATGACCAGGCTGGCAGTGTGTAGCATTGTAATGAGGCATTCTACCTCTCACATATCATTACGGACAGGTCTCTGGAGACTATAAATCTCATCTCTCGCACTAATCACGGTAACCCCTTCCCTTCCTCTACCTTTCAGCCACCACATTCAACATGTTTTCCTTCTATCCCTGAACATCCATGCTGGTTAGTGCAGGTCTGTATCTGTTGGAGCTGGTGGACCAGCATGGTCTTTCTGGTGAAGCTGGTTGACCAAGATAGTCTAAAGTTCACCCCAGTGGATATCACCATTCATTTTCATTGCATCTTTTTTCCATACAATGAAAGTGAATGATGACTGAGGCTAACATTCTGCTTAGCGTTTCATTTTGTGTTTTACAGAAGATTGTCAAACAGATTTGGAACAACATGAGGGTGAGTAAATGATCAGACTTTTCATTTAAGAAACACACCAGCATTCAGTGCTGGTGATTTGCAATGCTGGCCTTTTCAACAGGCATATCAGAGCCATTTTCCTGACCACGGTTGTTCTCACAGAAGAATAGAATTGTGAAGTGACAGGGTGCCCTTGATGTGATCCAGTGTCAACCCCATGGTCTCATTAGAATGTCTTTGTAATCCCACCAAGCACATTTCTGCAGTAACAGCTTAAAAAAACACTTTCTCTCCAGCTCTATGTGGAGGTCTCGTGGGAGCACAGATGGAGACTGACCATTTCACCACTGCTAAAACTCCTCTGCCGCACAGCCAATGCTCATAAACTGGTCTACAGTTTAAAAGAGTGCTCAAAGTGTGTTTATAGAGGTGAGTGTATGCATGTGTTTTTTGTTTATTTATTTATTTTTTATTCACGTTATGTAAAGCTCAGAGTTGAGTAAAGTCAAGTCAAGTCATTTTTATTTGTATAGCGCCTTTCACAACACACTTCGTTTCAAAGCAGCTTTACAGAAGATCAGGCATTAACAGAAGATAAAACTGTAATATCTATAATGTCTCAGAGTCATCATTGTGTAGTTTGATAAAATATTATTGTGAATTGTTTAAAAATAAGTAATGAAATAATAATTGTATTTATAACCCCAGTGAGCAAGCCGAAGGCGACTGTGGCAAGGAACACAAAACTACATAAGATGTTGGTTAATGGAGAAAAATAACCTTGGGAGAAACCAGGCTCACTGTGGGAGCCAGTTCCCCTCTGGCTAACATCATGAATATAATGCCAATATTACTCATGTATAATGCAAGTCATGGTTTAAAATTATTAAACTAAGTAAGTGTTAAGGGTCAGTGTTTAAAACAAAGATTGTGTATGAACTGTAAGATTAATGACTAATGTCTTTGAAGTCCATCCTGGATTAACTGCAGAAGTTCACATAGATGCATTGTCCTTGTTAGTTGGTTTTGTTGGCAATTAATTGATAGTCCATTATTAGACTGAGGTGATGCAGGCAGAGATAAGTGAGGTGCATCGCAGTTCAACCTGGCCGGGAATTTCGGTGAGGTCTATCCTAAATCTAAGGTTCAGTCTATGGCATATGAAGTATCCCATGTCTTATGGTTGGAGTTGGCATCAGTTCATCCTCTGAAGTCCATCGTAATAGACTGAAGTGATGTTTGGCTGGCACCGGCTGCTATTAGTCATATTTCACTTAGTCAGTTGAGAGTGAAATATGCCTGTACTAACACTGTAGCTCCAAGATGTGCACCATACTGTACAGTACTAAAACCAAAATTATACAAGTGTTCTTATAAAATACTTGAGAGACTATGCCAAGACTGATTAAATAAACTCTAAATTGTTACACCAGTTGCTCAAGTGGTTATTTTGAATAAGTATGTATTATGTTACTAAAAATATATCTTGTTATATTTAAGCTATTTGCATATGGTGACAGATTTTGCCATATTATTTATTTTAACTATATATTTGTATTACCAGAAGTTTTTTTTTTTTTTTGATTGAAAGCTCTAGTGATTATGTCTCATATTGTTTATCCATCAATAATTAATAAAAAGAAATATTAGCAAATATAGAGCGTCAAATATAGACCAGAAAAAAATCACACTTACCTTAAAGGGTTAGTTCACCTAAAAATGAACATTCTGTTGTCATTTACTCACCCTCATGTTGTTCCAAACAATGGCTTTCATTCTTAAGAGGAACACAAGAAGATATATTTTGAAGAATGTTGCCAATAAGGCGGCCAGTCCCTAAACATTCCACCTAACATTCCCTTTTGAGTTCCACGGAAGAAAGACGGACTGGCTTGAAACAATATAAGGGTGAGTTAATGATGACAGCATTTTATTTTGGGTGAACTTATATTTTAAGAGGGCTTTTAACCCCATTGTACCCTATATTTGGTGTACACATGTGTGATGGTGGGGAGGCTTTGCTTGGTTTGGGAGACTTAAACTGTCACCTGTGCAACCAGCTGAGTTAAGTGTGTTTGATGCATTGAGCCAGTGCTCATCTACCACCTTTATCCATCGCTTTCCCGCCGGTAGTATCATGATTTTTTTCCTTTGAATAATGGGCTGCATTTAAAAGTAACCTGCTCTGTACTGATCGTGAGAGAGTGAAATTCCTCAAAACAAGCCATGCACGGAATGGTAGAAACCTGACAATGTCCAGGCTCCCAGGCCACCCTCAAACACAGGCCTGGACGATTAATCCACCGACCCATGTTTACCACAATGTGGATTACTGGTACATTTCTGGGATTATGGGCAAATGGCTCATAGATCGTATACCACGGATTAGTCATGATTAACTGATTTAACAGCCAATTAAACTTTGATACATAAAAATATGGAACCGGGTCAGCTGACTTTTTTTTGGCTGGGTAAAATGGGAGCTTAAATAATATCCAGATTTCCAGATATTAAATGCATGTTAATGCCAGGTGTAAATACTGTAAGTTTTACTTGCAAAGAGGTAACCAAACAGAGGAAGCACTGCAAAATAATTTTCTTAACTAGTATTTTGTCTTGTTTTTTTTTTTCAGTAACATATCTAAACATCTTTAAAACAAGATACATTTACATGAAAAACAAAAATTAATAAGATATTAAGACTTGTGTTCAAATTATATATTGAACTAAATTGTTAATTAAATAATTATTAAGTTATAATATTTTAATAAAATTATAATAAAAATTTTAATTTGATTAGTTCATTTTTATTTCTTATTTTAATCATCTCCAAATGGAATTGCATAAATAATCACAGTTTTCAAACAGATTCCAGAACCCCCATACTCCCCCACGCTTTTAATTGGTTGTATAAACAGATAGCCCAGCCCCAAATTCACACCATTGGTTGAGTCAGTGACTATGTTTACATGCACCCCAGAAATCAGCTTAATGCGAGAAAGTGGGTTATTGTTAGAAAACAGCGTTTCGGTTTGCATACACTGTATAAGTGTCGTATTCTTTCCTCCTGTATACATGCGTCTTGACCAGTAACCAGCTTTCTCCACAGCAACATAATTTCCTCGCAACGCTTGTGTAAATAACAAACATGGGATCCAAGGAAGATTTTGTCATATTATTCTCCTTTGCTTCGCTTTATTACCAGACATTCAGAGTTGTTGCTGTGTTTGTTTCCTTAACTTTCTATCGCAACATGCGGCTGAATTGAGATGCAATATTGGTATTTCCCTCATACATAAAACTCCGCGATTTCCCTAATGTACTGGTGCATATACGCAAAAGTGAGGGACAGTCAATATTGGCCACATTAAGCCGCATTCTCTGGGAGAAACCCAGGTGTCTTAAACTGCTTTCTCTTAATCCGTTAAACGGCGTAAGTATATCAGCGTTCTTGTTCACATGATGTTTCAGAACGCCGCTTTCTGCAAAAACCCTGGAATAAACTGTTTTCTTAAGTGCATGTAAACGTGGTCAGTGTTGCTGTTGCTGGATTGGCTGCTGAAACAAACATATCAATGATAGCGTCACAGTGTTACTTTTTTCGGTGAAATCAACCTCAAATGGTGTACTTATAGTTTTCTATGCAATTGCAATTGAAAGATATTCTGAAAACAAGTCTTATCTTTCACCATGTTGCTTCTCAAGTAAATACATTTTGTTTTAAGAATGTTTAGTTATCTTTACTGGAATACAAGACCAAAATACTGATTATATTTTTTCTTTTTTGCAGTGTAAGAGACTGAGTGAGACAGAGAAAGCAGTAAAGAGTGTGAGGCATTCCAGTGCTAATGCATCCTGACAGGGTGAGTGAAGAGGCAGCTCATTATTATGCCACGCATCAGGAGTCTGGCAGTGACCCCTGACTCTATAAAGACCCTCTGGAACATGAGCTTCACCATTCATTCACTCACTCGCTCACGCTCTTCCAGCAATATGGCCAAAAACTGCTCTGGAACAAAGAGAGGGAAATGCACCCTGTGATATCAGACCTTGTAACATACCTTTTTAATACCTCAGGTACCAACTCAAAGGCTCCATAGACATTCCCCACTCTGAGATTTGTAAGTTAGTCCAAGTTGTGCTTAGAAGAGCAGTTTAAACTAATGAATCATAGGCCTGACAGATGTCGTAAATCTTAATAAGGAAGCTATTAAATGCATCAAGCAACCAATAAATCATTTCTCCATGTCAGCAATGTTTAGCTCATAGATTAGTAATGAGATGAGAGAAGTCTGAAAGAAATGACAGCAGCTTTCATGGCGTGATAGAGGCTGGTTTTGTGCCACTGGTAATTTGTGGTTCTGTCGTGTTGGATGGGAGCTGGACGAGCCGTGGTCACCTTGTGGTGCTTTTCTACCAAAGTAGAGAAAAAAGGTCACAGCCACTCACCCATGACATGACTACACAGAGACACCAGCTGCTTACTGTTCTGCATGCGGTAATATCTTTGCTCAAATATTATGGGGCACAGTGGTGCAGAGTACTGATAGGAATGCTGAATTATTTTAATAGGAAGGAGAGACCGGAAAGGCAGAATTCGATACTGAGGTTTGTCAGGAAAGAGAGAGAGAGGAGTTTTGGCCGACAAAAGTATTTGGACACTTTCATAAAAAATTATGAATATCAAAAAAAATATCAACCCAAATCACATCTATTTTATGGAAAGATAGCACTTTCTTCAAACAAAGCATTTCAAAAAAAGACATTTGCTATGTTTTAAATGATAAATAGACACACTGTTCAAAATGAAGACAACAATTTTGGACACTTTCTAATGACAAATTTTAGTTCATTTATACATACATTTCTGCGTTTGGCTGACACTTTAATCCAAAGCAATTTGTTGAAAAGCAAATGCTTTCAAGCCATCAGTATTGGGGAAGCTTCTTTGAAACTGTATGAAACTCACAACTTGAAGCTAAATACAGTCTCTTTTAAAAGTTAAAAATCTCTTTTATGAGTAAGCTACACTACAAGCTAACAAAAAGTAGCAAACTACATTTAAGATATTAAAGAAAAAATGTTTTATGTATTTTTTATAATAATAAGTAATCAGATTATATTTAACACTGCAATCAGATCTAATATAATCTGGCACAAAAACAATGAAGATCTCAAAGGGGGTGGCGATGTTAAATTGAACAAATTCTACATAAATTTATACTAAATAAAAATGCATAAAATATTTTATACATTTTTTGCATTGACTGCTCAGGGGATCAGGTGAATCTGTGAATCATTTATGTGAAATTGAACTGTCCTAAAGAATGGATTCACTACAATGATTTGGATTTCCACCACTTTTATAAGTGAATTAGTGAATCGGTGAATTGTTTAATGTATTTTTACCATTTTATTTACATGAACCGTCCGAGAGAAACAATTCACTTATGTTTTGGGCTGATCACTGTGCTGACAAAATGTACCGTTTTGTCGGGTTACACAGCTACTTGTTGGAAAAAGAAGCTTGTGACTGGAAGAGCTACACTGTTGTGAAAATACCTGACTACTGTCATGCTTCTAAAAAAAAAATGCTTACTGCCCAACACTGCAAGCTGCAGTATCTTTTACCAATAAGTTCATTCAAAACCATTGGTGTTGCTAGCATCATTCTTTACTAGTTAAGCTACTGTTGAGTTCCACTAACATAGAGAGTTTCTGTAGCTCCACTGGTTAATATGAACATAACAGGTAATGTGTTGAACTACACATGTGGTTTGTCTTCTTGGACACCTGTGTGAACTTGAGGGAAACTGACTTGATAATGGCTCAGAAAAGTTCTGAAGAAGTTCTAGCATCATTTGTTTGCGGATGCACATGGTTTGATTATTTGTTTTCCATTGTACTGACAATCAGATATTTCTTTTAATGCAACTTAAGTATCCTTACTTTTGGGGCCACTATATATGAAGTCTAATACATTATCCTCATTCAGGAGCTGGGTTAATATCTCCCTGAAAGCAAAAGGTCAAAAAGCCAAATTGCTTTATCAGTTGAGCGATGTCTTCTCATAGTTTAGCCTTCCAGGCCTTCTATTCACGAAACAATGCAACCAGGACTCCAGGACTTCAAAATCCTTTTCAGAAGCGGTCCTTTCTGTATCGATGTGTCAGTCATCATCAGCGAAACATGCAAAGAATGACTTGAACTGACAGTGTCTTTTCAGTCTTAGTAAAAGGCCACCTCTGGCTCTGACTTTATTGAAATACATCTGACTATTTCATTCACGCTCTGCGGATCCCACCGGAGGGTCAGGTATCTGTCGGAAATGAAGCCAGACATTCCTTTTTTTTTTTCAGTGTATTCCCACTTCTACCTCAACAGACCCTGTTATGTGCAGATCTCTGCCTGAATGAGGGAAATCCCAAATTGTTTGATGTGATAAGGAGCAAGTTGTCTCTCTCAAACATAAGATCTTAGATCAGCACTACATCTGCTAATGGTTCCACATCTCCTTAGATTGGACTTCCTCTCTCCCTGAAGACTTGTCCTCAACAAGTGCCTTTTTCAGCAGAAACACTTTCCCATCATAGAGCGCTGAGTGAGTGTGTCAAGTGCTTTTTCATGGGCCAACATTCGTACAAAGCTGTGTTGAGATAAAAGGAATTCTAGACCACTGATTTATCAACATATACATCTCAGAGGATTGATGAAAGACTAGACATATACAGTATTTGTAAATTATTGTAAAAATGCTAGTATTTAGCATTTTTCTAATTTTATATATTTTTTCCCCATTATAAATTATGTTATCAACATAGCAATTTAAGTGACAAGTTAAATTGAAACATAACTTAATATTATTTGTTAGTTTTGATACGTCGTGCTTTTGCTTTATTGACAGCATGCACTCGAGCTGACATGAGCTCCACATGTTTCTACAAATCCTGATGATCCATGTTATCCCAGCAGGATTTGAGAATGTTTTAAAGATCATCTTGTAAGCTTGCATGCATGGAGGCAAGAAAATATGACCTTTTGCAAAAAGGAATTGTTCAGAATCGTAATTATTTCTTATTTATTTTATGTCATAAATTTCCTTTGTTATACATTTTTCAAAATCCTAAAACTTTCAAGATTTAAGTTATGAATCCCAGATTTTAAATGTGTACTCAGGCCTTTGATCCTCTTATTTTTATAAATGAGTTGCCATGCTTTTACATTTCTCATTAGTTTTTCAATAGAGTTTGTTTGTGGCATCTCTTTTACTCACTCTATTGGCTTTAAAGAGTTGCCTAGTGTTATATAAGTTTTCTTTTCTTTTTGCTGCCAAGTCCAGTCTACTCTACATCAGAAAATCCCTGAGGATGTAGTGTAACTGAAAGTAATGCCTATAATAACTCCTGACGTTCACTTCTTTATCTGCTAGACTGTCATATGTAAATTTGTTCAGTGAAGGAGATTACACGAATGAAGTCAGCTGAAACTGATAAGTGAGCTGATTGTTACTGAGTGAATGAATCCGGGTTTTGCTCGGATCAGGCTCTATACGGTGAGCGGCCCGCAGCAGCAAGAGCTTCCTCTTCTTTTCCTATACTGTCACGCCTATGATCAGAGACATGCAGTCAGTCTCCACAGTAACATAAAACTACGGTGAGAACTTCCCATTTTGGAATAGTTGGCATTCCAATGTCAGCAGCGCTTGTTTCGTACAATGAGCTTGAACAGGGAAGGTTCTATGGGTCAGGGTGATTTGGTACCCTGCTGTAGGGATATGCCTGTCAGTGAAAAACACATGTTTAGCTCCATCCATCCTGCTGGAGAGTATTAGAAGCATGATGTGTGTGAACTACAGGTCATCTAGAGATAAGAGAGGTCAGGTTGTGCACCACATTTACACGCTACTCAAATAAATCACGTGTTTAAACAAGCACAACTTTCAGACATCCTCTGCCAGAGCCAGAGACTTGGTCACATTAAAAGACAGGGTAGAATTATCTTCATGAATCTGAAAATAACCTCTCGTTATTAGATCTTTATCATCTAATTATGCTGGCTGTGTGGATGAAATAAAAGTTTTTTTTCTCTCTCATTTTGAAATAATTGGATGATTCGGTTCATGTTTTATTTTAAGCAGCCATTTGCAAGACGCCACACCAGTGGTGATAAACTACTAATGGATAATCTATTAAACATTTATCATGGTTAATTAAATGACTGTTTGCACTTATACTCTTCATCACAACTATGGCCATATTAAAGAGACCATATTATATCTGTTACAGAAACCACGAAGTTTTCCTATTATGATAGGGAAATCATGACAGACATCATTAGTGGTTATATCTATAGCAAATCAGTAATTAAATCTTTGGTCCAAGAAATTGGTGAGAACTTCTTACTTTCTTACTTTCCATATGAATATCTGTTTTCTTCATTCTTTCTCTCTTTGTTTATGACAAGCTCTTCTCTGCTTTCTCTGATGGAACGCACATGCATATACAGTTGCTGTTTCACATGAAAGACTATTGATCAGACAGTTGGAGGCAGTTATATTTGGGTTTCAGGCCTAACTGCTCAAGACCAGGCTCTAAAATACAGAGTAAAGTAAATAGCTTGACTGTGTGAGATAAACATTTGTTCTTTCAGGAGTTTGTTAAGCAGCCTGTATTGCATTGAGGCATCCGGAATATATATTAGGAATGTATAGAAAGGGATGAAAGCAGGAAGGTATACATTATAGTGATATAATATATATATATATATATACACACTACCGGTCAAAAGTTTTGAAACACTTGACTGAAATGTTTCTCATGATCTTAAAAATCTTTTGATCTGAAGGCGTATGCTTAAATGTTTGAAATTAGTTTTGTAGACAAAAATATAATTGTGCTACCATATTAATTTATATCATTATAAAACTAAAATTTAATAAAAACAAAAACAATTTTTGAAATTGATGACTTGGACCAAATAATAAAGAAAAGCAGCCAATAAGTGCCCAACATAGATGGGAACTCCTTCAATACTGTTTAAAAAGCATCCCAGGGTGATACCTCAAGAAGCTGGTTGAGAAAATGTCAAGAGTACATTTCTGCAAATTCTAGGCAAAGGGTGACTGCTTTGAAGATGCTAAAGTATAACACACAGTTTTGATTTATTTTGGATTTTGTTTAGTCACAACATAATTCCCATAGTTCCATTTGTTATTCCATAGTTTTAAAGACTTTACTATTATTCTAAAATGTAAAAAAAAAAATATAATAAAGAATGAGTAAGTGTTTCAAAACTTTTGACCGGTAGTGTATATATATTTATATATATTTTCTCAAACTAAAACACTTTGCAGATCATGACAGCATCTATTATTGTACAGAAATAAAAACAAAGAACTGTGTAAGATTGTTGTAATCTCTTAAATTCCCAGTAATAATGCGTGTATGTGTAGTTCTGACGCAGATGCCGGAAAATGAGATGAAAAAGAGGGCAGGAGGATGCGGTGATGAGATTGTAGCTGCATGTTGATGCCCTCTGACCCTAATTTAAAAAGGCTCCTTAGTCTAAGATGAGGCCATTAACAGTAGCGTATTAGTCCACTTGGACTGATGGATCTGACCTGTTGGTGTGGCATATTACACAGCACATTCTCAAAGCCTGAGACAGTGAAGTCCAAAAACACAACCTGCATTAGATCTCTAACATTACATGTCAAATCCTTTACAAATTAAGATATTCTTTGCTTTATTGCATTGTACTCTAGGTAACTTCACACATGCAAGGGAACAAGAAAGTTATGGGTTAAAGTGAAGCAACGCAATAAAACATCCTCCAGCCTTGACATACTGAACATTTCTGGGCCACGTGCTCTCTCGGGCGGTTTTCGGTCGCTCCACTACGGGGCGTATTAGGGCTGTAAGGTCTGCAAATGGAGCAATGTCAACTGCTCATCTAAACCCTGTATTTGCTTGAGATGAGAATGAGTGGGAACAGTCGTAATTTTGAGGACATGAGTATCCAGCCTATATCACAAAAAAGCAAAACAGACAACCCACCCACATAAACAATATATATATATATATATATATATATATATATATATATATATATATATATATATATATATAGATTGGGTGGTTTGTCTGTTTTGCTTTTTTATATACTATATATAAAATAGTGTAACTTTATATATATATATATATATATAAAGTTACACTATTTATATATATATATATGTACAGAAGACTTATATATATATATATATATATATATATATATATATATATATATATATATATATATATATATATATATATATAAAGTTACACTATTTATATATATATATGTACAGAAGACTTTTTATATATATATATATATATATATATATATATATATATATATATATATATATATTTAACAAATTAAAAATGTAATGTACAGAAGAGTTTAATATATAAAACATATATTTTTAACATATTAAAATGTAATGTACATTATTAGGGGCCGTTCACACCTGGGTCTGTCCACGCTGTTTTCAATTGCGTTCTTTTAACCACTGCGTTTTTTAGACGCCTTGTCATGTTGCGTCTAGCTTTTTAGCGTAAGAACGCGTTCGGTGTGAACGGCCCCTAAGAACTCAAACGCTATTGACACTCACTTGGTGCACTATCAATTGGCTCGCAATATTTGTAGAAATGTTATAAATACTCGCAGGTATTTTGAGGACACAGAAAGCGTTCGAGGGACATTAACCTGGGAATTTATTTATTCTGTTTTGAGAATTACTCCGCCGTCCAAAAGCTGATCTACCACCTTTGGAGGCGAGTTGTAGTTTTTGTTACCGAGACGCCCATCATTCAACATGCAAACCAATGAGAGAGAGAGAGAGAGAGAGAGAGAGAGAGAGAGAGAGAGAGAGAGAGAGAGAGAGAGAGAGAGGACAGCATGGCTCATGCACCCTAACCAACTCAGCTGCCTGGAACGTTACTGTTGTGGACTATCTCACCATTTCATCTTGAATACAACAGGACACACACATTCAGTCTTCAGGCGCTTGTTAGTATGTAACCTATTGATCGCATTTCGTTCCCTAAGGTAGTTTTGGTTTGCCAACCTTCGGTTTGTTCAACCCGGACAGTTTGAAGACAGCGCTACAGGACATTGTCACATAAATTCTGTTCATAAACGTCAAAGTCTGACTATACAAACAGAGCGCAGGTCTTCATTCACATGTTGGAGAATGAGGTGTTTTCATTGTCTCAAACTAACTACAGTTACCGGCTATTAGCCCGTGCTGTTCTGCGCTGAGAATCTGTCGGGTTGTGGAATGGGAAGTGAAAAACATTCAAGGATCTGACATTTGTCAGCATTCATTTTCATTTCATTTTATTATTTCATAAGATTTTTCTCGTTGAAAATAACTCTTCTGGCTGTACGATAAATCGCTTGGGATGAAAGCGTTATCGGACTGGACTATTGACAGACAGCGATCCTATTAACCTGCCTCTGTCTTTCACAGATTTTTATCTTAGTCTGTTTCTTCTCATAATTTACATGCAACTGTGACTCTTTGAAGGACTTCATCAGTCCTTGCTTTGCGGTTGAATTTACAGTCGTCACATTTTGTAGAGTAAAATAAGCTAAAATAAGCGCAATTGAAGTAGCTATTTAAAGAGAATACATTTCACACGTGGGGATATTCAGTAAAAACTGACGTGAAGAACAGTTCGGCCTGATTTCTGAAACTTTCAGAAATGCCGCAGGTGGAAATGTTTTATTTGGTGTTTATCAGCCTGTGGATGTCTGTGTTGGGCCTGGATCCGGCATCTAAGGTTGTGGCGGATCGCTATGCTGTCTACTGGAACCGAACAAACCCAAGGTGAGTTCACCAATGCTTTCACTTGTTCCGAGTCTGTCATAAAGCAGTCCTCGTTTATGACTTACAAAATCACAATATGCAAAGCGCAGTTTTACGCAGAATAGCCTACAGTGCGAACTGCGGTTCCGACGGTTCCGAACCGAATAGGCTCATCTTTTTTTTTTTTTTTTTTTTTTCAAGTTTCGTTGCTGTATCATCAGCCACAACAAACACGTAGTAAGCGCGAAACTTCTAATAAATGCACGCCGCGCATTTCACAATGAATTCGCAAAACTCAATGCTTGGATAAAGCAATGACTACCGTGGCAAGAAACAGCGTTCGCAACTGTGAAAAAAAAAAAAAAAAAAAAAAAAGAGAGACACAAATAGTTATAAAATCATCTCTTTGCGTTGGCACAAAGGTTGCACAGCTCATGTTTTAGCTTAGTGGTTATCAATAAGTGCTTTCTGGGGTATCTGTTAGCTAAATCGTGGCTTATATGATAGCATAGCCTATTTAGTTTTGTTTATATATACATATAAGATTAATTTAGGTGTGATTTGCACCTCTTAAAAGTGAAAAGTAATCTGTGCAATTCAGACCCCTTATCAGCTTGTCCAAAACATTGCCCTTCAGAAACAACATTAGAAATACAGTAAATATCATGTAGCTCTGAGACATTTTATAAATAGCCTACCTCAGAAAGAATATGGAATAAACATAGAATGGTGGCCCTTTACAATTTTAGTAACTAATATCACATTGTAAGGGTTACATTAGATTTTAAAGAACTTTGTGCTTATTCTTGCTGAGGCATTTATAAAATGTGATGCTGAAAATGTCTCCGAGCTAGAAAGGTTTTTTTAATGAAGATTTTCTACTAGGGTAATATAGCCTTCCTGGGCAATGAGAGGTGTTGATCGAAAATAGTATAAGGAGTAAGAATAAAATACTATTCTGGCTGAATTTGAGCTAAATAATGTGTTGGTTTGATGACTGTAAGTAGTTTGGTTGTGTTGTAGCCTGTGTCAACCAGAGTATTTCAGATAAACCAGTATTCATAGCTTTTTGTTTTTTAATTCATAATATACATTCATACCAGCTTCATAACTGTTAACCCATTTACAGTATAAGAATACCCATCATCATATGTAGACTGATGACTAGTATCCTAATATCAGGCTTCCGGAGTTGCCTGAAAGCTCATCCCCATTCTCAGTTGTCCCTCTTCAGTTGCCATGGGGCTTTCTCTCTGCCCTGCACCCCAGTCCCATGCTGGGTTTACACAATGGGTCAAACCCAGAGAAGCATTTCTGGAGTGGCTGATGCCCAGTTGGGTGCATGCTTATGAGAGACAAACGAATGCAGGGGTCACACGTTCAGTGATAACAGCACAAGGCTGCGGTTAACCATCATTGGACAGTATTGAGCCCTTGTTAGGGTGAATCTAAGGGCGAGCCCTGTCTCTATAGCTTGACAGAGAGTGTGTGTTTGTGCATCGTGAATATGTGTGTTGGAGGCTCCCTGCCTAGGTTTTGTCTGGGCAAAATGAGGCCCCTCAACAAATAAATGAGTTAGTCCAAATGAGTATCTCTCATTCACATTCATGCACTCACCCAATGGCCTAATTCAAATTAGGCTGTGCTGTATAATGTAGCAGCATTCTTTATCAGGACCTTGGGGCTTTGAATCTGGTGTGTCATTCATAAATCCTGTAGATCAACTGGCAGAGCATGGTATTAGTAATGCCAAAATCATGGGTTCGAATCCCAGGAACACAAAAACTTGAGAAAAAAAATTAGAATGACTAAGTCACTTTGGATAAAAGCATCTGCCAAATGTATATGTAAAACAACTTACCTCCTTGGCAGCTTTTATTACTACAGATCAGGATATTTTTGCACATCGATCTGTTGAATTTGTACGAGGGTGTTCACTCAGTTGAAGCCTTAATTTAGAGCTGTGTGTTTCTTAAGCACTAGAAAAATCAATTATTTCATTGTTTAGCAACATAGATGGACCTAAGATGCTCGATTGGTTCATTCTGTTGTTTTAAATAGCTGCATATTCCTCTCTTAATATCGCTCATTAACATGCCTAAATTACGAACATTAGAGCCAGCTGTGCAAAAGTTCAACTTCAAGATTTAGATAGCCATGCCGTGAAATATTAATGACTCAGAGGCAGAAAGATTGCCTACATTAGAGCTTTAATTGAAGTTCTAAATAGCTTAATGGGATTTAGTGACAAATGCCTTTCCATAATAACAAGAAACAATTGTTTATTAATATTTTTCTCTCATTGTGCAGCAGAATTATCTATTAATCCTTTTTTTTGCATGCGTAGGAGTTGCACTTTAGAGAGGCGACGAACATATTGAGGGACTGCGAGTATTTTCACATGAGCGAGTACGGCGGAGTCTATAGAAATTCTTTAGAGGATTTAAGGGGAATGGCTCCTTTAGTTTTGGCCTGAGATTTGCAGTGCACCCATTCAAATGTAAGCCTCCGTGTTCTCTACATATGGTGGTCTTACAAGCTTCACTGGCTTTTGGTCTTTTTTTTTTTTTCTTTGAATACGGTCCACGCCGCTTGCAATTACAAATTCAATTCAAGTTGGCAAATTTCCTCTGAAGTTTCCTAGCTCGTTCTCAGACTGGTCATTTCTTGGTTTGAGACGTGTTCTTTCTAAGGAATTATACTGGACTGGCTAGATCGATAGAGAGCTTATTGTTTCCTTTGCTGTCTATCCTTCTTTTCATGGTTTGTGCTTCTGTGTTTTTCTTTTAGCGTAAAGGTTTCATGTAATCCAGATATGCCATGTACTGTACATAAATTACAAATGTACTAATTTGTCATTCATTATTTTGTTAGTTACTGGATTTAAAAAAAAATAAAAAAAGCTAAAATAGTCTTGTGTTTAAAATCAAACCAGTTTATTTGTTGTTGATAGGTAGGATCAGCAAGGAATCAGTATTGAATTCCTCCCATAATCTTCTGGGTGTTTGTGTATGTGGTGCCATGGAAGCTGATACTGCTGTCCATCAAAGAGGTCTGTCGAATAGACCTAACAGCTGGGGAGAGGGATTTCAGCATTCTGACTAAGTCATTTCAGAGTCCTGTTTTAATCACTGATAATGCCTCTCAAATCTCACAATAACAGATGTGGCACTTTTTCCTACAGTTTTTGAAGCTTTCTCAGTCAGGTAACCATGGTCTCTTTAGATTTGAAATGTTGTTTCTTTAACCATTTTTTAAACATTTAGCAGTTAAACGATTTCTCAGTTGTCTTTCTCGGATCATCTCTACCCTACAGAAATGGGAAATGTCATGGATTCTATGTAAATCCTTCTCTTTTTCACCTCCAGCTTGGGAGCGCTGGGCAATATGACCTCAAATGGTTTCCTTTTTGTGGCAGCTCAATTTTAATCCCCACTTTAAAAACAAAGCCCATGGTTTGCGGTTTGTGGCCAGTTGATATTGTGATAGCTGTTCAGTGATATTGTGTGGGGATCAGTTTGTATTGTTCTGAGTGTTTACCCTCCTTTTCCCTCACTGGCACTCCTGGCCTCCTTCTGCTCAGTTCCGCTTGGATTTTAAATGTCTGGAAGAAAAAAAATCATGTCCAAATATTGACTGGTCTGAGGACCTCGATCTTCTTCCAGCCAGTACCCAGCCATTGTTCATGTCTTAGTGGACCCTTGCCAGTGTTTAAAGTATATAGGCTCTTACACACAGGAAGAGTATACAGCAGGGCTTGTATAAGGAAATATGGACAGGCGCAAAAGAGAGGCAAGGTGCATGGTTGGATGTGGGAGTCTCTTGACTGAAGAATGGAAAAAATTACAAATGGGAACCACAGGCATTTCAGTCTGACCCCCACAGTTCTCCATATACCCCATCCTGATTAACCCACCAGGGCTGTGTGGCGGTCTGCTGGCACACTCAAAAGACTTGGGGTATCAGAAGAATAATTCCAGCTGAGAGAAATTTCTCATGCAGGATAACTAGAAGATCCTGCTGTTTGATGACCACTAGCACACAGAGTGGTGCCTGGCCCTGTCCCTCTACCCCGTTCAGCGTACTACTGATACTAAGGATGTGCAAAACTACATATTTTGAAATCGACTAGACGGTGGGATGCCTTGACTGACTTGTTGACTGTTGGCTGGTTTTGGGGTCAGTTGGCCCCAATAGATTGCGTTTCTTAGGGGGTGTTTTTGAAAGTTATTTTTAACATTTCCGAGATTATTTTACTTGGCCATCTGTTTAACTGCCTATGCTAATAGCATGCTAATTAAAGCACAGCCACTAAAAACATAAACTAAAACTATACAAAATTATATAGATAAACTAGTTAGTTGTTAAATAGGGCTGAAATGATCAGTTGACGTTATCGACAATGTCGACAATAAAAAATAGTTGACAAAAATTTCCGTTCCGATCTCATTTAACGTAACATGAGATCACATTAAACTCTAATGATGACTTGCATGAGCAGCACTGCAGTTTGCGCCTGACTGAGGAGAGGAAGAATTACACAGCTCACAGTCCAGATGCACTCTAAACTTTCACAGCTTCAGGTGATGTAGATGTAGAGGGAATTATAATGCAAAAATACAAAATAAATAAATACAGAAGCCCTCTTATTGCGGAATAAGCGGATACGGAGCTCTTTAAAGGAAACACCCCGGCGTTACATCTTAAATGCAGTTATATTTAATGCATTATGGCTTTATTAAAGCTCAAATAATACGGAAGCAGATCATGTAAATAACTACAAACTCCAAAACTGGCATTTCTCTGTGCGGTCAGCACCTCTTCTATGAGTTGCGCGAAGTGTCCCGATCTGAGGGGGAGAGACTGAAACTGAGGCACACTCTGTCGCGGGGACGCTCGTCCCTCGAGCGGGCACGCTTAATGCAGCTAGATTATAACTTGATGGCTCGCGACTTATTGAATCATAATATATGTGTCACTGTGCATTTCTTATTGTGAAGAAAACTGGCAATACGCAGCTTTATTAAAAAGAGAGAGTTTTTTTTTTTTGTGAGTTAAAGATGGATTGAAGTGAACAGAAAGGTGAGAGAGGGTAGTCTTCACCCCATTATACACTGCAACAAAATACATTTTTGATTTGTTTTAGTTTTGGCTTGTTTTCCAAAATAAATATCTAAAACTCCTTTAAAACAACATAAATTTTCTTTAGCAGCTATTCTGCAGAAGAAAAAAATTGTTATCTGAGAATGTTGAATATAATATTAAAAATAAAAATATTTTAAAATATTTAAAAATCCTTAAAAAAAAAAAGATGCATTCACCTGAGAAGCAGCATATAAGATATTTAGACTTGCTTTTAGAGAATAGATCTTGAATATAAGTATATTTTGTCTTTACTGCACTCGCAGAAGTATGACCAAGTGAAAAACTACACTTATATACAAAATACACTTATATTTAAGAGACATTCTCTTAAAGCAAGTCTAAATATCTTATATGTTGCTTCTCAAGTAAATGTGTCTTGTTTTAAGGATTTTTAGACCATTTTAAATGGAAAACAAGACAAAAACACTTGATAACAATAAGATTTATTGCAGTCAATTTCTTTACTGAATTAAACTTAATAAAAAGTATTTTTTCCCCCTTTAATTCAGTGAATATCATTTAGAGGTATTTTTAAAAGGTGATTTTGTCCTCATTATTGTCAGCAAGCATGTTTAATACAACCTTTTAAGTTGGGGCACAAGCTGAATAATCGGTTAAGAGCTAATGATTAATCGTTGCAATAATCGCTAAATAGTCGAATAATCGTTCTAATAATCGATAGCTTAATTGATTCAAAATAATCGTTAGTTGCAGCCCTATTGTTGAACAACTAGTCGACATTCATTTTGGGATGTGATATTTTGACGGTTAGATTACCGTCTGAGAAAACATTGCAATTAACCGGTTTTACGATTATTTGCAAATTTTCTTAATTTGCAACAACACTGAGGCAAAAAAATGCATATCATATCACAATTAAATGTGTTAGTGGATGTATTTCTGAGGGATATATGGATGCTAAGGGCAGCCCTCCAAAAAAAAAACTGATAAATACACAAAAAATAAATAGGTGGTATATAGGGAAGCTCCAGTCTAGGGCAGGACACCGCTAATGTGCATCCTGAGCTCAGTGATGTGCTTCAATGTAACCAGAGTGCTTCAAAAGTGCATAAATGTAAGATTATTGTGGGTGCGCAACATAGTTCACGGCATCCAACAATTTTTTTATTCTGTTTACTATCAGTTTACTATAGCAATCCGTTGTCTGTCAGACACCCCAACATAAAAAATCAGCAACAGACTTCATAAAAATACTGTTCACAACACCTCACAAATAAACCTTTGGACCATGCATAATAATGAGAACATTGCTTACAGCAGGCGATTTAAAGTTCTATAATGACTAAAATTGACATTTATTGTTAAATGCGGTGAATTTGTACACAAGCAATGCTTAAAATAAGATCGAATATTTTAAGATGCAATTTTTCAAAGTTTACTCGCTGATACTATCTGTGCGCAAATGCACTGCATGCTGCCAGCACGAATGAACATTTAAAAAGTTGCATCTTTTAATTCATCACTTTAAAATCACCACAGCTAAAAAATTAAACATACTAATTTGCTGTTGGATGACTAGTGGAGATCCTGTACCATTTGTAGGATGTGTATCTTTCTATGACATCTGTCTGCATGTTTCACATCCATCATCTTCAGTCAGTCATTTAAATGCTCCCAAACTAATTAAGTCACTTTTTTGGTGGATATGAGTCTGGATCGAATTCCTCTGTTATATTTTGGAGTTTGTAGTAGCCCCAGTTTCACGTGAATTGAAAGTTCACGTTCAGTCCGTGACACCTGGCCAAGCACCACACGGACACCGTCCGTAACCATAGTAACAGATCCAGTACCCACACATGCACAAGAGTTTTTCACATTTAGGCTTACAAAATCTTACGAAATACTCTTTTATATTATATATTATTTATACATTATATAATATTTTGCCATGTGTAAATAAAGCATTTCATGTTTTTAACTGTGGATTCTAAATTCTTATGGTTAAATTGACTGTGATATTTTATTTGCGGTTAATAGTAAAACCGTATAATCGTGGCATCCCTACCTTCATGACACTTTCTTGACCGATATGCTAATTAATTGTCACGATTGTGTCCCACGGGGCACAGAGAGAATTCTAGGCGTGTCTTTTTTTAAATGAAAGTTTACCCATCCTTTTAACATTTTCAAATTTACACTTGAGTCATCACAGTGATCTCTCATCCTCTCTGAGCCTTTAACTGATAACTGATGCATTTCAGGTCTCTGTGTTTGCTTGAGGTAAGCTGCTCATACTTTGTGTGCTTTTAAACTGTGAGTGGTGAAATGTCTTGGCTGGGGTCTTTGAAGACCTGGCTGAAGGTATTAACAGAGAGAGGCACTAAAGGGCTTAGGAGGTCATCGGCCCATTGTGTAGAGATACAGAACACTTCCTCTGAACCCCTTCACCCCTCTGTGTCTCCCTCCGAGAGCCACGACCTCAACAACCATTCATATTAATCAGGTTCAGACCTTAATGACCTGATAAAGCTTCTGAAAGGACCCTAAAGTTTACTAAGCCCCCTTGACAAGAATTGGAGGAAAATGTAGCATGCAGTAATGACTGCTTTACGCATTCTTTTGCCAAGAAAACGCAGAGCAGTTTGCTCTTTGTGCCCTTCATTACGGCACATTTAATCGCAATGTGAAATAATGAAGGAAGCATTTGATCGACAGGCTAAGCTAATAAAAATGTACTGACTTCGCAAGAGTTAGAATAAAATGAAAAAAGAAAGAACAAGAAACGGGGAGACACAAGTGTAATGTTTTTTTTATATCATATTTTGTTTTATTTATTTATTTTTAATTTTGTTACTCTTTCAAGGTGAAAACCAAATGAAGATCAAAGTAAACTTTTATAGTTCCAGTCTGCAACTAAAATAAAAATAGGTGGGAATCTATGTGTTCTTTCCATGTACCTGCCATGATATTGAGGAACAGTTTATTGTAGATTATCAGTCTGTGGTAAGAGGTGGAGCATTTCCTTGTAACAAATGTGAGTATGCTCCGAGCATTGGGACCCATAAAATATTAAACGCTGTTTGTGATCTCAAAGTCAAGGCTGGCCAACAAACCTTCACATGCAATGTGGACAAAATGAGACCAAGATGACCATTGTTGGAATCCTGAGGGCAACAGTGTGCTATATCGCAGTAAATGACATGTTTTCATGGACTAACATTCCCTTTTTTTCTTTTTTTTTTTTGACTTGGAGCAAAATTAGTATTGTAATGTAATCGCAAGTTATCAAATTTCATTCACATAATTACATTCTATAATTAAATGACATATTTTATCATGTTTGTCTTTATCTATGAGGTAGTTGCTCTTGCTTCCTTGTCTAGAGATGTATAAGTAGTCTACTAGAATTTGTCTTGAAGACAGTTGGAGTGTACATGCGGCCATTTTCAAACCACCTTCCATTTTGTGTTTTGAACACAACAGCTGCGGATTTGGGAGTAGGTTACACTTAGTATGTTCTTTCAGCACATCAAGGGGTTGCAACTGCTTTCCTCTCAGACTGTGTTAAATTTAAAATGACAAATCTTGCAGGCAATCAATTCAAAAGAACTATTAGTTGAATTCCACCAAGAATGAGCATCAAGTGTGTTTAAAATGATCGATTTCTAGCAGTTTCACTCTGGTGTCTCGATCCATCTAACTCCAACTCCAACTAGTCATAAAACCTTTCAAATTACATGACACCAAAGGATTTTACTGATTGGATATACACCAAGAAGAGACATCATAAACCCTACTTGTGCTGCGGCAGTACTACCATGCCAGTCCTTTGTGCACTGGTGCCCTGGCACTAGTATCACTGGTAGGGGGGAACATGTTAACAGACGGTAGAATCATGGAAGCTTCCACTCCTCTTTTATGTATCTGCTGCGGCTAGGCCTCAGTTATTCTTGTGCATAATTGATGGAAAAGTTAGAATAGCAGAAGTAATGTGATGAGAGGGTGCAGTGAAGTGGCAAGGCAGACAAGCGCAGTGCTGGCAGCCAGGAGTGGGATCGCGTGCGTGGGGCAGCAAATATTGCAGGGGATGAGAGGGCATCTGGAGTAACAGGTCATCATATAGAAGCAGGACAAAGTGTCAGCCCCTAGTCAATCAAGCACTTCCTATTTCGAGAATGACCTTCTGGTTAGCAAAAGCACATAAAAAAATACACGCTGGTCAAACTGAGAGCTGCTTGTCAAAGAACAGTTTTTGCGAACAAAACATGATTTTTGTGTTGTTGATTAGTGAGATACAATCTGGCCAAAAGCCTGAGGCTACGTTGAAAATCAGGGGTTCAAAATATAATTTTATCCTGGAAATACACAGAAAGTTGGTGAAATTTAGAAACCAAAGAAAAATTTTGAAAGCAAAGAAGAAAATCTTTGAGATTCTACACTTTTTTAGGTCATTATTTAAGCAAATTTGTGAGGTTGAATATGTTCCGGGTTCCTTGATTACTTTGAAGCAAATAGATGCTCTTTTGAACATTCTCAAATCATGTTAGAATAACATGGATCTTCAGGATATGCCTAAACTTGTACAATCCATGCTATTTTGAGTCCATGCTGTCATTAAAGCAAAAGGGGGCATTCTAAATATCAAAATAGTTTGAAATTCATGTTAGCCTTTCATTTGAAAATGTAATTAGGAAATAAATAAATTAGGAAAAAAATAAAATAGAAGTGGTCTTTCAGTGCTTTACTGTTATTAGTGCTCTACTTGGTGTTCTGACTTGTAATGCAATTAAAATATCAAATTGATTATGCACATGGGTGTGTTTCATTGTCAGGAATCCTTTGAACTGTCGTGTGTTTCAGTGAAACTGCAGGCAGGGCACAGCCCCAGTGACAAGTTGTGTGTCACACCTTGAGCAGTCACTACAAAGAGGTGCTAATGGTCAAACATCCCTACTTTATGTAATAGACAATGAGCTGCTAACCAGTGTCATCCTGTTTCAGAGAAGCCCGGTGACCATTCACACAGTCTGCGGTAAATGAAGGGAAGGTATCTTTCCCTCAGGCTCTCTCTGAATCATTGGAGCACTAGATATCTGAAACTAATCATCATTGGTCCTCCCAGTTTGATGACTCTGACTATAAGAAATGATGTAAAGCAAAACATTGTGACAGAAGGAAACTGGAAGTTCATGAATTTTCACATTTAATGAAGCCTGAATCCCTGCATTCCTGGTGTGCACTTCCGGCTTGTGTATATTGCAATAAATCTAAGGAATAAGGATATGGTCAGCAATCATGAAAAAGGTGAATTTGTTGTCAGCTGTGCTTTTTGGGTTGCCATCATTTTGAAGCATGAAGCAAGGCAAATCATCTCAGATGCGATTAAACATGAGTAAATCAAATCTAAATCTTCTCTTTTTAGGATTAGTGTGGGGGATTTTGTTAGGTTTAATGCTACTGTGCTGCTGTTTATTTATTACAGAATTTCAGTAGCTGTTGTTACGCCCATACAGAAATAAAAATGTTGGCATTTTATTAAATGATTGACTTTCAAAAATTAACTGTAATTTTACATGATACATTATTTACATACATTAATATGTATTTATACATATTATTAGCGTAATAATTTTACTATTGCAAATTGATTTCTGTTAAATTAGAAATCATCTTACTTTGGTGTTTGCTTATGTTTGTGGGTAGTTGACAAAATACTTTTGGGAATATTGACATGTCCTATGCGGTGACATACTATATTTCATCTTAAACTACTTTTACAGCATTTTGCTATTTTAGTTTTATCTATCTATCTATCTATCTATCTATCTATCTATCTACCTATATATATATATATATATATATATATATATATATATATATATATATATATATATATAACCTAAATGCTGTAGCTACCCTTCATTTATTAAATGTTGGGTCATTCATTTTTATATTGAATAAACCCTACAATTTTCTATACTCCAAATAATATATATTAATGACTAGATGCATATTTCCCAACAGAAATTGTTTGAAAAAAAAAAAAAATTCTCCTGAAATACAATAAATTAATACTTGTATGGTCAACAGTCATTAATCCAATAAATTAATAACATAACTGCATGTAGGCTCCATTTCATAGCAAATCCAAAAACGATACATTTTTCAGGGAGAATTTTGTGGAACCACAGGACATGAACAGAAATATGATCCCATTGTAACTCAAAGAAACCATCTGTCTTGGACATTAATATTATTGCGATGCCATAAAGGCTTCCGATGGAAACATAAGCACTGAATGTGCTCAGGAAACAAATAAACCATTTTTATGGCTGTACCTACAGCCCTCTGGGCATTTCTGTTCCCCTGAAAAGACACAAAGAAAATCCTACAAATCATCACCTTCTAATGTTCTCAAACGAGCACTCTGTCATTTGCAGCAATTTAGTTTTAATAATTACAGGATTATGTAATTACTCATAACAAACGTGATAAGATCAATAGTAAATAATATTAGAATTTGTATAAGTATACATATTGTAGATTTGATGTAGATTTCATAACATACATCATATGTGTCTGGTATTCTTCATAAATTTACAAATTTTATGAATCTGTAATAAAATGTATGATATACCTTAAATCCAACCTCTCGGGAACCGATTAAAATTTTAAGGTTAAAAGTGCTTAAGGTGATTTAGGAGAAAAAGAGTTTAACTTTCTACTCCATGTTCTGTTGTTTTATCATTGGGAATGAGCTGAAATTAGGTTATTTAGCCAAAATGTCCAATTTAATGTCAGATAGTTGTGGAAATAGTAATTTGTTCATTTGCATTTATTTTTTTACATTAATAATTAGATCAGTAACTTAGTTGTAGATGTGTGTTATGTCAGACAGTGTGAATGATTGCAGTGTGTTTATTTGACATGTACATTTTAAAGATGAAAACTGTCACTGAAGAGTTAAGTTGAGTTTTGTTTTGCACTATCAGGCTTATTCTTTGACATGCCGTGCAAATGACGAGAGGAGAGTTTAGTTGGTCAGGTCTAGACACACAATGCACACGGGATATTCAAGTGCTATTGCCAGCCACAGATTTTCCATACTGCTTGCATTAGATCTAAAAGTAAGGGTTTTATATAACTTGGATTACAGTCATCATTATTTGCTTTTTTAGTGATTTTATTTTATTATTATTTTTTACTCGCATAAATACATAAATCAATGCATTTACACATTTTGTTCCATTTTGCATTCTTTTCCATCATAAAATACAAAATGATTTGTCTTTGATATTGTGTTTTTGGTTCAAAATGTAGAAGTCTGTGTTCAAATTTATTTTGCTTTATTTTGTCATTCTGATCCAGAATGATTTGAACTGTGCATTACAGGTTTGTTACTATGTTATAGTGCATCTTTATATACTATGGAAAACTGGGGCACGGGACAAAGCAGTCGGGGGGAGTGGTTACCAGAACCCACCAATTGAAACATCAGTGAGGGGCTCTGCAGATCTGGGGAAACCAATAACATTTTGATGGTTTGAAAATCTTGAGGCAGATTGTTATAGTATAGTAACATCGGGGTGATGGGGGTGCATTTAGAGCATGTTCAGTCTTATAAGTGTCAATAACACTTCAGTTGATTTGCATGGTGATTTTATTTATGATTACTTAAAGACTGAACAATCCAGGCTAGAAAGCATACCTCTGTATTTCATAAGTGAAGAAACCGGCTGCTACCGTTAAAATGTACTGCATTTAATTGTTGGTCTGGCGCGAGTCCCTGCCAGTGTCGAGTGATTCAAAAGTTATGTTCTCATATTTGCATTCATATAATTCATAAGCGCTTAGTGACACACACACACGAACCTGAAGTCCTATCATTTGTTCTCAGAGATCCGGAGTGAAAGTGAGAAGATTACGAGAAGCAAGGGTCTCCTTTAGCTAGCCCCCCCGAATCTTTCTCTCTCTGTCTTCGTCGCCAGTTGTCTGCCACGTCCGCTGACTCTGTCTTAAGGGCTGATATCAGATATGGTGTGGATGAAACGGCTTACACTGGGCTGTAGCCCAGGCTCAAGCAAGTTCTCACCCCTTTTTTACTGTCCGCCTTAACTCTGATGTCATTTCCATCCCCTCTAGTGACCTTGTTGAACTGATAATGTCTTTTGTCGGCAAGTCCCTTGTAGGAATAACCCCCATATGCATAGCAGGCATACCGCTGCTCTTTTAAAACAAGAGATATGTGTTATATGGGTGCAATAATACAAGCACATTGCCACCACTCTCGATTTGCCTACCCATGGGGGAACGAATCCCTGTCTGCCTCTGTCTCGCCTCTTATTTCTTATAATGACTTTGTGTTTTTTCTGTTGTGTTTGATTATTTTGCCTATCTCTCCACTCCCTGCCTGGGTGTGATATCGCGTGATGGCCATTGAATTCGCCATATGGAACCGGTGCGGCGGAGCCTATTGAGCAAATCAGTAGTCCAGATGCTCTTCAGATGATTGTAGCATCATGTGATTTTAATGTGAATCCCTGCTCTCACCCAGACAGACACACTCATTTAATTTATTGCAAAAGCAGGATGAAGACGTGCTGTTGTGGCCAATGTTACCAGACCCTGTTGTAGCCGTGCTTATCTGGACTTTTACATCCTGCCATTTGCACCCTTTTAATCTGCTTTCATTTTGCGAACACTTCCTGAAAGCAACCTTTTTTGCTTGTGGTGTGAATGTTATTTAATGCTGCTGAAATGTGATAATTTGAACAAAATGGCAGTTTATAATGTTATCGCATTGCATTGAAAGGCAAAATGTGAATATTACGTCCGTTGGCTCGATATTCACAGCTCTTTTGTTGTGTTTCTGAATTAGGTCTGAATTAAAGCCAGTGTGGGAGTACAGTGGGTCATTATTTCTGTCTTTTTTCTCCAAGACAATGAAAATGATCATTGTGAGGCAAAAGATAAAGGTTTATACTGACCTCATGGCATGTAGTGTGATTTCAGAGCAATAGGTTTATGGAGAAAGGTCACAACCACTCTCTCCTTACTTCAGTCCATTAACACCTACAGCCAGTGGGGTTCCAGGCCAAGCTAATCACAATCCTGCACTGCGAGATGTTTATGAATCATTTAGAATGTTTTATCTGTAGGAGGAAGTGTTTGAATAGACAGTCAAGGGTAATCACTCAGGCTATTTAACAGACCTGCACGCTTAAAAAGTAAGTCCTGCTGTAAAGATCAAAGTCACCAAAAACTTCAGTTTTCCGTTCTCATACATCTGCGAAATTCTGATTCACGAAATTTGGATTTGGTCCCCTATTCTGTATATCCTCCTCAAATTTGGCAATTGCATATTCGGTCAGAGTGTAAATGAGTTCGTTTTAAGAGTGTGTATCCGTGCTTGTTTGTGTGCAGCAATTCAGGTCATTATTCTGCTCTGTTGGTTTGTGGCTACACTCATATAACCCTTGATGGCACAGATATTTGCTGTGTCAAGGATAAATAAGTTTAGTGTTTAGGACTCAATAAGGGCAAAACAAAAGTAGCCTATATACTACTCAAGGCAATCAAATCTTTCACCAATATACCAGTTACAGTTATTGTTACAACTGTAAAATCATGATACTGTATATCAATATGAAATCTCCTTTACAGTATAAGAAACTTTCTGTAATTTTGTTCAAATGTTTTTATTAATTTTTTATGAGAATGGTGGCTAATACAGCTAATATATAATATTGTAGGCCAAATCTTTAATTAGGTTTATGGTATTTTTTCTTTTGTAAGGGCAAACAAATATAAATACAATCTAAATAATGATTAAAATAAAACGTAGAGTGGCCTCAAAAAGCCAGACTTAAACATGTGTGAATGTCTTTGCATTATATAACATAATATCGAAACAAGTGGCAAGTGGCCAAACATTTCACAAAAAGAAATGTGTTAGGTTTCAAATGATAAAACAATAGATATCTGTATATTGTTTAAAGGAATATTCCAGGTTCCGAGTTAATCTTAATCGACATCATTTGTGGCATGATACTGATTACTCTTTAAAAAAAAAAAAAATCTGGGTTACGGTGAGGCACTTACAACGGAAGTGAATGGGGGCCAATTTTTGATAGTTAAAATACTCAATTTTTCAAAAATACAGCCACAAGACATAAACAATGTGCATGTAAACATGATTTTAGTGTGCTGTCAATGTAGTCAACAAACCTTAAACCCTAAATCGACTGTAAAAATGACGTTTTAAACAACTTCACAGCTCAATTATGTGCTTTTATAAAATTATAAGATTCACATTTCTGCCTTTAAACCCTCCAAATATTGGCCACATTCACTTTCAATGAAAGTGCCTTAATGTAATCTCTATTTTTGCTTTTTATAAAGAAAAGTATGGATGAGTCGAAATTATTTTTTGTGGTAATCAATATTATGCCACAAATGCTGTCGATTGAGCTTAACTTATACTGAACCTGGGATGTTCCTTTAAAATTAAGTTGAAAGAATTTGGTCATGTGATGAACTACACCTGTGGTTACTCAGCAAGGGCACCTGTGTGAAGTTGAGGTGGACTGTCTTCATACTATACATCCACCAAAAATTTCTTTGGAACCCGTTGGCTGAAATAATTGCAAAAATGGATAAGAAAATTCAAGTTCTGAAGTTAGTCGAGCAGTATTTGTTTTAACAATATGTATAGCAAATATAAATGGAATCTATTGAGATCAAGGTTGCCTTGTAATTGTAATGAAAAGAGTACATGCCGGGGTGTGGAAAGCCAACTGGATAATACCTGTGAATGTTCTCCACACCAAGATTAATGGGCCTGATGTACATCAAGTTCAAACCAACACCATGAATCATCTTTAATTCCAAATCAAATGTGTAATCATAGCAAAAACCACCTAGTCTTTGCTCGAAAACAAATGAGTGGAAATGGAATACAGCTCAGAGAACAAGCCGGAGCCGAAGAAAGCTACGTTCAGCAGAAGGCTTCCTGGAATTCTCCAATTAGAGTGCACAGAAACAGATGATATAATTACACAAAGGGCCCACTTTCTTTCAGGTGCTAATTGAATTGGTGTGTTTGCCAAAAAAGACTCCCTTTCTAGCGGTGAGAGAGAGAAAACGCTCGGGCACATTCCTGCGTTAAGCTCAGGGGCGTTTTTACTGGGCGTGAGGATAGTGTTTGTAGAGAAAATATGTGAAAGCTCTGGTATCTGTGCTGGTATGTGAATCATATGTTGTGTTCTCCCAGGGCTCATCAGATGTGCAACCTGTGACCTGCCACAAACATTCCCTATAAATAGCACTTAAGAATATGGGATTTGATTAAAGAGAGTGTGGCGTTGCGCTATTCATTTCCATTGATAACTGTGCACTTACAAGAGAAAAGATACTGCATCAGTAAATTGAAGTGAACAGATAAACCTGGACATGTTTTGGTATAGTGTACAGTTTATCTGTGGATCAGATTAGATAGCTTCATATGGTTTTAACTGAACATAACAAAAATAATATTTTTTAATGAGAACTTTGATTCACCCACATAGTTAATACCAGTTACTGGTTACACTTTGGCTAAATGTAATAGAAATTTGGAACTACCACAAAACCAACAATCCCTCAAGAGACAGGTTTTAAATCAGGCGTCAGCAAAGATATTGCTGGGGGATACAACATTTATAAATATTTGAATGAACATAAACTAAATATCTGTTACGCAAACACTGTAAAATTAATAATCCAGTTATATTTATGGAAATAAAACTAGCAGCTGTGGTTGCCAGAAATTCACCATTAAATTAGAGTAGCCATATTTCTGGCATTATGGGATGTCATTTTGGTGCCTGTATATTTTTTACCAGAGGCGGACTGGCCAACGGGGCCACGATATGCCAAAGTGGGATGCGATATGCAGAAGGGGGCCACGATAAGCTGAACGGGGCTGTGAAACGGTGCCGCGATATGGCAAAGGGGGCCGCGATATGCTGGAGACAGCGACACACATTGCCAAAACCATTGTTACACAATTAACTTTTTTTCTGTAGCATTTTTGCATTCTTTTTCTGTTAAAATTACACATTTTTTACAGTGAATGGAATAATATTTGTTAAAGTCAATGTGAAATAAAAATGGACCCTGTTTACATGCATTTTCATGGTCTTATTGGGAAGAGTCATCGGTGCACATTGTTGAAAATGTACTCTTCCTCTGAAATTCCTTTCCCGCTGTTGTGACTTAGGCCACACAAGCTGTTGGATAATGTTAACCAATTTGCATTCAGGTCAGGTGAACAGGATTTCATGTTGACTTAAATAAAATGTATTCTAAAGTGTTACCAAGAAAATCTTGCTTTTTTATTGTTAGTTTGGCTGAGAGTCTGGGTGGAATGTCCCTGGGCTTGTAAGGGTTGAATACCTCTGCTCTAGAGAGATTTGCTTCATTGACCGAGACCATAATCACGCCTGCCTTGTTTAGCTCTTAACAGAGGACTATTTCTCGCTAAATTCAGTTTGGTTATGTTTGAGTGCATTCTTTTCCAATTGAATTAAATGGTCTGTGGAAGCAGATGAAAGAAACATTAAACAAAATCTTCATAAACGAGAAGAGACAAGTAGCACATTGGTCCACGCGGTGCGCAGAGAAAGGTGTCTAATTGGGTCTGACTCTTCTCTCATTGGCCCAAGTAGGAGGTTTCAACACCTCAGCAGGAACTAAGCGGGAGCAGAGCTCTCACATGACTCACAGAAGTCTATTGTTTGTTTTATATTCTCTATGATGTCATAAGAAACAAATTGGAATTTTGATTGATGTCAGCACCTGAGTAGGCTGGGTAATTTAGGACTTTCATTCCATTAGTTGCGTTAATAACTTTCGCAGCACAGAGTTTGCATTGTCTGATGGGGACAAATAAACTTGAATGTGAGTTAGTGATTGGAATCTCAGCTAGAATGGCGGCTCCGCCCTTGTGTGTGTTTGTGTGTGTCTCTCCCCGCTGAGCAAGCAGCACAGGCTGCTTCTCACAGATGCAGGAAACTGCACACCAGGAGTGTGACTATCAGCACCATCACAGGGACTTTTCCTCTCTTCCCGGTGTGCTCCTTCTCACCCAAGCCGCTAAGGGGGCCACCGTGAATCAAACGCTCTGTGAAAGTTGAGTCGGAAGTTATCTGGTGGTGTAGACACGTGATAGTTTGCAGCCTCTCTTTTAAAGCTGTCTCTCTGATATTTAACCTCAGCACCCTTAATAATTGTGTCCTACCTATTTGTACAGATTTTCTGCTAATCCATAGTTTGACCAAAACAGCAGAGATTTTCACACTCATAGTCGGTTAATGATCTGAATCTGTGGACCACACCGTGTTGGGGTGTAACCCATTGAAAATAGCAATGCTAACTTAACTACCCGCACATTTTTAGTAGCCTTACAGCTGTTGTTGTCAAAATGCTGTATCTTTTCTTGTAAAATTCTACTTTTACGAATAGCGGTGTGGTGCATCAAAATGCTACACATGCATCTTTATAGCATGTGTACTGTCTTAAAAGGTCCTCTCTCTCTCGTAAGTAGCGTTGGGAAGTCCAATTTATTTTAGTGAATCAGAAATTTGCATGGTTCATATAAATGAACTGGTTCAAACAAAAGATTCACCCATTCACTTGAGTCCTTGCATGGCATTTTACATCTTCTATTTTGTAGCAGAATATTCAGTAAAATATTGCTGTTCATCACTCTTTTCATCATATTTTTTCTACTCATTATTTATATTAGGATGTGTTCTTGTTTTATTAGTTGTGTTTTGTGTATTTAAGGTATATCTGTTGATGTTTAATGACAACATTGTTTTATGCCAGGTAGGCTAAATAATGCTCTGATTGCAAGAATAAATGGTATCATCTGATAGTTCTAGATATATATTGTCTCCTTAAGTAGCTTCAGTGTAGTTAACTACTTTTTGTTAGTAGCTACTTTAAATTATGAGTGGCCTAGCTTGTAGCATGGCAAACTACAGTTTAAAAGTAGCTTCCCCAATGCTGACACAATGAGGATGTTTGTATGCGGGTATTTATCACTTTGTGGGGACCAAATGTCCCCATAAGGATAGTAAAACCCCAAATTTTTGACATTGTGGGGACATTTTGTCAGTCCCCATAAGGAAAACAGCTTATAAATCATACTAAATGATGTTTTTTTGAAAATGTACAAATGCAAAAAGGTTTCTGTGAGGGTTAGGTTTAGGGGTAGGGTTAGGGTTAGGGGATAGAATCTATAGTTTGTACAGTATGAAAATCATTATGTCTATGGAAAGTCCCCATAAAACATGGAAACCAGTGTGTGTATTTGTGTGTGTGTGTGTGTGGGGGGGGGTTTACGAGGACATTTTTTTAGGTTACAAACTGGTAATTACAAGGGTATTATGCTATAAATGTTTTTTTGTGAGGACATTTCTAGTGTCTCCATAATTCATATCTCTTAAAAAAACATACTAAATGATGTTTTTTTGATAATGTAAAAATGCAGAAAGTTTTTTGTGAGGGTTATGTTTAGAGGTAGGGTTAGGGGATAGAATCTCTAGTTCGTACAGCATAAAAATCATTATGTCTATGGAGAGTCCTCATAAGGATAGCCACACCAACATGTGTGTGTGTGTGTGTCGTCCGAAATGCCAGACTAATTGTTTGTGCCTAGAAAGACTATTGTTGGTGACTTCCTGTACATAAAATTAGTGGGCAGAATGGGAGTGCCCCTAGTTCACCCAGTGTGACTGCTACATTTGGCACTGTAATTTACTCACGTCAGGCCTCTATCAACAAAATGATCAAAACTGACCCCATACAGGCCCTAAAATCACAAAGAGCTATCTAGAGCAGCAGAGTCCACTCACCAAGACATTTATCTCTGATCAGAACCAGACCTAGACCAATGCACCAATGGGGAGAGAAGATGTTAACTCCTTCCCTCAGCAGCATTTTTCTGGGAATAAGAGCGGTTAACAGGCTCTGGTCTGCTGGCTTCAGCCTGATTAAGCTATGCAGTTTCGGTCCAAGGCTTTTCGGGGCTGCCTTAAGTTGTGGCTGCAGACATGTCTGCTGGATGTGCATATAACGGTGGTGATTAACACAGTATGTCATGGTGCCATGATGTTGCATGGACAGAGAGTCTCTTTTATGAAGCTGTATTTTGCTGAGTGAATCAGGTTATAAAACTGTCTCTGCTAAAGAGCTCTGCTCTCAGATCTGTTCGCACACTCACTTTTTATGTTGGCCTCTTGGCTGCAGATGTTTAACCTACTGTGCCTCTTGAGGTCAGATGTTTTTTGGGAGAAAAAAAACTCTGATACTGAATCAAACATGTTTGAGGGACAGATGTAGATCAGAAGGTAGAATTTATTGCTGTCTAGTAAATGTTTAATCAACACAGATTGTCAGCAGCCAATCAGATGCCATTCTCTAGGCCTTAAAGGGATAGTTCACTCAAAAATGAAAATTCTGTCATCATTTAGGCTAATCATCTTCATGTTGTTTCCGACCCGTATGACTTTCTTTCTTCTGTGGAACACAAAAGATGTTAGGCAGAATGTTTGCCTCAGTCACCATTCACTTACATCGCATCTTTTTTTCATACATTTTAATGCTCCAAAATGTGTTTCTTTAATAGCTTGACTTTTCTATGTCTAATATTATTCAGAATTACTTTTGTTTGGATATACGCAGCAGGTATAAATTAATGTTTCACTACAGTGGTTATTCTGAAAGAGGTGTTTACATGACCCAAAATTCTAATTAATTCAGGTGTATTGCAGCTGATTTAATGGTTTCCTAGAAACTGGAATATTGACTTAATCTGTTTACGTCTTTACTCTATCAGTTCAGTGGTTTTGTATGACAAAAAATGTGAACATGTAAACAGTCATTTTGAGTTCTGCTGAACTCGAAGGGTTTTGAAAAAGAATAAAATAGTAAATTGACTTGTATACAGACATAATGTCAATGTGGATCCCCTTAAAGGGATAAGTCACTGTAAAACGATTCAGTGGAAAGGAGGCGAGAACCGGCTTGACAATATAAATAATAATTTAATAATAAACTTAAACAAAAAGACAAACACATGCCGGTTCTTCGATGTAGCCTGGTCCTCGGCCACTCCTCCACCCTCTAGTGGACAACAGCCATGCCTCCCCGGGCGGATCGGAAGCAGTCCTCTGGCCCCTGGTGGATGGAACACCCCGCCGCGTTTTCGGTGGACGGAAGGGGTCTCCCCCGCCCCTGGCAGCGGTCCTCCTCCCCTCGCGGTCGGCGGCTGTTCCTCCGCTCTCAGGTGGCCGGGCTCCTCCGTACCCCGGCAGATGGCCACGGCTGCTCCGTTAGGGTAGATGGTATTGCCGAGGACTCTACTATGGCGCATCCCTCCTCCTTCCCGGGTTGCGGCACCAGTGTAAAACAGTTCAATGGAAAGGAGGAGGTGAGAACCGGCTTACAATATAAATAATAATTTAATAATAAACTTAAACAAAAAGACAAACACAAACACATGCCGGTTCTCCGATATGCCGTAGCCTGGTCCTCGGCCACTCCTCCACTCTCTAGTGGATGACAGCCACGCCTCCCGGGGCGGATCGGTGGCAGTCTTCCGGCACCTGGTGGACGGAATGCCCCGCTGCGTTTTCGGTGGATGAAAGGGGTCTCCCCCACCCCTGGCAGGGGTCCTCCCACTCCAGGCAGTCAGCCAGGATCCCCTCCCCGCTCGCGGTCGGTGGTTCTCTGACCCCGCCGCGTTTTAGTGGCTGGTAGGGGTCTCCTCCACCCTCTCTCCGGATGGACGCTCGACCACGCCCCCGCTGCCACAGTCACCCTAAAATGATAATTCTCTCATCATTTACTCAACCTCGTGCCATTCCAGATGTGTATGATTTTCATTCTTCTGCAGAACACAAAGGACGTTTTTTAGAAAAGATATTTCAGCTCTGTAGGTCAATATAATGCAAGTCTCAGGGTCCAAAATGCACACAAAGTAATCCATACAACCCGAGTGGTTTAATTAATGAGAGGGCTGAGTTCATGCAGCCTCTAGCATCAAGTTCACTCGAGAACTAATGCGTCTGCGAAAAAGTACAGAGGGGCAGTGTTGTTTACAACAGAGAAACGCTTTACAGAAGCTTCATTGGTTGCGCTTCTGCATACGTCACTTCTCTCATGAAAATGCCAACGTGCTTATGTGACTCGAGAGGCCGCGTGAACTTGACCGTCTTGTGGATGCGCATAGGAGATCTGGCCGGAAGCGAAGATAACAGTTTAAAAAAGATTTAAACACTAGTCTGTTTCTCTAACACACCTATTGTATCGCTTTAGAAGACATTAATTAAATCACTCGAGTCGTATTGATTACTTTTATGCTGCCTTTATTTTTGTTTTGGAGCTTCAAAGATAGGGACCCTGATGACATGCACTGAATTGACCTACAGAGCTGTGATATTCCTCTAAAAATCTATGTTTGTGTTCTGCAGAAGAATTAAAAAAAGCACAAGGGTGAGTAAATGATGAGAGAATTTTCATTTTTGGCTGAACTATTCCTTTAAGTGAACTGCTTGTTTCGAAACAGACAGGGAATATACTTAGATGTACAGTGGAAAAAAGGACTACTGGGTGAGCAAGAATCTCTGTATAAGTATGATCACCAAATGCATGGCTATTCGCAGAGCTGTTGTCATGGTCACAGTAAACATGGTAACATATTTGTTGAACTGTGGTGAGGCACTGTTTGGACAGGCTTTTTGCATAATGCCGTTCCATTCGTTTTACTGATTCTGGCTGCTGACGTTAACCTTTTAAAGTTTCCCTTAAACATAACCCAAATAAGCTTTACCACAAGTTGAGTGACATGCTAAATGGATGTCTCAGTGTTCATTGTGCTCAAGTATTCGATCCCAGATTTCCTGTGGGAATTACACAAACATTCTACTACAAAAAGAATAGAATTCCTACCACTCAAAAAAAGAAATTGTGCAATTGTGATCTCGGTGAGTATTGTTAGCTGTCCGGCTTCTGTCTTTACATTTCATGCTGAACGTTGTGAATCGCCTATTAAACCTTGAGGTGCCCACAACATGAAAGGCCTCATTGTGACACCAAAGAAATCCTTGTGACAACTAATCACAAAATAAAGAAAAGGGAAACAAATCCTGGCATCTCACAGTAATCTCCCTGGGTTATCTTGAGTGAGCGTGACCTTTGTGACATTGATAGGATTTCACACACAAATATAAACGCACCAGTACTGACCTACACACACTCAAATACTCACATCCACACAGACGCCTTTCATATGTCTGCGTGGCTCTGAGGTTTGTATGTGTGGAACTGAGCTCTTTGAAGCTGTGGGGATCATCAGGGCAGACATCTCCGTGGTGATGTGCTCTCCTGGCTGTTTCTGGAGAAAAAAGCACTAAACTGACCTCAGAATTGCAGCTGGACCAGAGAAAATTGATTTTAAAACATTTTAAGCTTTCACAATATTTTATACAATATGTAACTCACTAAAAAAGCATCTATTTTGCGTTTGATGGCTACCGTGCTTAATAAAATTTGATGGGGCATTAAAAGTATTGCAGTCCCTGTTATTAATCTCTTGCTGCACTGCCATTGGCTGGATGGCGCTGGAATGAGTCTGGACTTTTCCCAGTCCTTCAATCCAACTGACATTAGCCTCTAAAGTGAGGCCAAACATGTGCTTTCTCTTAACGCTGGCCTGAAGATAACCTCCTGCGCCGCGCGCTCATACGGACCTATTTTTCCACAAGCAGTAAATAAAATAAGCATTTCTTCTTTTATATGCGTAGGTTTGGTGTGTCTGTGTTTGTGTATAGTTAGATGAATGAGGTGTGTCAGTCCTCTGCTTTATAATCTTTCAGAATCGAAAGCGTTTAGAAGAAAGTCGGCATGAGCTGGTCGCGGTAACTCTACCCGTACCTCATCATCGGTACAGGTGGAGTGCAAGCCTATCAGACCCCCATCTGACTCCCACACAGAAATAAGGGCCATCTATTTCACCTTGAGAGCTGCGCCCTCTCAGAGCCAATGAAATGTGGCTGGGGACTGTGGCTTGCTGAGTGATGTTGTGGTAATGTGTTTGCTTCAGTGTGTGACGAAATAAATGGAATTAGCTTCTGAATTAGGGATGTGCAAAATTACATACTTTACAATTTCACTGACTAGTCGACTAATCGGTCTTAAAAGGATAGTTCACCTGAAAAAAGAAAGTTCTGTCATTATTTACTTACCTTCATGTTGTTACAAACCTATATGACTTCCATGGAACTCAAAAGGAGTTATCAGACAGAATGTTTTCCTTACAGTTAAGTAAATGGTGACTGAGGCTAACATTCTGCCTAACATCTCCTTTTGTGTTCCATGAAAGAAAGACATATAAGTCATTAGAGTCCGGAACAGTAAGTTATGACAGAATTTTCAGTTTAGATGAATCCAAAACACCAGGATGGATCTGTGTTGAAATAGAACATGTGGGTTATCAGAATCATCTGCGCACAGCTTGCAGAGGGAACCCATATGGTTTACTAATTTAGTGGTTAAAAATCCATCCTGATTCAGTATCACAATGTTTCCCAACCATTTTTGTCCTATTTACCCCCACAGCCCCACCATCACCAAACCAGAAAAGTATTTATTTTAACTCATATTGAATATCATTTAGCATTATTATTAAAGTGATAGTTCACCCAAAAATGAAAATTCTCTCATCATTTACTCACCCTCATGCCAACCCAGATGTGAATGACTTTCTTTAGAAGAAAGAATATATAGAAGAATATTTCAGCTCTGTTGGTCCATACAATGCAAGTTATAGGTGACCTGAACTATGAAGTTCCAAAAAGCATATAAAGGCAGCATAAAAGTTATCCAAACAACTCCAGTGGTTAAATCCATGTCTTCAGAAGTGATGTGATAGACGTGGTTATAAACAGATTGTTATTTAAGTCCTTTTTTACTAGAAATCTCCACTTTCACTTCCACATTCCACATTTTTCATTTTTGGGTGAACTATCCCTTTAATATTATTAAAATGTCCATTATTACAATGATTCACATTTAAACTAGTAAGTAACAATGATACTGTGGGTAAAAAACATACTTATCAAGTAGCTTTATCAGATGCTTTAAATATAGAATATGTCATTTTAAAACTGCATTTTGTTTGATATTGTTTTGATTGACGAGAAGTGTAAGTGAGACAAGTAAAGAGAACTTTTGCATAAATTTACTTCTATCCAGAGTCTTTATACATTCAGTATGCACATATGTTCCACTACGTGCCATTTACAGAAATTGACATAACTTGTACACATTATTTTATTTTCTCAAAAAGTAAATACTATCCCTTAAAAAGGCATAGTTAACCCAAAAAAACAAGTTCTGTCCCCATTTCCTCACGTGCAAACCTGTATGACTTTCTTTCTTCCTGGAACACAACAGGAGAAATTTTGGAGAATGTTGATGATGCTCTTTTTTTACATGCAATATATAATCTTTGACAGCCTTAATATTTTTATTTCAAAGTCATACATTCAGTTCTGTAGGTTTAACAAAGCAAAACTTTAATAAGTACTGTGCTACCCTGTGCTCTGCGTACCGAATCACTGCAGTACCATACTGCAGAAGAGTGTGTAAATGAGCAGCCCAGCTCTCGTTATCGTTGGTGAGAAGTGATGTCACGAGAAACCATGCCGTCTGACACTTTGACCTTTCCTCCATTGAAATCTACCGGGTCTCAAATGTCACTCATCATAACATGACAATTGAGAGTACCGTCTTCCTTGCCTCACGGTGTGAATGTCATACAAACCCAATCACTCTCTGTCTTTCCTCTTGCACTTCTGTCAAGGTAAGAAAGACAGATCAGGTACATGGATGTGGTTCTGACTGATTCTTCTCCTGATCCCTTTGAAAAACTGTTGTTCTCATGCCAGCCTTGTAAGGAGATAATTAGTAGGTACAACACATTGCCAGTTCCTTTAAGAAATTCCTGCTTTTTCTTTTCTTTCTTTTTTTTTTATAAATTTTGTACCCGGTTGTTTTTGGTCCCTATTGTTGTCAGTGTGAGAACTCAAGCGGGCAAGCAGTGATATCAGAGGCATTATCAGCATTCCTGTCCTTTTATGTATCCTGATCTTATTTACGTGCTGTAGTAGAGTTCTAATTTACAGCTTGATGGCATTGGGATCAGATGGCCGAGGCCTTTACCAGCATTGCCTTAGGTGAGGGCCGGAGCTTGGCTGTGTTTACACAACCCTCATCAGCCTGTTGGATGCACAGAAACTGGATGAACCAGGATGCGCTCTCTCTCTGAGAGTCATGTGGTGTCAATTAAGATTCAGCGAAGGCCTGCAGGAGCTGTGCCACAAAAGGATCAGTATTGTAGATGTTTTTTGTTTGTACTGGAGAGTCTTTGTGCTATGCGTTGAGTATTTACACACTCATTTGCAACTCAGACCATAATAATCCCATTTAGACGATTTAAATGCTTTGTGCAGCTTAGCTATTGTTGTCTGGAGGAAAAAGGAGCTGACAAAAAGGCCCATATCTTCTATGATGCCCCATGTGCTTTTGATGAAAGTGGTGTGTGTTGTTATCTGCTGATAAAGGCAGTGAACATGACCCCTTTCTGATGCTCTGCTCTGCTTTCCCCCCATTCCCACCTCAATGGATCACATTCCTCCTTGTTATCTTATATCTGTGGAATACTCAAAAATAAATCAATATATCACAGAGATATGCTTTTTAAACATTATCACGTGCACTGCAAAATCAATATCTAAACATCTTTTATACAGGATCGATTTACCTGAGAAGCTAAATTAAGACTTGTTTTAAGAGCATATATTTCTAGAGATATACATATATATCTCTAATTAAGTTTATTACTCTGTTGGAAAATAGTTTTTCTTGTTTTAAGCAAATATCTAATAACATTTAGTGAGGTTTATTCTTAAAAAAATAAAATAAAAAATGCCAACTGGGTAAGAAAAATAAACTTTTTCAGTATATTTTCTGAAAACAATGCATATTATTTGACACAATTTTGGTTTTCAAGTACATTTAGCCCTTTTTAAAGGGATAGTTCAAACAAAAATGAAAATTCTCTCATCATTTACTCATCCTCATGCCATTCCAGATGTGAATGACTTTTTTTCTTCAGCAGAACACAAGAAACGTTTTCAGAAGAATATTTCAGCTCTGTAGGTCCATACAATGCAAGTGGATGGTGATCAGACCTTTGTAGCTCCAGAAATCACATAAAGGAAACATAGAAGTAAGACTCCAGTGGTTAAATCCATATCTTCAGAAGTGATATATGTGGGTGAAAAACATACAAATTTATGTCCTTTTTTAACTTTAAATCTCCACTTTCACTTTTACATCTGAAAGTCACGTGGTGCCTGTTTAGTTTCACTTTCACATCTGAGTAAAAAGGACTTAGATATTGCTTCTGAAGATATGGATTTAAACACTGGATTACTTTTATGTTTTCTTTATGTGATTTTTGGAGCTACAAAGGTCTGATCACCATTCACTTGCATTGTATGGACCAGCAGAGCTGCGATATTCTTCTAAAAATCCTCGTTTGTGTTCTGCAGAAGAAAGAAAGTCATACACATCTGGGATGGCATGAGGGAGGGTAAATGATAAGAGAATTTTAATTTTTGGGTGAACTATCCCATTTAGGGTGTTTGGCTATTTGAACTGAAAAACAAGACAAAACGATTTTGCTGAAAGTTGCCAGCAAATCCTGCACTTTCACCAGCATCTATTCATTTAGAAATCTGAGCAGAATGAGGGCAAATAAGAATGAAGGATGTTCTACATAGTGTGGAGTTGGCACTGCTACATCTTAGAGAAAGAGCAAGAGTGTGTTGTTCTCCAATGAGATGGCTGGGTTTTACGAACGTTTTGATTTGAGAGCAGCCCTTATTCATGCACCTCAGTGTGGGTGCAGATTCTGCAGTGTGAGATTTATTATTGCTGTAGATCTTGCTCTTGGAATATAAATTTGCCTTAGAGCTACATGTTTAACAGCACTGTAACTTGTAAAACTTCCACATCATTGATGCATGAGCATGTTCTTCTTTACATTTATGAATTCAGCTGATGCTTTATCCCAATTGCAATCTGGTTTCATAGAATCATGTTGCTATACCTACATTTTAGCAGAATTATTTTTATGTGGCTCATTGGATGTATTGCAGCAGGTTCCTGGTGAAATGAACACTAGAGATTTTATTCCCTCTTACACAAATCACTAGTAAAATGGCAGATTATCAGTACATAAACACTTACTTTTCACCCTGTTCTTAACACAATGCTATTTAAGACATCAAAACTCTTTTTTCCATTGTGTATATTTTAATACATTTGATCGCATAATCAACTGCATTTACAAGCTCGTTTGAGTGTGATCAAATTATGCGGTAGCTCAACCAATAGAGTGTTGCACTTGTGATGCAAAGGACAAGGGTTTGAGACCTGAAGAGCATGTCGACACCTGAGTTCAATGTGTCATAAAGCAACATAAAATGACGTGATTGCTTCAACCATTGCATTTTTCTTGACAAATTTGTTTTTAATGACACTATAAGTTTGGTTTAGGTTTAAGGTTTAGGGTAGGGAGATGATTTAAAATTCAATAGAGCATTAACCTCTAAAAAAAACCTCACAAATATGGAAAAAAGTTTCACTCACTTTTAGTGCCACACAGTGGACATTCCACGTCAGAACTGCCATGATACATGCAAAAATGTCACCACAGTCAGGTAATTTTCATGACATCAGGCTGCCAAAGTGACTTACAGTTCATTCAGGTTATACATTTTATCAGCTTTTGTGTTCCCTGGGAATGCAACCCATTACCGTGGCGTTGTTATTTCCATGCTCTACCCATTAAGCTCTCTGTCACCACCTCAATCTACATATTTATTGGGCTCATCATCAAAAACTGCGCTTGGCAGGACTGTATAAATCACTGACCACTCTGAAAACATCATGTTTGGTCATCAAAAACTTGTGGAAGTCCTAAATTATGACATCATAGTAGATAAACACATTTAATTGTCAAGTATGCTAGGACTAATAAGGAGAGGTGCTAAAAGTCCATCATCCATTGTCAGAGGACTTGCTTGTTATCCCTGGCACAGACAGAACATTTATGATGCAAATTTATAAACCTTTGACCTGGCAGGTTATTACATTGAACTGTGCAATGTCAGGACACTGTGATGAGTGCAGGGGCCCTGATCAATATGGCTGAAGTGCTCTCCATTTAGATAATGGACACAGAGTCGTAACTATCCACTCTGGATGAAGTGTCATAGGGTCACAGGGTGATCCTTTGTGTAACACAGGAAAGGGATTTTCAGCCACGCATCGAGGTAGAGCGAAAAGCCTGTTCCTGCTTGAATTAGCTGCTCCATACATTTTAACGCCATTCTCAACGGTGCTACAACTGTAATGGGCCATTGAAGCAATTGCAAGCAAACACAGTAGTGTCGTTAATTTGCTGGTCAGTCTTTTATTAGTAATTTGGAGAAAGGCTTTTTTAAAGCAAATGACTGACATACAAATGCCCAAGTTTTTAAATCAATAGAAATCAGATGTGAGCTGTGAGCTCACTGTATTATTTTGGTGAAGTAAATAACAGAGCTATTTAGCAGCTGTAGCCTTTCCCCATACTAGACGTTAGAATGGAAATACAATGGAAAACAATAACCAGATAAACTAACTATTTACCTTTCTTTTTATCTGTGTCTGTCTCTCTTTGTTTCCTGGCTTTGGATGGCATGTGGAATTTCCTCCTGCACAGGTAAGAGAATGCACATTCTTTCATGCCTAATGTATTACATTTGATAATTGCTTGAGAATAATACTCACCTATTATATGTTCAGGCAGAAGCAAATGGAACTACTATTTAGTCTTTTAAATATGTATATATACAGTATATACTGTGTCTGTATATAAATATATATATATATATATATATATATATATATATATATATATATATATATATATATATATATATATATATATATATATGCACACACACACACACACAGTATATACTGTGTATATGTATATATATATATATGTATACACACAGTATATACTGTATATACTGTATATATATATATATACACACACACAGTATATACTGTGTATATATATATATATATATATATATATATATATATATATATATATATATATATATATAATTATTATTAATACTTTTGGTCATGTTTTATGTAGACTACGGTAAAAGAAGATATAAAGTTTTTAGCTATTTGGGGCTTACAGCAGCAATAATCGGTGCATTTTTGCACCGTGTTTGATGATTTTCTGATTCTTTTAAAAATATTTCAAACTTTGGTATAAAGCAACAAAATAAACTGTACAGTCACATTACTGAGAATGAGAGCTTTCATTTCATATATAACTTGTCCATTTAAATGCCATGTGAAAGAATTTTATATTCAAATTAATATTTCTACCCCATTACCTCTAGGGGGCGCAAATTTGCGACGCAAATGTTTTCAGACCTTATTTTGTTATTTGTGTAACATAAATGCAAAAGTGATAGTATTCTCTGAAAAGTTCAGATTCTAAGCTTTCAGACAATACCTCATATGCCTGACCTATGTATACGGCGACTCCCGTTTTAAGTGAAAAAAAAAAAACCATATAGCGATATAGCGAGTTTAAGGGGACATTTCACCCAAAAATGACAATTATGTCATTTTTAACTCACATCATGTTGTTTCAAACCCATCCTTGGAACACAAAAGGCAGAATGTTAGGGACTGACAGTCACTTTTGATTGCATCTTTTATTCCATGCAATGAAAGTAATTTGTGACTGAGGCTAACATTTCTGCCTAACATATCCTTCTGCATTCCACAGAGGAAAGAAAGTCATACTGGTTTCGAACAAAACATGAGGGTGAGGAAATTGTGACAGAATTTTCATTTTTGGGTGAACTATCCTTTTAAGCTCTGTCACTCATAATGGATTACTTAATCTTGTCTGTGCCCCTCACAGGTTGAAGTTTCCCTGATTTAGGAAAGCAGCACTAAAACATGTTTGCTGCTAGACAACATCTGCACCATGTTAGCTCCATTCAGTAAAAACATGTGGAAGCCCTGTAATAAATAAGCAGCCCATTGCCGCACGCTAACAAGGCAAAGCCCAACAACATGCATTAGCGATGCCACGCTCACTCTAAAAGAATGCCTCGTGTTGGGACAACCACAAAGATGCGGAAAGCAGATGTGCATCTGCAGAGGCTCATCTGGCTCCTCTCTCTGAACCTGCATGATGTGGGAGTTATTGATGGGTAGCCACCGTGTGCCGGCAAGCGGCACGGTCATTAGCAAGGTACTGGTGAGTGAGGAAGAGAGACAGAGAGAGAGAGAGAAACAGTAGGAGGGTAAACGTGGGTGTGGGTGGGAGAAAGAAAGTCTTTCAGGACTCATTCATCAAATATGTCCACTGAATTACCCTCTGGACATGATTTTTGGGCAGAACGAGTGTGAATAAGAATCATGGGTTAAGAGACATTGCATACCACAGTGGTTGTCAACTGGTAGTTTTATTTCAGGGGCCAGATTTGACTTTGTATTTCAAGTGGCGACCCAAAACAATACATATATATATATATATATATTTAAAAAATCCTTAAATTCAAACTCGAAATGCATTAATGCTACAACAAACAGCAAAGGGCCAACAATTTGCAAAATGATTAACCTGTCAGCTGAATATGAAAAATGTACAGTTTTGCATAGACAACAGCAGAAGCCTAACACATGGAACAAACACTAATAATACTGAAATACTGAATTATTATTAGCCATATTACAAAATGTGACAGATTTTGACAACAAAATTTGACATCAACAACAAAAGATATGTAAAGCGTTTTTTTCCTTCCTTTTAAAAGTTGATTTTCTTTTGCTATCCTAAGGGGCTGTTCACAACGAACATGTTTTTGCACCCATCCATTTAGTAGTTGTTTTCTATCCAAACATGCACTAGACTTTGACGATTGTGCAGCTTCTGTTTTTTCAGTTTCTCGTGCAGTAACGTTATGCTTTTTGATGCTGTCAATTTAATAAGACCTTGAACTTTGAAAAACGTGCTTCGAGACATCTACATTCTGTTCTGTTTGTTGTGTAGCATCTAGCTTTTTAAACACAAGGACACATTTGGTCTGAATGGCCACTAAAGGTTTGTTGCATTTTATTATTTGCACTTAGCATTGAATTTCCCTGTATCATGTACAGTGTGCAAACTGTCTGTCAGTGCTTCCTCTCCTCTGGCCTCTGGACATTTTTTTCAGCAGATAAATCTAAAACAGAAATCCCTGAAAGAGGGTGTGTGGCCTTGTGTCTGTAGTCAATGAACAATGTTTTGTTCTGGGTTTACAGAGGTTTAACAAAGAAGCCCCTGCATATGTTGATGCTAAATTCAGTCTCGTACTTCAATATTGACGCTCCATCTGTCAGAAACCAAAGGTCTGGCGTGTCCTTTTGAAAGGCGCTCATTTTAATGGCACCCTTTAAAAGTTGTTTGTGCTTGTTTGTTTCGTGTATGTGGAATTGATTTATTCAATATATTTTTATAGCTTAGCAGAGTTCTAATGAGAATGTAGTCCTCTCCATTTGAAAATACATAATTGTTTTATTTGGGATTGTGTCTTGTAGAAATTGGACCCTATTTGTTATATTGCGGCTTTTGAATTTTTACCCTCTACTGTTTGCTCTGCTGTCTTAGGCCTGTTTCACACTGTATGGGTAAACAGTGCGTATTTATTTTTGCGCCCATATTAATAGGTTACTGCATTCACACTGCCCACATAAGCAGAAGCACATCTGCAAGCTCATCTTAGCAGAAAATTTGGTAAAATGCACTTTAAACCTATTTATTAACACAGTCTTTTGCATTATGATCTTTTATGCAGCAATATAAAATAACAGAGCAAACGACTCAACCATTGTTTGAAAAAATCTTTCGAACATACAGACACACAAACAGTGCTTGTCTTAGTAAGTCTAACTAAATCCATACGATTTAAGCAGTTTATAGCTGCCTCGGTGTGGAGCTCCTCAGTTCTTTTGTTGTTTTTGTTTGTTTGTCCTGTTTAGTAATCTTTTTCCAGTCAGTTTTAACAGAGATGAACTGCTGAACATTCGACAGCATATACCAGTCAGTCTTTTCCCAGATTTTGAATATTCAGACGTTTTGCTAGATATTTTAGTTGGAGGCGCAGCTCTGCTGTTCAAGAGACGCAGGCGAGGGAGACGAGCCGGTGCGCTGGTCAAACTCTGTCGGCACGGATTTCGAACAGCGCTGCCGAGTATTCACTTAGCGAATCTCCGCTCTCTTCCTGACAAAACGGACGAACTACATCTCTTCACTTGCACAAACAAGGACATTTCAACCTCTGCTGCCTTGTGCTTCACAGAAACCTGGCTGAGTGAAGCCATTCCAGACAGCACGTTACATCTGCCGGGCTTCCAGCTGTTCAGAGCTGATCGCATCGCGGAGTTAACGGGGAAAACGAGAGGCGGTGGAACATGCTTTTACATCAATGAAAGTTGGTGTACAGATGTAACAACGTTAAAGAGGATGTGCTGTCCTAATTTGGAAGCGCTCTTTATTAACTGTAAGCCGTTCTACTCGCTGCAGGAGTTTTCCTCGTTTATTCTGGTGAGTGTGTATTTCGCACCAAATGCATGTTTGAATGCCGCACTGCAATAGCTGGCTGATCAAATCACAGACACGGAACAACAATACCCAGACTCAGTTATTATTATTCTTGGGGATTTTAACAAAGCAAATCTCACACGTGAACTGCCCAAATACAAACAGCACATTACATGCCCCACCAGAGACAGGAACATACTGGATTATTGCTACACAACAATAAAGAATGCATATCGCTCTGTCCCTAGAGCAGCTTTGGGACTCTCTGATCAGTGTCTGGTTCATCTTCTTCCAACCTACAGGCAGAAATTAAAATCAACCAAGCCAGTAGTAAGGACTGTAAAGAGATGGACCAATGAAGCAGAGCGGGAACTACAAGCCTGCTGTGACTGCACTGATTGGAGTGTTTTTGAGGCTGCAGCCACAGACATGGATGAGCTCACAGATACTGTTACATCATATATCAGTTTCTGTGAGGATATGTGCATTCCTACTAGGACTTATTTAAAGTTCAACAATGACAAACCATGGTTTACAGCAGAGCTCAGGCAGCTTCATCAGGCCAAAGAGGATGCTTACAGGGGTGGGGACAAAGTCTTGTACAATCAGGCCAGGAACACACTGAACAGGGAAATCAGAGTGGCTAAAAGAAGATACTCTGAGAAGTTGAAAAACAAGTTTTCAGCTAACGACCCTGCATCAGTGTGGAGTGGCATGAAACAACTCACAAATTACAGGACTCCTACCCCCAACCATGTAGGGAACCAACAACTGGCTGACGACCTGAATGTGTTCTACAGCAGATTTGAAAGGCCCAATCTCACACCCCACACCCACTCTGACCTTCACTTCACACAAACACCAACACCTCCTGCAACCCCCCTCCTCCCCCCTCCTGCTACTCAACCTGTACTTAAGATCTGTGAAGATGATGTGAGCCGCGTCTTTTGGAAACAAAAGACGAGGAAGGCTTCAGGCCCAGATGGTGTCTCACCAGCGTGTCTTCGATCCTGTGCTAACCAGCTGGCCCCCATCTTCACACAGATCTTCAATAGCTCACAGGACTTAATGACTACAGACCTGTCGCCCTGACGTCTGTGGTCATGAAATCATTTGAGAGACTGGTGTTGGCCCACCTGAAGAACATCACTGGACCCTTTCTAGATCCCCTTCAATTTGCTTATCAAGCAAACAGGTCTGTGGATGATGCAGTCAACATAGGATTGCATCATATCCTGCAACATCTGGACAGACCAGGGACATATGCAAGGATCCTTTTTGTGGACTTCAGTTCAGCTTTCGACACCATCATCCCAGCTATATTCCAGAATAAATTACACCAAATTTCTGTTCCCATGTCTATCTGTCAGTGGATTACCAGCTTTCTGATAGATAGGCAGCAGCTTGTGAGACAGGGGAAACTCACTTCTAGCACCTGTACAATCAGCACTGGTGCCCCCCCCCATGGATGTGTGCTCTCCCCACTACTCTTCTCCCTCTACACCAATGACTACATCACCAAGGACCACCTCTGTCAAGCTCCTGAAGTTTGCAGATGATACCACTGTCATAGGCCTCATCCGAGATGACGATGAGTCTGCATACAGAAGGGAGGTTGAACAGCTGGCTGTCTGGTGCAGTCAAAACAACCTTGAGCTGAACACGCTCAAAACGGTGGAGATCATTGTGGACTTTAGGAGAAACACCCCAACACTGACCCCCCTCACCATTCTAAACAGCACTGTGGCAGAAGTGGAGTCATTCAGGTTCCTGGGCACTACCATCTCACAGGACCTGAAGTGGGAGACCCACATTGACTCCATTGTGAAAAAGGCCCAGCAGAGGTTGTACTTCCTTCGCCAGCTGAGGAAATTCAACTTGTCACAGGCGCTGCTGATACAGTTTTACTTAGCAGTCATTGAGTCTGTCCTCTGCACTTCAATATCTGTCTGGTTTGGTTCAGCTACGAAATCAGACATCAGAAGACTACAAAGGACAGTTCGGACTGCTGAGAGGATTATTGGTTGCCCCCCTGCCCCCCCCCCCCCTTCAAGAACTATACACTTCCAGAGTGAGGAAAAATGCTGGAAAAATCACTCTGGACCCCACTCACCCTGCCCACTTCCTTTTTGAACTGTTGCCTTCTGGCCGACGCTTCAGAGCTCTGAGCACCAGAACCGTCAGGCACAGGAACAGTTTTTTCCCTCAGGCTATCCATCTCATGAACAGATAAATTGCCCCATTGAGCAATAGCAATGTGCAATACACAGTTTAGACTTTCTTATATTCATCCAACACATCCAACATCTTCTGCCATTCATTCCTCTGAAAAAACAAAACAAAAACATTTGCACTGTACATAACAGATTTGTATTTGCACTGTACATAACAGATAACAGATTGTATTAGATTTGCACTACCCATGTGTATGTGTGTATGTATGTATGTGTATGTGTGTTTATATGTGTATAATTAGTTTTATTTTTATTTTTATTATTATCTATATCTTGCTGCTGTTTTTGTATTGTTTTTGTATTGTTGTACACTGGAAGCTCCTGTCACCAAGACAAATAACTTGTATGTGTAAGCATACTTGGCAATAAAGCTCATTTTGATTCTGATTCTTCTACAGTTTGTGGTTTGGATTCCATTCTGTGTAGATTAATTGCCATTTCAATGTAAATGTGATCCCCCTCCAAATGTTCACTATTCTCAGTTGTCCACTCCCAGTTTTATAAAATATGGGAGAAATTGAAAATACTCAATTTGGTAACCCAGAAATTGCTGCAGTGCTTAAAAGGATTGTTCTTCCCTTTCTCCACTTGCAGAGTGAAACAGGCCTTACTCTCATAGTGTCTTTTTACTCACTCCATACAGGTCTGTTTATTTATTTATTTATTTATTTTTTAGATTTCCATGTATTTATTAACTTTTGAAAGTTATTTTTAATGTAGTTTGAAGTAATCTCACTAAGGGCCAGGGTTATGGCAATATTAGAACAACTGTTGAGGCAGTTGCCCTCCCTCAGGCCCATGGAGAGGCTGAAAGGGTTCTTCTCCGCTTAAGTCAGGATTGAAGGTGTAGAGAGATGAGACTTTGATCCAAGCCTTAATCAGGGCTCATCAGTGCCTCCTGCATTCCCACCAGCTCAAGGTGTCCGTCTGAAGAGACAAACTGTCAACGCAGAAGGTCCTCTCCTAGGCCCGGAGTGTTCCACAGATTAAATTCCCACATTCCAAAGATAAACGGGGGGTCAAACGTTGTGGAGGCTGCGGCACATTTGCAGGTCTACTAACAAGGATGTGCTAGCTGAAGCCTAGCTAAAGCTCAGATAAGGATATCTCTTCTTCATGTGTCATGGACAATATCTGTTTGTATTCACCTGGACAACTTGAAGTCTTCTGAAGGTGGAGTGGGTGTTTGAACCACATTGGGGCCCACAGAGTTTAAAGGTGAAGTGTGTAATTACAAACTTCAACTTTAAAGGAATAGTTCACCCACAAATTAAAATCATGTCATCAATTACTCACCCTCATGTTGTTCCAAACCAGTTCTTCCATTTCCTTTGAATACACGTAAATGGGCCGTTGAGCTCCAAATATGACAAAAAAAAAAAACCCCATAAAAGTACTTCTAATCACTTATGCGCTATTTCCCAAGTCTTCTGAAGACATACAGTATTTGTGAGGAAAAGCCTGATATTTAAGTCGTTTAAAGCCTGATTTATACTATGGAAGAAGCCAAACTTTTTTCTCCTGTACAAACAAAAGCACCCTAGGCGAACGAAGCCAGCGTTTATACTACGCGTGACGTTGTTTTAAAATTAATTTGTTTAGGGTGATGTCACTGTGTTTAATGTACTGTTCCATCCACAAGTAAAGCCAATAATGCAGGGTTTTTTCTCCTTGGAACGCCACTTTTAGCGCTGTGTTGCTTCTTTGCTTTATTAAACTTGTCATGGCCCCTTCCACTTTGAAAAATTCTCTCCACTCATTTGTCATGGCCGTGCTGTCTTTGTAGAGTTTGTGTTGCAAATCATATAAAAAAGTATACTTCCGCACAATCTCTGAGAGACATGCTTCAAAGTTATTCATTTTAATGACAGTAACCTAGGTAACAACTCCTCAGCTGGCATGCGCGATTGAAAATAATAAATGTCACGTACAAACCACACCTATGATTAGTTTTAACCAATTATCAATGCTCTTCGACAAGCCGAGTTCTCCTAGGTCAAGAATTTCAGAGATGTGCGCGAACAAGAGACATATCACCAAACTAACACATTGGCAGAACATAAAAGTCACTGCATTTCGTCATCATTTGTAGGCGACTTAGCGAAGCCTGTTCACCCAGTAAGTATAAATTAGCCTTTAGATGGAAAATCTTGCACTCATTTCAAAACATAAAAATGAGTCTATCAAGACATGAACCCAAACTTTATACAACAGCATCATTGGCACGCTTCTCTTCCCCGCTGTCGTTTTGCCTGCAGCAGTGTGGCATCAGTTCAGATGGTTTAGGAAATATTCACACCTGGAACAGTACTCCATTGTTCTGCCACGCCCGCAAGCAATAGAGGCTTCCTGTACTTTGTCTGGTGTATGCGGTCCCAGGAGACCACAGTGGAGGCCATTGATAAAATGCCATGCCTCATCTCTTTCCTCCTCTCTATATTTATAAACTTTCAGCTCACACTAGTGGAGCTCATCCCCTGTGCCTGGTCTGACACTCAACCAGGTTAAGGCTTTTTCATGGTAGTGTCAGATTGATTCCTGTTAACTCATTGGTGTATGTGTGTGCGTGGAACACAGCTTATTATGCATGAATAGAGGCAGAGGCGGGCTGGGAAATGTGTTTGTGTTTGGAAATCTGCCTGACACTCATTTGTAAGGCAGTGAAAAACATTGGCAGCCTAGAGGTGCTTGAGCTCACTTCCTGGTCTCATATTTCAAATCCTCTTAGATGAAGAAGATGATAGTGCTGTGGAATGGAGAAGATTATGTTTACTATAAACTATGTCTAATAACAGCATGGGGATGCATGGGGAATTCCTTTAATAACATGGAATTGAGCTTAAGAGTCAATGGAATGCTCTCCTGTTTTAATGGGGTTTGGGCCGAGATTTCACAAGTGCTGTTTTTGACTGTTCTAACCAGCATTACAGTAGTTTAAAGGGATAGTTCACCCAAAAATTACAATTTTGTCATTATCATTTTTCACCCTTATGTTGTTCCAAACCATTATGAATTTCTGGAACACAGAAGGAGATATTAGGCAGAAGTTTAGTCTCAGTCACCATTCACTTCAAATGCATATTTTTGCCGTACAGTAAAAGTGAATGGTGACTGAGACTAACATTCTGCCTAATATCTCCTGTTGTGTTCCAAGGAAGAAAAGAAGTCATTAGTGTAACATGAGGCTGAGTAAATGATGATGATTTGGGTGAACAAATGTAAAGTGTAACAAATAATGACTGGTATCTCTTTAACATTTACGCTCAACTTACAGCATAAACAATCCTTCAGGCCATTAGCTCTTCATAGAAAATAAACCATTAAGCGCTACCTGTTGAGTGATATGTATAGATTCAGCAAAAAAGGAGAGAATGCATTCAAAGGTATACTGGAAAAGAGCACTGTCAATGTGTACTATAGTTTTTCTTTCAGACTGCTGTCACTTAGACTTTTGAAAGCATGTTGGCATTTTCAAGCCCTTTACAGGACTTCCTTTGCCTCTGGATTTCACGAAATCTCTTTTCATTCCGGCTCTGTTTACGTTCATATTTGCTGAGAAAATAATTAAACGTAGAGCGTTTGTTCTCAGTAAGAGGTTTGTTTGACTCCCAGTTGACATGCTTGGTTGAAGTGGTGTTAAATCCGTCAGCAGAAGGTACTGACAAAAGAAGGACCTAGCAACCCAGATAAACCACAGATATAAGATTTGTTAGGAAAATAACTACATGTACAGCATTTGTCCTCAGTAAGGGGTGTGTTTGTCACCCAGTTTAAAGGGTGTTAAATCCATCAGTAGGAGTGACTGATAAAAGAAGGACCTGGCAACCCACAGATATGCTACCTCAGAGCACACCAAAGCTCATTAGGGACTGCAGCCTCCTTCAAAGTGACAGCATCTTCAGAGAAACATGAAGAGAAAGTGAAAGGATAGAGAGAGTTTCAGAGAAAAGAAACCAGAAACGGACTTGAAATTAAACCAGAAAGACTCTGTATAAGACTGGTCTCTGGCATAAAGGGGCCCTAAAAGGTTTTTGGACACTTAAAGGGATAGTTCCCCCATAAATGACAATTCTGTCATCATTTACTCACCCATCATGTTGTTCCAAACCCGTATGAATTTCCATGGAATACAAAAAGAGATGTGAGGCAGAATGACAGCTTCTACTTGTAATGGGTGGAAAAAAGATGCCATGAAAGTGAATGGTGACTGAGGCTATCAGATAAAGTCGTGCATCATTAATTTGCAGATGCCATTTGGTTGGATATTTTGTCTAATGCAATGGCATTCAGACATTTTTAAGTATGGCTTAAAGTGTCCAAATACTTTTTGAGGCCACTGTATGTAATATGATCTCAGTTTGGGAATTTACTGTACCATGAAAGAAAAAAAATAATAAAATAAGAGTAAAATTTTAAAAGAACTCCTTCTTTTGGTGTCCCTTACTGGAAACGTGCCTCACATCTGTTTGGCATTTAAAACATTATACTTAAGGCTTGTTACTTTTCTCCAAATACACCTCAAGAACAAAATAAAAAATTCAGGTTTTACAGCTGACCGTTGTCTTCATTTTGTTGGCAAGCCCCATTTTGAAGCGGGGCCTGAAAGTCCAGGAAGTCTTGAAAACAGGGATGCAGAGGAGGAGGAGAAGGTTAGTGCAGCCAGATGGTGCTAAATACTGATTAAACCCTGGATCTTCGAACTCCATAGATCTCTCCAATTAGCCATTGTGTGGAGGACAGAATGAAGTGGAGAGGGCCAAGGGGCCCCCTGTGAGTCCTTAAGCCCAGCTTTGTCACCCGACACTTCCCCCATGCTAACAGGCCCTGCAAGAGTCTCTTCAGAAACCTCTAAAACATTCGAGTGGCTGGATTTCAGTGTGACAAGTGTAGAGGGACAAGAGCCAGCAGGCGCAGTGGAATGCTGGGACTTTGTGTTTGATGCAAGAGAAACCATGCGAGTGTGTGAATGTGTGTGTCTTTGTGCGCTCTCTCCTGAGCCCACGTGTGGCCGTAAAAGCTCAGTGAATGTTTGCATATTGTTCTTTATTTTCTAAAGCACATGTTCTTCCTACAGACTTTTGAATGTTTTCCATGGCCATTATTGTATTGTCTAAGGCAGTGGTTCTCATATAGTGGGTCGCAACCTAAAAATGTGACGCAGAACAGTTCAACATTGCCACAGTGTTAAACACAAATAGTAAATGCAACTAACCACGTAATCAAGCATAAGATAACAAAATAAGTAGGCTTATCAACTTTTAAAAGGGAGGAGTAAACACTTCCAATATTAGTTGTTTTTGATATCAAAACTGTATGTGCCATCTAACTCATCAAATTCATCTATTGATGGTAGAAGCTAGCCAAATTCGGCAGATGTTAATATGGGCTGATTTTGTGCCTTCATCCTCGAAAGACAATACATCCTGAAAAAAACAATGCAAAGTGAAAGAACATATGATTCAGACACATTCCAAAGTTCAGGGTTATATTAATCAATTACCATTAATAAAATAGTAAATATATAAGCAACATTTTGCAAAAAGGTTCTATTGTTAATTAGTTAATGCATTAGGTTAAATGAACTAACAATGAACATTATTTTTTAACCAAAACTGTATTAATATTGGTTAATGATCATTTATGAAAATACAATTGTTTATCGTTATTTCATGCTAGTCCATTATTCTGTAATTAATGTTAATATATACAATATTTCATTTAAAATATGTATTAGTATATGTTGTAATTAACATTAACGCCACCAAACAGAACTGCAAAAATAAACTTTCAAAATACACCCTCCATCTGCCATTCGTCACTCAAACAAATAATCCCACCTCAAACTCATGCCATTGGTTGAGTCGAAGATGTTGTGTCTGGCTGGAAGGGTTGCTCAAACAAACAGAGCAATTTTTACAGCGTCAAAGAGACACAGTGCTTACAGTTTGCCGTTTTCTCCGCATATTAAGCAGGGATGGGAGAAAGTATTTGAACATTGAAAAAAGTCACACTTCAGCTTTAATACGTGCTGTTAAAGTATTGTTTATTGTGAGTTCACATTTAATAATGTAGTTAAAACATTTTAACAAATAAAACCTTATTGTAAAGTGTTACAAATAATAAGTTTCGAGGACATTTTTGTTTACTTTTGTATGACAAAAAATGTTGGTTCTGTGTTCGGTCATGACATGGTGTCCAACGTAAAATCGTGGGTCCTGAAGCAAAACTAGTTGAGAACCACAGATCTATGGATTTATTTGCCCATGCTTCATTTCCTTCTGTGACCTTTCCTGCCTTTCTCTTTTTATATATATAAATCCAGCCAAAGGTGTGGTAGTGTAAAATTTCTTGTTTATGCTGACCTGCTTTCGATTAGTTTGGAGAGAAAATAGGATTAGCTCTGTTTTACCTACTGCAGGAAAAAGCAATCAGTGGCCTGCCTGTGACAGCACTGTTTAAGATCTTTCACTGAGTCCATCAATACTGCGCAAGGTGGCTTGCCAAGACTTGTTTCTCAAATAATATCCGGTGCCCCTTTTCACTCACTCAGAATGCAACCCATACCTGCCTTTGTGCCTACCATGTTCCAAGTCAAACACACACACACATACACAGGTAATCCCATTTACCACCCATCTGTAAACTTCACCCTCCCTTCAATGAGCTGACTATGAGTGATCGTTTCTCCTTGTGGGGCTGAAAGTAATTCCTCTAAAGGATAAATAAACTGGGAGGGCCTTTGTCTAGTTAACTCAGAGTCTCCAGCAAACACTGAAATTGCCCACCAGGCTGTTCTCTATACCTGTTGAAAGAAAAAGTCACCCTTGATTTAGCAGCAACCTAAAGCCTGCGGAACAAATAAAGATGTTTCCATCACAGTTCCTTGAGGACGATGGCATATTCATCAAATATCTCTCAATAGGCCTTAGCACACAAGCTTAAAACTGAACTGTGTAATTTCTATGCCTCAAACAACACCAAATGTAATTGCTAATATAATGACTGTTTTCAAACAGGTTCACCCAGAGCCTTTAGTCACTGCTTCAAGCCGAGGGTCAACACCCTCCTCGGCTTCACTTACCATCAGTGAGAGCCTGGTGCTCACCTGCTCCTGACTTGCACTTTCACTCAAACCCCCTGTTTAACTGACCATCCAGGGGGCTGAGGCCTGTCATTCAAGCCGGGGAGCCTTGCTCTCCCTGGCCTGAATCAATGTCAGTGAGAGGCTGGTGCTCACCTGCTCCCAATGTATCACTACCCGTGTCTGCAATTGGATGGCGAAACAGATTAAAGAATTCAAGCCACTGGTCGAGCAAATGTTGCTTTCTCGGAAAATCTTAAAATCAATGTTTGATCATGCTAACACATGATCCAGGAGTCTTTCTACAAATAAACAAGGATCTGTGTGTTAAGTAACTGTGTTGATAGAAGCTCTCTGAGCAATGTGTTTAGAACCGCTGTATGTGTTTTAAGTGCGCACAAAAAACACTCTGTAATGTTTGTTGACTGATGCCTGTTCACACTGTTTTCATGCTCCCTTCGGCCCTCTGGTTGCTGCGGTTTGCAAAGCAAGGCCAAGATGCTATCTCTTCGTACATCACTAAATAGCTCGTGCTGACATTAAACATAACACAAAAGCTGATGCTCTTACTTTTCTTAGCAACATGTTTTAAAAAGACTCCCCCACCACATGTGATCATGCAAGCTAAAAATCATCCAAGTTTAGATACTCTATTCAAGTACGCTAAGACATGAATGACTGGTCCTATTGTATGTATTTAACATGTATTCTTACATTAGTGTGCCGTTAACAAACCTCAGTTCTCAAGGGGGGCGATAGAGTTACCTTCAGATGTCTGTACCATTAAACAGGATGCGTTATTATGCAGGTAGCTAACTATATACATGTTTGTAAGATCAAACATGCTCAGCAAGATTCTCTTCAAACAGTTGCTTTATCATGTAGTTGACCTGGAAGAGAAAACTGGCCATGGCAGCAGTTTACGTTAATGGCCATATGGCATATTGAGATTGCATTGTGTACTTGCATTGCATTTTGAATTGCGCTCTCACACGTTTTGGAATTCAAATGCTAGTAGCATCTGCGTTCATGTACAGTCCTTGCATTGAGTGTATTTCTGGTAGTATTCATTGTGGCAGAAGATCTCTTTTAAATGGGCATAAGGTGGACTAGCTAGCAGGAATGAGACATAATACACTCACCTCTCCATTTCCATGTTGTAGAATAGGGGATGAACATACCTATCATTCACAGAGGTTGTATATTAATACACCACACTGACTGTTAGCCTTGCCACCTCCCCTCCCAGTTCCCATTTGTGTTCCCCTTATGCTGTCTCAGGGGCAAGGCCACTCTATCAATCTGCTAAAGTGACAACAGTGGAGGCCTTAGCAGTCTAACAATAGAAAGGTAATTACCACATACCGTGGACACGTACATGAGGCTATGGATTAAATCTGGTGGTAGTGCAATTCTGAGTGTGATGCTAATCACTTTTCAAGTCCAAACAGGCCACTGAAGACACAAATATGGAATAGAGAATATTGACAAAGGTCAAGGTAAACTGCATATTTAATTGGACGAGAATGAAAACGAGGCTGTGCAGTATAATCTTACAGTCCATTTTATAGGTTATATAATCTTAGTCTTAGTCCGGGTCCACACCAATATGTTTTTTTGTTGTTGTTGAAAAAGCATTAATTTCGATATGTTTAAGCTTCTTATCCACACTCAAGCAACATTTTCTTCCAAAATGCTATCCATTATAGGTAAACAATGACGTTAGGAAAGTAAAAATTTAGTTTTCAAACAAAAACAGATTAGTGTGGATGTGGCCTTAATTCATGTGCAATTTTTTATGGCTTATCGATTGACAATTAAATTTGGCATCCATCCACCCTGACTAAAATAAAATTTTACGTTTAGAAGGCCAGTCAAACTCTGCAGATGAATGTACAAAAAATACAACGTGACAATATCACCTTTGCCAAATAGTCCTTGTCTTTGTGCAACAAAAATATCTTCGCCACCGATCCATTAGCTTCACGTGGCAGCCTCTAGTTCATAACTTCAAAGAATACCGCAGCATTCCATATTCCATCATATTCCACTTCATTTTCCAGGAAGTTATGCTATGATGTCAATTACACAACCATAGCCCATAATAAATATTTTTCTCACAAGAGCTTGTTGAACTTGGAGCCTTCGGTTCTTGAATGTAGATAGCAGAGGAAGGCTCCGGAATAAGAGGAAAAACAGTTCAGTCAGACATGGAATGTCCTGCATTATTTACCATACTCAACTCACTGTTTATTAGCCCGATCAAAGATAAGGTACATCTGTAACAATGTTCCATCCCTTCATCTTTCCTGTATTGACACTGCACTGTTTGGCTTACTGTGTTACAAGCATCTGGAACGGAGGCCGGAATACCGGGATCTGATTTATGGGAAGGTGTTCTTTACTACTTTAATCACCTGTCATCAGATGGAGATTATAAATCCTGATGATTATATGGGTAGGGGCTGGCCATGCCAGACTTAAACCGCCTCAGTGGAGAGAAAATGAGCTTTCCAGACAGGCTTGGAACTCTTGTCTTTTTTCCAGAATGCTATTTGGCTATGCTGTCCATAAAGCGCAATATGTGGTGCATCAGTGAGCTAATCCATCCAAGCCAGTGTAAGGCAAATTCAAATGAAGTCTGGAGGTTTTGCTCCTCCAAAAGCCACGAGAATATATCTGGTTGCATGCAGTTCAGGTATGCTCATTAATAAAAAATATATTTGGACAATTGACATGAAACAGAATTGGTAAGACATGTCTTGATATGTTTTATGCTCTGTAAAAAAAAAAAAATTTAAACACCATTTTGCTGAAAAACAAAAAAAAAACAAAACAAAAAAAAAAAAATATATATATATATATATATATATATATATATATATATATATATATATATATATTATGCATGCAGCTTTTATGACGTCATATTAATTCAGAAACTACACATAATATTTTTACCTTTAAATATTTATTGGTCAAACTGCAGTAGATACCTCCATTTACATTACCCCAAATTTACTTGTTCTCTTGAAGTCAAATGCAAGAATTTTAAAACATTCTCTTAAATTATGACCGCTTGCTTTCTAGCTATACTCAAAAGAGTTTTCAGTATGTGTATGTGTGTGTGTAGCTGTGTGCTGGCTCTCAGCCCTGCATGGTGTGTTGGCTGGCTGGCTGGCTGGCTGATGGAGGAGACTGATAGGACTGCTGGGGGTCTTGATGAACTGGGCTGGATGGGGGAGATTGAGAGCACCAGGTGTGGGGAGACTAAGCACAGAATGCTTGGCATTCTGAGGGGGCTCTATGTTTAGATGTTACATTACATTACTTGTGCTGTTTTTTTTGGAGCTGCTGCGTTTGTTGAAGGTAAAAACATGCTGCCATGCCAGCCTCTGGACCACCCTCTCTCTCTTTTTCAGCGCTCCTCCAAGACAGACAGCCACCATGCCTTCTTAGGGATAGTTTGCGATGGTCTTCTAGTTGACTGGTCTTCCAACAACAACTAGTTGATTTCAGATGTATTTATTTATTGTGTAGTTTTGAAATAAGAAGCATGATAAAACCTTCTCCGAGAAGTTGCATCTTTAAATTCATCCCCGTTAAACCACTACCACTTTAGCCAAAAAATTCAGACAGATGTCTTCAGCCATTGCGGCTTGACTCGTGCAGTTTTTTAAGCGTCTCAGCTATGAGTGTTGGGTTTTTGAGACAGCATGTTCCTTTACAAATAATTCCACTTTTAAAAATTTCATCTTGTGACTCCTGCGTTCTGTGCCATTCTGTTGCACTCTGTCTAGCTGGATTTTAAAGCAAGAATGCACTGTATGTGCTCCTTAAAACAACGTGCCTAATTAGGGTTTGGTGAACCCAAAACCAGACTTATTATACAGGGCTTCTTTAAGACTTGTCAATTTTGAAAATATGTTGTTTTGCCCCTCATCCCTAATGCCTTCTTCCCCCACTCTTTACTCTCATCTCATATGGTCTCACAGCGCTATGCCACCCAGATGATAGAGTAAAGTGTTACTTCTCAAAAACACTATGGTAATATTCCCAAACAGCACTTTAATAGGTCATAAACAAAACTTGTTGTGTTCTAGACTGTTTTAAGTCACCTGTAAATCAGCGGGTGAGCATTGCAGACAATTAGCATGGGTTGTTGATTGAAGCCAGATTTTGTGGCTTGCTAACTGCCGCTCCTCTGCTTTAATTGATTCAACATTGTCTTGATTGAGTGCAGAGCGACTTTGCCCAAGGCGCTGTAAACCAACACGGGCTGACCGAGCTGCGGAATGGCCCCTCTGGGAGAGGTCAGCTCTCTAGCCTGCTGTGAGAGGCAGGTTCATGTTTGCTTAGATGTCGGTAGACACCGACTCTTACGCTGCTCGTTCTCGCTTGTGCTGTTGAGCTGTTGCTTGTTTGTTTTGCTCAAATAATTTGTTCTTCTTCGCTGGGCTGGTAGATTTATCTGATGGCTGTGTTTAATACACTTCCACTCCCCACAAGATGGACGACCCTGGGGTCAACGCTGTCAATATATTCAGTCTCTTCTGAATATGGAGGCCTTCATTAATAATGGGCAATCCTTGACCTCTGACCTTCAGTTCTGACCTCAAGTGGTTGCATTAGGGCCACGAGAGTGTATTTGGTGCTAAGCGCTCTTGTCAATGCAGTTATATGAGATAGCATCTACTCAAAAATTAAAATTTTCAATCTAAAGAAGCATGTTATTTTAAAAGCAGCCTACCAGAGAGGAAAATATACTGAGTGTGAATGAATTTATGTTTTGAAAGAAAGAACACATAGGACAGCACAGTGCACATACAAAGTTCAGCTGTCTGATCAGCCTGTCTGTGTGTGTGTGTGTGTGTGTGTGTGTGTGTGTGTGTCATCCCATGGAGTTAACCACAGGATAGCCCTGTTGCTTGATGAGTGACATATACCACACTGCACTCCACTAATCACAGCGACACGAGAGCAGGAAGATTAACCTGTGGCACTGTGAATACTTTCCACATATCATACATGTTAGACAAGCAGCAATCTCACCCAGACCGATAGACCCGTTCTCACTCACTCATGTTCCTTTTCTCTCTCTCTCTGTTTATATGCCTTTTGGCCCCCAAAAGTAGTTGGACACTATTTGACACTTAAGTTACACTTGTACAATGTATGGATTTTATGGCATTAGATAAAATCCAAAACCAGGGGTGTACTGGGAAGAAAATTTGGCCTGGGATTTTACATAGAAACTGGCCCAAAAAAGTTGCTGTCCCCTTCCACATATCGCGGCGCCGTTTTGTGGCGCGTTCTGCATAACGCGGCAGCCTCATTTCGTGGCCGGCCCACTGGGAAAAGTCCCGGTTCTCCCAATGGCCAGTCCATGCCTGCCCAAAACCATGTGACATCTGCAAATAAAGTATGCTCGAGCTTTTCTCAGATCTTTTTCAAATAATTTCAGCCAACTGGTCTGAAGGTGATTTTTTTATGTAGGTCAGTTCCTGTCAGGTTCACACAGGTGTCCTAGCAGAGTAACCACAGCTGTAGTTAATCAAATTAACTATATTTTTGTGAAACATTATGCTTGAAAAGTGTTTTTGCTATATTTCTTTTAAAATAAATGCCTATTAGTTCAATATTTTGATAGATAATGCAGAAACATTCAGACGTTTTTAAGTATGGATAAAGTGTCCAAATACTTCTCGGGGCCAGTGTATCTTCCTAAACTGATGAAGCCTTTCTTGTTTAATTCAATGTTGAAAGTGCTTTGCCAATGTTTCTGAAAAATTGACATGCCTCCCACAAATACCAATATGTTTTTAATGTTAGAAGCAATATATCTTGTCTCTTCAAGAAAATCTCACATGGAGAATTTTCCATGGGAAACTCACAAAGAGAGGCGGCTCTTATATGCTTTTTTTCCCCCCTTCTTCACCTTCATCTGTCTTTTGAGGCGTTTGCCAAGCCAGCACAGCTTGAAGTCCTGGCAGGCCATTGTTTGTGTGTGATGTTAATGCTTCTGGGCAGACATTCTTTTGGAAGGGGTGAATGAGTGATATCTGAGGCGCTGGGTGATGTACCGTTGCCTCCCCACTGAATGATGGGACAACTGTGTGAGGGCTGCTTTGCTGCTGCCCTGAGAGTTGTAACTTAAGGAGGAGATTCTCCATCTGTGCCACTGAAAGGCCTGGAGGGCTTGAGGCTTAGCTGACCTACACCCTTGGGAGCCATGTCAGTCATTGCCTCAAGAGCACCACCTACAGGATGATGTAAGCAGGTGTGCTGATGATTTCGCTCAGAGCGGCCACATTAACCATTACTTAAGAATATAAAGGACCATGCCCCCTCGGGTTTTGGAGCCATGTGGGTTTTGAATGCAACTTCCAGAAAGAAAAATATATTCATGATTATTGTACTGTATGTCTAAATTTGGTCTGTTAAATCGAGTCGCACCTTTCACATATCATTACCTTTCAGGGATAGTTCACCTAAAAATAACAATTCTAGAATCATTTACTCACTGTCATGTTTTCCAAAACATGTATGACTTTCTTTTTTCTGTGGAACAGAAAAGGAGATGCTAGGCAGACATTGGTCTCAGCCACCATTTCAAGGCATCTTTTTCCATACAATGAATGTGTATGGTGACTGAGGCTAGCATACAAGTCATGCAGTCTTAGAACAACACAAGGGTCAGTAAATGATGACAGTTTTAATTTTGGGGTGAACTATTCTTTTAAAATGAAAATTCTATCATCCTCATGTCACTCAAAACTCATGATTTTTTTTTTAATGTGGAACACAACAGGAGTTGCATCAAAATGCAAAGAGCAAAAATATATATGTACAGTATGTTAGGTTGGGATTTGAACCCAGGTCCCATTGCACACTTAATTAAAGCATTACCACTATACTGTCACTTTTCACTCTTATTTAGGGAACCTCAAAGTTTTAAAACTAAGCTGAGGGCACCAAGTGAGCCAGTACTTCCACTGGTGCCTCCTTGTTTAAATAAATAAATAAAATAGGTGCCTGGTACCCCTGATAATAATGCTCCTTTGTCCTGAAGCCTGTATACTTGGCCTGTTTAATATTTTTGCCCATTTTCTTCCCTTCAATTGAAAATCAATGCCAACTTCAGAGAGTTCTTTTGATTTATTTGGCTTACTCTGTAAATTCTTGAGTGAAGAGCCTCCTTCATTTTTCATTCCATTGTTGAGTCTTAGGAATCTGACCTTGGGATGAACCAACTTTAATCATGAACTCCAGGAGACCACTGCCTCCCAGTGCCCTGCCTTTCTTTAGACTCAGGTCTGCCCCGGTCATCACCTATCACCCTCTGTTTGCACATACAGAGAAAAAATGGGAAAAGGGAGAGAAAGGGAGAGAAAGAATAGATTGAATAGAAGGATTATCATTATGGAAGTTTTTTGTTGCGGGACTTGTGCCATGTTTGTGTAAGTAGCCCTGATAGATACTGCTAATGGGCTTCTTTTTTAATCCAAATGATGAATTGGCACAGCATTGTGTGGCTTATTGACCAGCTGGCCCATCGCTCTTCAGTCTCATGAAAGTACGAGTGAATGAACACCAACACTGATGAGTTGTCTTGGCTGTTATTCACTCTAATGTGGTCAGATCTCTTTATAACTCACTGGAGATCATCTGATAGACATTGGGAATGAATGGCTGAGGTGATATTTGATTTTAGAGGCAGTGTAAGAATATTATAATGTAACACAATGTTGCTCTGTGACTCAATCCTCACACTCATTGATTTTTCTGATACACACATAGAGAAGCACTCTATTTGCCTTAGGTGTTGTTGTCCATATAGTAGCGGGTAAAATGATTGTTATTTGGTCCTAAAACTTTTGACATAAATCTTTTTGTCTGTGATCCAGGAAAAATAGCCATTTAGTAGAGGATACTAGAGTTATTTAACATGATGAACAGGTGAAACGTGATTTGCTGTGACTAGGACCAAGTATGGGGCTAATTTAGAGCTTAGTTTAAGACGTTGAATGATAAAGCAATATTCCCATGATCTAAGTTCTGTACACCATCTGGAAAAATGCAAGTGAACTCAAAATCACATTGATTTTTGTCAACGCTAGACTAAATCATTCCATTTGAGATGTCAGGGAACATTCTTCCATCCCAGATTAATATGCAGAGAGAATTATAAGGAAGCCATTCGTAGGTTGATTCACTTGAAAAGTGTAAACACTGTGGCTCTGTAGCACTTTCAAAACATTGCTCTTTTTGTTCGAGTTGTTGGGGTGGGGCTATCTGTTTTTCTAACCAATGGAAGATTCTGGAAACCTGTTTGAAAACTGTCATTATCTTTGGTGGCGCTAATGGTGCAGAAATGACACACCTCACTTTTTAGAAGACGTATTTGCATGTTACACAAATAACTCTCAAATGGCAAATTTTGAGATGGAAACTTTGGACTGCATGATCATTCAGGAAGTACACTGTAAAAAAAAAAAAAAAAAAAAAAATCACAGCTGCAATTTTGCTTTCCATTCAGATGAATGTGGCTCCCAAGAGTTGTAAACAATAGTTTTCAAAATAGCTCCAAAGTGCTTGCAGACATTGAGCAGCGTAGATACACATCCACACACACAAACACTCTTACATACACACCACCAAACCACCGCCAGGCCTTCCAAACCTACAGGGATTCTCAGTATTCCAGCAGTGCATTTGAAATCCACGTAATGATAATCTGATAGGTCTTAAGCTCGATCTGCTCTCAATAGTCTTTTGTTGTCCATAATGAGTGGAAATCTTTGTGTTAGCATGCCCAGCTGTGCTTCTGTCCACAACAGGATCGCAACACTAACCTCACGTTAGCCCTGGAAGCTCATCTGGCTCTCCCCAGGGTTATTGCTGGGTGTCCACTGGCTCCAGCTCCTCTCCATCTCTTACTGATCACTCTACACCCCAAAAATTCCCACTGAATACTTAACGTTTACAAGTCGAGTCATTAGACCACAGTCATGTTTAATTACGTCAACGTACTCAGTCTTGTGGAGTGACATCAGGACATTTTTTGCAGATTTTTTTTTAGTGGTGACTCTGCTTCTGAAAAGACCAGCTTAAACCAGTGTGAATTTCCATGGTGGTCCAAGCTGATTTACTGTATATGTTTATGGGTTTGGTGCTGGTCTAGCTGGTGGACCTGCATAATCTTTCTGATGAAGCTGGTTGACCAAGAAAATCTTGCTGGTTCAGGTAGTTAAGAAGCCTGGATGGAACACCAACTGTGCTGGTCTTTTCAGCAGCCAGGGAGAGTGTGTGTGTTAGTAGCTGACCTGAGTGTATCCACCTCCGCTAAACTCCTCGGAAATTCAACCTAATATGGAGCCTAGGGGAGTATATGTTTTTAAATTGCTTCCTTGTCAGAATGAATTTGTGCACATTCCATTGTCATTTATGTTTGGTTAGATCCTCTTGAGGTCCTCTCAATTTACAATAAACAAGATGTAAGTCTGGAATAGTTGGCTGTTTGGCACAAGAGATGCACATTTTTTCCTCCAAAAAATTCCTTTGTGTGCTATAATTCAAGCTGTCGTGTCTCACCCATGGAAAACTAATTCTTTCAGGTGCATTAAAAGCATCGATGTCAATGACAGGTTTATGAATTTCCCCCATGATCTTTAGTGAGCCGAGATTGGATGATTTAAGTTATTTCACATTTGTGGTAATTGCCCTTAAATAAGTGGCTTCCTCCAGAAGTGGCCTGACTGTGAAGTAGGGGCTTTGACGGCTCGTAAAATGTGCGAATGAGAATAACGGCATTGCTAATATTTCATATCGTATATATTCTCATTCCTCCGGTGGTTCGTTGTGGTGAACTCACTATAGGCTCTTTCTTTCTCTCTCTTTTTCCATCTCATCGTAGGTTCTACCGAGGAGACTACCACATTGACGTATGCATTAATGATTATTTGGACGTATACTGTCCCCACTACATTGACACAGTCCCTGAGGAGAGGACAGAGCGCTACGTCCTCTACATGGTCAACTATGATGGCTACAGCTCGTGCGACCACACGGCCAAGGGTTTCAAACGCTGGGAGTGCAACCGGCCCCACTCGCCCAACGGGCCCCTGAAGTTCTCCGAGAAGTTTCAGCTCTTCACGCCATTCTCATTGGGTTTTGAATTTAGGCCAGGCAGGGAATACTACTATATCTGTGAGTATGGTGTTAATTATTTGTACTTGAGATCAACCAAGATTGTTGTTTATAACTTATATGGATTATTTTTTAATGTTTAAAGGGGTAGTTCACCCAAAAATGAAATTTCTCTCATCAGTTACTCACCATCATGATGTTCCAGTCTCGCATGACATTCTTGCCTTTTTGGAACACAAAAGGAGGTGTCAGGCAGAATGTTAGTCTCAGTCACAATTCACTTCCATTGTTTTTTTGTTTTTTTTATACAATGAAAGAGAATGGCTGTCATTCTGCTTAACATCTTCTTTTGTGTTATGTAAAAGAAAGAATGGTTTGGAACAACATGAGGATGAGTAAATAATGATAGGTTTTCATCTTTGGGTGAACTATCCCTTTAAGGATCAATAACCAAAACGCAGAACCGATTTTTAATTATTGTTTTATTTCTGCGTTTTGCCCCAACAACTGAATAATCATTATACTACAACAATAAAAACTGCATTATAATATGCATTATGACATTTTAAATACTCCTACTACTACTACTACTACTAATAATAATAATTATTATTATTAGGTATAGCAATATATCTATGCAAAGTTGTTTTTTACGATTTAAATGGCCCTTATTTTCATTTATTTATTTTCATTTATTAATGTATTTTCTTCTATGTTTGGGCTATATCTAACTGTTAACTCATTTTTGGATGCTTTTCTTTAGAGACCCACTAAATTATTCTTCAGAGACCAACCAAAAAACCAATAACTGATTAAGTAGAAAAAGCGATCTCTAATCATCTCTAATTTGTCCAGAAATTATTTGTTTAGCAGTAAAGTAAACCATTTGAACAGTAGTGATGTTTTGTGTTTTTGTAACCAGAACCCAATACTGTGCATGTTAAATAGATTTGTAGGTTTGGTTTTCAGTTTAAATGTGGAAAAAGTTACATTACCTTGAAAAGGATGTTGTATTAGCATCCTCGCGGAGGATAATGCAACCCGAGCACTACATTTACCGGTATACTTTAAGGATACGGATCTGATTACGAGCATGAAGGAAAGGAAGTCATTGCCAAGTATCACTTTGTTTTTTTCAGGAGTCTTGGCAAATAGGCTACAAGGAAAACATGAACCTCAGGGAAAAACATCTTGACTCTCGTGGTCTTCCTCTAAAGAGTCTTTGTTACAAACTCCTAGTCTCAGCTTTCGTTTGCTCGTGAGAGGGCTCTTAAAAACAAGCATCTAAACCTGTGTTTTTACAACTGGAGTCAGATCCCTACAGGGCAGGAGTGGAAAGACAAAATAAGGCACAGGAGTGGTCCAACTGCTCAGGGCCAAGATGGGTTCATTTATGCAGGCGCACGCAGGAGATGTGTAGCGTTTGATTTAGTGGAATCCGACCTGATGATCTGACAGATCTCATGGGCGCATAAAACAATGGACATGTTTTTATGGGATGTGAAAGGTGGGATGGGGAGAATGAGGAGGGGGATGTGGTAAAGTGAAGTACATAGAGAGAATGAAAAAGAGTTAGGAATGCACAGTAAATAGTATTTAGGGGTTAGATCTCAGCAGTGATAAGAATGTTTTGCATGATGTGGGTGTCTATCAGAGAGACATTGCAACATAGTAAAATTGACTTTTTTTTCCCCAAAGGCCTGTGAGTAAGAATAATAGGATGGGAAACATCTCTATTTAAGTGATAGTACTGTCAGGTACTATGAGAGTTATACAGTTAATGCGAGTCAGAAAACAAGGATTCATAGTACACATGTCTCATTCCTGTGTGACGCAGTTTAATGATTCAACTGTTATGGGCTCTCTCTCAAGCGAAGAGGAAGTTTCTCCATTTGTGTGGGATTACAAGTAAAGGGAACATAAAACAAACAATGTGTCGGCAATCAGTCTTTTCTGCTCAAACTGAATCGTGGGGTGTTAGATTGATTGCACAATGTAAACTCAGTTTGACCGTGGCTTTCAGTAACCGTGATCATATCAGAAACAATTTAATTTATTGCAAAAGCTATTTGTAAGGATTGTAGAAAAAGATAAAGACAACATTTATAATAATTGAAATAAAGAAATACAATAATATAATTTAATAATAATAATATTTTTATTATATTATATTTGTATTTTATTTTAGCAACCAGAAGTAAGCTGTTTACTATTTATAATTTTTAGTATATATATATATATATATATATATATATATATATATATATATATACACTGGTGGCCAAAGGTTTGGAATAATGTACAGATTTTGCTGTTTCAGAAGGAAATTGATACTTTAATTCACCAAAGTGGCATTCAACTGATCACAAAGTATAGTCAGGACATTACTGATGTAAAAAACAGCACCATCACTATTTGAAAAAGTAATTTTTGATCAAATCTAGACAGACCCCAATCAGCAATCACTACAACACCTTATCCTTGAATAATCATCCTAAATTGCTAATTTGGTACAAGACAATCACTTGCCACAGTTTGAAAACACAGTTGAAAGCTATTTGGTTCATTAAATGAAGCTTAACATTGTCTTTATGTTTGTTTTTGAGTTGCCACAGTATGCAATAGACTGGCATGTCTCAAGGTCAATATTAGGTCAAAAATAAAAAAAAAGTAACAGCTTTCTCTAGAAACTCATCAGTCAATCATTGTTTTGAGGAATGAAGGCTATACAATGCTTGAAATTGCCAAAAAACTGAAGATTTCATATAAAGGTGTACACTACAGTCTTCAAAGACAAAGGACAACTGGCTCTAACAAGGACAGAAAGAGATGTGGAAGGCCAGATGTACAACTAAACAAGAGGATAAGTACATCAGAGTCTCTAGTTTGAGAAATAGACGCCTCACATGTCCTCAGCTGACGGCTTCATTGAATTCTTACCCGCTCAACACCAGTTTCATGTACAACAGTAAAGAGAAGACTCAGGGGTGCAGGCCTTATGGGAAGAATTGCAAAGAAAAAGCCACTTTTGAATCGCCAATTGGCGATTCAAAAGTGGCTTTTTCTTTAAAAATATCATTTTATATATATATATATATATATAAAATGATATTTTTAAGTGTAATTATCAGTAAATCAATAAAGTTGTAAATAATACAAATTCATATAATAAATTTCAATTTTACAATTATGTACAATATAATTTTATTTTAATTTAATTTTTAATGTTTTAAATAAAAAATAAAAAAATGCCTTTGGCTATACAGTATGTTGCTTTAGTAAAAAAAAACTCATCTGGATAGCTCAGCGAGTATTGACGCTGACTACCACCCCTGGAGTCGCGAGTTCGAATCTAGGGTGTGCTGATTGACAGGTCTCCTAAGCAACCAAACTGGCCCGGTTGTTAAGGAGGGTAGAGTCACGTGGGGTAACCTCCTTGTGGTCGCGATTAGTGGTTCTCGCTCTCAATGGGGCACGTGGTAAGTTGTGCGTAGATCGCAGAGAGTAGCATGAGCCTCCCGTGCTGTGAGTCTCTGCGGTGTCATGCACAACGAGCCACGTGATAAGATGCACGGATTGACGTCTCAGAAGCGGAGGCAACTGACACTTCGCCACCACGAGGACCTACTAAGTAGTGGGAATTGGGCATTCCAAATTGGGAGAAAAGGGGATAAAAAAAAATAAAAAAACATTTAATATTTTTTGTCTTAACTTTTTGATAATTTTATTTTTTATTTATTTTTATTTTTTTTATCAAGCTATGCTAAATCAGTCTCTTTATTAGTTAGATGGCATGCTGTCAGGATGTGGAAGACAGAATGTCTTTGTTAGCTGGTGTGGTGGCTAATCATTCTGAGTGAGGGGTCGCACCGAGAGAGCAGAGGGGTGACACCCATGGTCTCTGTGCTGTCAGTCAGCGAGGCCGACCCGCTCAGGAAGTGATCAGGAGGGATCAGAGGGCCCGGCCTTCCAGGTCAAATGTGAACATGCTCTGATGACTGTAGTTGAACTCAGAATCCTGAATGGCTTAAGGTAGCATGTTTTTCCAATATGGTCGATGTGGAAGTCTGATCTTAATCTCAGAGGATAGAAATCCAATTTCAAGGGAGGGTTTTTAGTCCGCCATTCCCTCCTGTGTGAGCGGGGCTAATGGCAGTGCAGACTGTCTGATATGAGCCCGCTTCGAAAGACCAGGACTGCTATTTGTAGTCTAGTCCCTCCAACTTTATAATATTGTAAGATAAACCAAAAACATTCCCACTGTATGTTTAAAGCACAGATCTGATTTGTTACTTTGACAAGAATCCCATACTTTGTGGTTTTCTTACAAGTGGCGTAGTCAGTACCTAAGCCAAAATTATTTGCTGCATTACAAAGTGCTCTCAAAGCACTTAAGAATGTGCGAGAAAAGAGATATGTGTGAGTCTTATCTCAAAGAGGTAGCATCAATCCATCTTTCCCTCATTTATCAAGACTTCTCAGTTACAACACATCTGATCTCTTAACCCATAGCTGGAATAGTGGTGTCTGGGAGCTTTATTGCTCCTGGCTGTCTGCAGCTCGGGTGTATGACTACACAGGGATCCCACACAGGCTGTGTGGGAAAGGAGACATAGATGAGCAGCCCAGGCCATGACAGTGTAGAGTGTCTTTGAATAAGCAGAGTTGGTGTAGTAGTCTAGTCTTAATGTCTGCCAATGAGAGGTAAGTTACACTACATGCTGACAGCAATGGGATTCTGATGACTGACAGAACGAGAGCTGTCATTTAAGTCACCAATAAAATCACTGTAAAACGATTGAGAGTGTTAATTATTGTCACCTTTTACTCTGAAAATCATTTTCTTAATCACTGTTTTCCAGTAAAAACATCGAAACGTCCTTCAAAACTGTGTGAGATAATAACACTTGCTTTTAGAGAATATTTCTTCAATTAAGTTTATTTTCTTAACCCATTGGCAAATAGTTTTTCTTGTTTTAAGCTAAAGCCTCACAAAATTTTCATAGATTATTTATTTATTTATTTATTTATTGCTTAAAACAATATATATGTTAAATATATAAATATTTGTTATACTATAGATATATATAGTACATTAAAATAATTACGATTTCATGTCATTATACACAGCACACACTTTTGCTGAGCCTTTATTTATTGTAGTATTCAACGCAGAGTGCCAGACTGCGATGCGCAGCGGAATTCTGAAGTGATGTTTCCAATCAGCACTGGGATTCTGCTCCAAACTAGACCAGACTTGAGGAATGAGACAAAAGCAATTTCACCCAAATCAAAGTAAATATACTTGCGGGGACATGATTAAGAGTTCACAAACCCCCAGTATGTCAGTGTAGACAGCGTATAAGCTCATTGATTTAACCCAACCTCTCCCTGAAGTCATGAGGGTGTGCAGATGAGAGGGGAGATGGCAGGCAGATTAATTGCAGCTGGAGACCTCACACAGCAGGGAATCATGGGGGTCAAGGCTAGAAGGGCCATGGTGCATTATGGGAAAGTAGGCAGGCTCAAGGATGAGCTGGCCAGTTAATGAGGAAAAGAGTTATAATTCTTTTCTCCCTACATATCTCCTTATGTCTCTTTCTTTTTTCTCTCTGTCAACAGATAAAATCATGTTATGTCTTCGTCTTGACACTTGTATATCAATTTAAAGTGTTTAACAGATATATATTCCTTCAAGCCAGCAGATATAGAGTGGCCCTAAAGATTATTTGGACACCTTTGAACACTTACTGTAAGTCAAACTTAAAAATGTCTGAATTTTGTTGCACTAGATAGAGAATGTCATCCCAAGAGTCATCTGCAAACAGCTTTTCTGCTACAGCTTTTCTCAGAAATATTTTGTTATATGTGCTTAAATGTGGCATAAGTGTCCAAATACTTTTTGGGGCCACAGTATATTCCTTCAGCAAGCCAATACCACAGATTCTTGAGGAAGGAGTGGAGACCATGTAAAGTTCAGTAGTTCAGATTCAGTGGTGATATGGCCGTTAGGCTGAACAGAAGTCATTTGTATCATCACAGCTGATTACAGAGCTTTAAGTGGCAGGTGTGCCTTTCGGCCTGTTATCTGTCATTTGCAGCTGTTGATGTTACTGGCTGCCAGTACAGCTTCAAGTAGCAGGTGTAGATGTATGAAGTGACCAATCAACATCTAAGACGCTTGTGGAAAGGTCACGACCAGTAGACTAAGGAAAGCCAGTAAGATTTAGTACAAATTTGCTGTCCAGAATGTTTTTTTTTTTTAAACCTGCTGTTAATGGTTTCTGTGCCCAAAACAGGGAGTTCAATTAGCTGCCAGTAAACAAATTTAAAGGCAAAGGCCAATTCATCAACCTACTACTAATGGCTAAAGACACAAGCGTATTTTATGTAAATATTTTTACCTTTTCCCAGCGCCTTTGTTTTTGTTTTTTTCTCTTGGGAATAATTCAAATCACTGTGGAATACATGTGCACATCAATGAAAGCGGTGCCTCACCACCAATTGAATTATCAAGATCATATTTTATTGGCTATATGGAAATTGCATTTTGTGCAAGCCATGCTCATTACATCCAGGCTTAGAAGAAGGGGATTTATTGAAGTGTATTGCATTGCTCATTACTTAGTCACCTTTACATCCAGAGTGATCTGTGAGAAAATACCAAGCCTTTTCCTCCCCCACACCCCTCGGTCCTCATTTGCATCGGCTCCTGACAGCGGCATATTACATTACATTCTGCACAAAGATGGGACAGTGGAGAGAGAGGCCGTCAACCTGTTCTTCTTAAAGTGCAAATAAGCTTTTCTTTTTGGAGAGGACAAATTGAGAAACATGGCTCATTGGTAAGATGACAGGGGAAACAGCATGTCCAATGTAGTGCCGCCCGCATCTATCAGTAAGAACCGAAATGAATGCTGATTGTGCAACCTGCAGAGGTTTGTGTGCCATTGGAAAGCAATTAAATGAGGCTTTTTGTATGTAGACAGCCACAAATTGCTATAGCAGGTAATATCTGAGGATATATTGAAACTGAGTTTTTCCACAACAAATGATTTGGATTAGAGATAGGCCAATAATCAGCTTGACTGATTTTTCTTTTTTTCTTTTACAGATTTAAAAGAAAATAGGTTATTGGTTCTTTTAATATCAGGTCTGCCGGCAAATTCTAAAGAAAAGCACCCAACTATTTCATTACATCATTGTGTGTTTAAAAGGAAACAATGGTGTTTAGAATTTAGAATAATCATTTAGAATTACTTTTTACATAATTTTAATGTATTGTTTGTATAAATTACCTTCATAACAGACATGCATTCTCTAGTGAGAAATGTGTAGATTTAAGGCATAACAGTTAGAGGGCACTAAATAAAGTTGAAAATAATATATAACATAACATAATATAAAATAATATACTGTAAAATAATATAATATAATTAATAATAATTATTATAATAATAACAGTTATTATTATTTTTATTGTTAGAATTATTAAAATAATTTGATTATATTAGAAGTAATAATTATTATTTATAATATAATATAATCATATATGAACATTTTAGTAAATATCAATGAATAACAAATCAATGATAATAATTATTATTATTTGTATTATTAAAATAATAATATTATTTTATAATTAATAATTGGTATTTAGAATAAAAATTGGGTATCAAAATAATATACTAAATATACAAAAATATTATAAAAAATATTATTTGTTGTTGTAGTATAATGATTATTATTGTTATTGTATCAAAAAGCAGAAATAAAACAATAATTAAAAATCAGGTCTGCATATCGGTAATCGGACAAAAATTAAACTGTACTGTTCATAAAAACAATATCGACAATCTCTAATTCTGATGACCTTGGGCCTCATTTTCTTCATGTTGTTTTGTCACCTTTTTGGAAAGCTACAGTATGCATTGTCATTTTCAGCATTAGATTGTCCTGCTCTTTCTTTAAAACAGTTGCACAAAAGTATTCTTTTCCTGTATTATGTGGGTGTGTTGAACCATCTGGTTCCTTATAAATCTAAGGCTAAAAGATGACTCTGATTTATTTAACAATGGGCAGCACAGATCGATTGAGCCCACTACTGACCATCTAAAATGTTTCCACAGCATCAACAGTCAGTGAAAATGGAAGACGGAGCTGCCTGCGGCTGAAAGTTTTCGTCAGACCTTCTAGTGAGTTTTACAAGCCCCTCAGGAGTTCTCCTGGCATGGCTTCTGACAAAACATGGGCTGCAGTTGAATCGTTCTTCACTGCTGCAAAAGTGCAATGAGTTAAAGATTATGTCTCAACCCTCACTCTGACAACACCCTGTTTTATGTTTCTCCTACAGACAACTGCGAGAAAAGTCACGACCGTGTCATCAAGATCAATGATGGAGATGTTAACTCGATAGAAAATAATAATGGTTCGTATATCTAAGGCTTATCCCTTTTCAAAAAACTAACAGTAATGTCTAAATGTTTCATGAGATTCCTTCACACACCTCCATAACCCTCACTAATCCCTCTTTTCCTCCTCCATTTAGATGGAACGAGCCATGAATCTGCTGAGCCTTCCCGAGGTGATGTCAACTCAGTTGGGCGCATTGAGACTGTAGGGCCCTTCTTGGCTTCAGTGCTGGTTCTTTTGGCTTCGCTCTCATCTTTATAGCATCCTCTATGTGTACAGTGACACATATGAAGCATGACAGAGGACTCATAAATGAGCACTTTTAACAAAACATATGAGATTCTCTCTGGACTGAAAAGTAGTTTCTCATGCAAGAAGATGCTACAAGTCTTTATAAACGTTTCTCATCACACAGCGATATGACTGGATGGATTTCAATGAAAAATTTGAGGCCCCACCCCACCGAAACCCTCTCTTGTACACACACACACACACACACAGACAAAAACACATGCACACTAAAATAGGTTTGTGTCCTCTGAATGCCCCTATGTAATGTCAGAGAGGGCCTTGAAATTGGGGGCAGAGAAAGAAAAATGACTTTTCACAAAGACAGCTTTTAGTGTTACCATACAGAAAAGAGAAGTTTTATAACAGAGCAACCGAGGAATCTTGTCAATAAGAGGACTAATTTTATCTGAGGGATACAGCTATTTCGTCACTATGGACTTAACTGTTGACTCTTCTAGATATCAAGGCACACTATTATTGTTGCCCAATAGCATCCCTACTAAAAATGGGAGAGCAGGGAGCTTTTTAATATCTAAACCAGAGGAGTCCATGGGGACTCTTGCTCAGGTGACCAGAAACAATTTTTGAAGAGTTTTCGTAGAGAAAAAGAAAAAGATAAGCACTCGTTTTGTACATTGTGTACAGGTATGGGACTGAAAGGCGGATGTTGTGTTCTTGAAGTAAACTGCTCAATTTAAGTGGAGCTGCCAAAATGGATGTTTTACTGATAAATTGTTTGAATGAATATACTAATTTGTTTGGTAACTCATCTTTTTCTTATTTATTGTTCAGTCTTTGTGCTCTTGACACTTTGTTGTGCTACATCAGCCAGGATTCTGGAGGAAAGGATCACAAAATGCCTACCTGCAGCAGACTTTCAGTTAACTTAACTCTTTGTTTAGATGAATAATAACAACTTTGCAGAATAACTTCTGATTATGGGCTAAGTCAATCCTTGAACTGACATCGGGGAAAAACAACCTTAGACCGCTACCATTTGCCATCCATATCTTGGCCATCAGGGGACAAGTCACACTTCACAGTAATGGTAGTGCCCCCCTTAACGGGTCCACTATCATGGGGGTGAGGGGGGAAGCGGGAGAAATGTTTTGCATTCAGATTTTGTAAATGCTTCCTGTCTTTTTACCCTAATCAAAATAATTAACATTTTAATTTGGTCTACCCTGAGCAGGCTGAATTGTTAATTTACACATTATGTATCAAAAACAGTTTCATTTTTGTAAGCATGAAGTGAAGGTAATTAAATTATTTTCTCATATCCTGAAAACGCAATTCTTACGTGGACTTTCTTTTCACAAAATGCATTTCAACCATGTGATTTTTGTTTATTTATTATTTTTAATCCAGAATTGTGCGAGCTAAAAATTCATCTGGGAACTACTAAAACAGTAGCAGAACGCTGACAGAACGTTGCTTCCACCCTGGTGGCAGCTGACACCCTGACGTGATTTAATAGGCTCTTTGATGTTGTCCAAAGTGCCTGGCACGCAGACCACATACTGTGAGGCCTCATGTGGGTTATTTCTGGAATTAAAAAATCGACTGCAGCATGGGAGGATCTCGGTGTCCAGTTCAGCCGTGGGCTAGCGTTACTCTCATGAACTTGGCCTGACATGGAGAAAGATGAGGTCTCCTGCTGGGATCAAAAGTAATGGGTTTTACAGACACAAAAACAGGGTAAAAATTTGCCCCAGTCCCTGGACTGTTTGTTTGAATGGTTTTCATGCACTGCAAGGGTCATTGGTTATGTTTTCCACTCACATCTATATATTGATGGCAATTGTCTCCACTGGAAAAGTCATAAATCACACAACGATAGCATTTGTTACAATATGTGGCTGTGTTTAAGCAGGGTTCTATGAAGGATCATTTTGCTCACACAGACTAGCTATTATGGTTCTTTTTAAACAGGTGACACAGGAAGACAGGGGTCTTATGGATGCTATGTATCCGTAAGTTGTCTAGCAAACGATGTGTAGAGATTAAGAGAATTAAGACATAAATGAGACAGTAAGAAATAATCTCGTCAAAAAACCATGATATCAAATACACTTTTTTTTATGAACTACTAATTTTCTGTCTATATATTTGCAAGCAGATTACTTTAGTGTTTTTACTTTAATTCTGAGTAACAGTCAAAAGTTTGAAAGTTTGTTAGAACAACTAGGGGTGTGTGCTGTTACATTCTGAGAAGCACCACTGTACTATTACTACTTAATCACAATTGGAAACCCCTACGGAACATTTTAAAGCCCCAAATGCATTGCTGCAACCAGAAGAAATGTTGATGTCCATTTATTGTCACAGGAACAAACCTAGAAGGACATTTTTGTAGACTTAATTCAGGAAACAGTATTTTTGTAATGACTGCCATGTCTTTTCTTGTCCATGTACTGTTTGTTTCAATGTGGTTCCACAATTTCCATTGGTGACTATGAAATGGCTATATTTTCCATTCAGCTCTTGTCTTACTGGGTTTTTCGTCATAAGGCATTTGTGTTACTATATTCTCTCATTTAGGAAAATCTCTCTTTTTATTTTGTCCCAGAATACTTCCTCAGTGTTAATTTCCTAATTAATTGCACACCTGCTGTGTCATACAGCTGTGAAGACTATGACATCTAAACCACCAATTCCTTTAACTCATTGGCTGTGTTGCCTGAATATTAGACATTTGCTGTGACGTCTCTGATGGTACAGTGCTGACTTACATTATGATGTGACATGTTTTTATATCTTCAAATGCCATTGTTTGTAAATACACTTGCTGGAGCAGCTTGAATAAATTACAAAATGATTAAATAAATTTGTCATTGCTGTAAGCATAATCTTCCTTTCTCTTTTTTCTAACCTATATTCTTAAAACTTTATGATAAAAATTATGATCCAAAGGCCATACATACAGTGGGGACAATAAGTTTTAGCCCACAAACGAATGTATTTTCCAATTCAAGTTTTTTGTTTTTACATTAAAATGACTCTTAACAGTTTTAATGAAAAGTTTAAATTAATTAATTAAAGGTGTTTCAGGTGAAAATACAGTTAAGATAAATGAGAATGAATTAGATACCGATTTTATCAGTTGTCCACGAAAGTGTGCGAATAGTTTTGCAAATCCCAGCACTTTGTCTTATCCCGAAGTTGAAGAGGTCTCCTAAAGCTTATTTTTGGGTGAACTATTCAACTATCTTTAACCATTATTAATAACAATTTTTATTTTAATTGTATTTTTTTGCCTTCCGTCCGTTCAAATCTGGCAAGTTCAAGATTAACTGCAGCATTTTCAATGCACCGGTGATTAAAACTTCTCAGTATCATACATTTTTTTTGTCCAGACTGCAGCTGAAGCAGCACAGACGCTGAGCGAGGTGGTGGCCAGGGGCCACAAGCAAGAGCATATGCGCTTTTTCAACAGTTTCCACAGCGCGAGCGTTTCTAAGTTACCATCTTCACCGTGTTTTCAACGAGCAAGCGGAGGAGTGCAGCTTTGGATCCTAGCACAATGCATTAGTGAGTGAGCATGCATCCAAAATGGAGTTTTCCTAATTGCACAAAAACAGCAGATAGAAAACTAGAAACACATTCACTTTGAGTTTTTTTAAATACTTTTTTATCATGAAATATATGATACAGGGTTTTTACATGTGCAATGCCAAAGTAAAATTCATCAATATGATTTATTTACTCTTTTTGTTTAATATATATAAACCTCAACATAGCAAACGTATTCTAACCTGCAGAAGAGTAAATTAATTTATGTTAATTCGTTAAAACTTGCTGCTGCAGTTAGACTGATATGTTTTGTTTTTGCAAATGTGAATGTATGTCATGAAGAGACATCAAAATAAAGAGAAATATAGCAGATAGATATAGTATTCTTGTTCAATAAGAGTATCGAGAAGACTATGGGCACAAGAGAATGACAGGCTGGGTGATCTAGAGAAGGTAAACAACCTGTCACACAACTTTATTATACTTCTCTGTAAGTGTAGTACTTTTGCCCGCTCTGATGATGTGGAGATGTTTACATGCAGCTTTATAATAAGTAAATAGGACTGATTCACAGGGCTCCTCATTAAAACCCTTTTATCAAAGTAAAAATAATCAATACAAGTATTTTACAAGTATCTGATTAACTGGCCGGGATTAAAAAAATGTATATAGAATTGGGGGAAATGAGTTCAACCAACTGGCTTATCAATGAACACTTTCATTGCATCTTTTTTCTATACATTGAAAATGGTTGGTGACAGAGGATAACATTCTGCCTAACATCTCCTTTTGTGTTCCATGGAAGTCATATGGGTTAGGAACAACATGAGGGTGAGAATAAATTTCTACATTTTTAATAACTGTGTTGTGTAAACTTAAAATAACGCAGTATCTTTTGTTTGTACCACCCCAGAGTGATAGCAGGCCCCTGCCCTGCCACCCCTGCATAAAATTCCTGGCTCCGCCACTGCACTGACGAACTAGTCATGTGGTATCTGTTACATTTCTCAGCCCAGGTTAGGATTTAACAATCACAGTCTTTTGAGATTACTGAATGATGATTTTGATATATATATATATATATATATATATATATATATATATATATATATATATATATATATATAAATAATAATAGCGATTGCTGGGGGGATTTCCATCCTCAGGTAAAAATCCTTGAAACTATCAGATTTTTAAAATTACTTTCTGGTGCACACATTTCTCAAACAAAACACGAAAAATGATTTGAATGCAGCTCAATTGGAGATTTGGCCTTCTGAGCCATCAAGCGCCCCCTTGAGGAGGAACACTTAATGTCTTATAGGAAACACTTCTTGGCTGCCAACATTTGCCACTTAAAAAAAAAAAGTTTTCAATCAACTTGGAATATAGCAGAGGAGTCAGAGGGACTACTTTTAAGTACTTAAATTTTTCTGTTCCACGGAAGACAAAATTATAGGAGTTTGGAATTACATGAGCATGAGTAAATAATATGGTGGTTTTGTGTGAGCCATCCTTCTTCATATTTTTGTGCATTTAGTTTATTTCTCATCCTGGAATGGATGGTATACTGTTTTATCTGTAACAGGTTGGTTCAACTAGTTCTAAACTTATAATTATTTGTATGAGCACATTTTATTTTGGAAGTGTAGTTATTGTGTGTGACAAAAAAGCAAAGCATGCAAGAAAAAGTCTCAGTTACTGTCGTAACCTCCGTTCCCTGATGGAAGGAACGAGACGTTGTGTCGATGTAGTGACACTAGGGGTCGATCTTGAGAGCCCGAGACACCTTCAGATCTTTGAAAAAAGGCCAATGAGAATTGGCGAGTAGAATTTGCATGCCACTCCCCCCGACATACGGGTATAAAAGAGAGACTGGAATGCGGATTCATTCAGGTTTATGCACTGAGGAGCCAAGACAAGGTCCCGGCCATTACAGCGGTGTAGTTCAGCCTGTGGCAAGAGGGACACAACGTCTCATTCCCTCCATCAGGGAACGGAGGTTAAGACAGTAACCGAGACGTTCCCCTTCTGTCACTCAGTCAACGTTGTGTCGATGTAGTGACACTAGGGGTCCCTTGGCTGAACTGTGTTACATGAACTGCCAATGCAAGTGTAGGCAAGCTACTGTGAGCATAGGAACAGATACACTCGGACTGCATGTAGCCTCTCCAGACACCCCAAAACGTCATGTAATTCTCAACAACCGCCAGCCGCGGCCTTTTCTCTCTAAGTTTTTCTCTCCACAAAAAATTAGATTCGGCTGGGGCCTTTAAATACTCTGGGGAAGGCGTTCTTTTCCATTCCTATTCTATCAGGGGGAAAAGACCCCACGGAGGCCACACCCTACCCTGAAGGGGAGGGTAAAAAAGTGGCGAATACGTCATATGGGCCTAAGGCCGCACATGAAAGAGGTGTGGCGGTAGGTCCTGCCCTTTGTAGGGGAGGAGCTCTACAAACGCAGCGACTGGGGCAGAGAGGGCTCTGCCAAGAGAGACGCGGGTCAACTGAAAAAGGGAGACCGTACTGCGGAAGATACATCACAGGAGGTTACCGGGGTAACCGAGAACTGTGGAGCACTTACCCCAGTACAGGGCATGTTAGCACACGTACTGGGTCCGACTACGAATTCCTCCGCTGAATTCGTGAGCCAGAGGGCTAGGAGGAAGGACATCCAGGGTTCACAGTTTGTGAACACGCATGGAAGAGAAGAGCGCACGGCTTCACCTCGTGGAGGGGAAAGGCACTATACAAAAGCGGTACACCCGGCCAGCTGCCCCGCATAACGAAACTTACGTACCTGTTCGTACCTGAAAGAACACGGGATGAAACCGGCTCAACCCGGAGATTGTAAAATCTCATGAAGGTATTGGGTGTTGCCCAGCCCGCTGCTCTACAGATGTCTGCTAGAGAGGTGCCATTGGCCAGTGCCCACGAGGATGCCACACTCCTTGTGGATTGGGTCTGGAAGGCCAAAGCAATGGTGTCCACGATCCAGTGGGCAAGCCTCTGTTTGGAGACAGCGTTCCCTTTCCGCTGTCCGCCGAAGCAGACAAAGAGCTGCTCAGAGCATCTAAAGCTCTGCGTGCGATCCAAGTAGATGCGCAAAGCACGCACTGGACACAGCAACGATAAGGCTGGGTCTGCCTCCTCTGGGGGCAGTGCTTGCAGGCTCACCACCTGATCCCTAAAAGGGGTCGTGGGAACCTTGGGCACATAGCCAGGTTGGGGTCTCAGGGTCACGTGAGAGTCTTCCGGACCAAACTCTAGGCACTCTTTGCTGACAGAGAATGCTTGCAGGTCCCCGACCCTCTTGATGGAAGTGAGCGTGGTCAGGAGAGTGGTCTTCAATGAGACAGCCTTTAACTCGACTGACTCTAGGGGCTCAAATGGGGCTCTCCGTAGGCCTAAAAGGACCACGGAGAGGCCCCATGGGGGAAAGAGGTGCAGCCTAGAAGGGTTCAACCTCCTGGCACCTCTTAGGAACCTGATGATCAGGTCGTGCTTACCGAGAGACTTACCTTCAACAGCGTTGTGGTGTGCTGCTATAGCAGCTACATAGACCTTGAGAGTGGAGGTGGACAGCTGACAGTCCAACTTCTCTTGCAGGAAGGAATGCACTGACCCGAATGTGCACCTCTGGGGGTCTTCGCTACGGGAAGAACACCACTTAGTGAAGATACGCCACTTCAGGGAATACAGCTGCCTTGTAGAAGGAGCTCTGGCCTGAGTGATCATGTTAACCACTGTGGGCGGTAGACCAGTTAGGTCTTCCGCGTCCTGTCCAGGGACCATACATGGAGATTCCAGAGGTCTGGGCGTGGGTGCCAGAGGGTGCCCCGTCCCTGAGAAAGAAGGTCCTTCCTCAGGGGAATTTGCCAGGGATGTGCATGCTCGCATGTGAGGCACGCTATCATTAACACCGAGTCTAACTCCATGCCAAGAAAAGAGATGCTCTGAACCGGGGAAAGCTTGCTCTTTTCCCAGTTGACCCAAAGCCCTAAACGGCTGAGGTGCGTGAGCACCAGGTCCCTGTGTGCATACAGTAATTCTCGAGAGTGCACTATAATCAGCCAGTCGTCGAGGTAATTGAGTATGCGAATGCCCACTTCCCTTAACGGGGCAAGGGCTGCCTCTGTGACCTTCGTGAAGACGTGAGGGGACAGGGACAAGCCGAAGGGGAGGACCTTGTACTGATATGCCCAACCATCAAACGCGAACTATAGGAATGGTCTGTGTCGAGGTAAAATTGAGACGTGAAAGTACGCATCCTTCAGGTCTACCGCCACAAACCAATCTTGATGCCGGATGCATGTCAAAATGTGCTTTTGCATCAGCATCTTGAACGGTAGTCTGTGCAAGGCCCGGTTCAGAACTCACAGGTCCAAGATTGGCCGCAATCCACCGCCCTTCTTGGGAACGATGAAGTAAGGGCTGTAAAACCCCTATCTCACCTCGGCTGGAGGGACAGGCTCTATCGCGCCCTTCTGTAGGAGGACCATGATCTCCGCCAACAGGACGGCAGCACTCTCGTCCTTCACTGATGTGAAGAGAATACCGTGGAACCGGGGTTTGAATTGAATCACATAGCCGAGTCGGATGGTTCTGGCTAGCCAGCACAACAGGTTGGAAAGCGATAGTCACGCGTCCAAACTCCGGGCAAGGGACAGTAATGGAAAGATCGCATCCGATGTTCCTGGGGGTGGGGCCTCGTGGCAGGGCGGAGCAGGGAGTGCCGTGTCGGGGAGCGGTGCTCCGACCTGAGGCAGCCATGCTGAGGGGACCATTGAAGCACTTACCTTGCTCCGACAGCCCGGCGTAAGGTGGGCTGGTGACTGAGGTGGAGGGCCTCTCAGGCCATCCTCGAGGCTCATCACCACAGGCCGGCCGGGGTGTGGTTTGTGTGATGCAGCGGGACACGCAAAGGTGGGGGGCCGCGTTCGTGAGGCAACTGTGAGCACTGGCGGTGTGACCCGAGGAGAGAGGGAACTGCTCTTTTTTTGACAATGTGGGTACCACAGCCCGTACGGGGTGCGGCAAACAGAAAAGAAAAAAGAACAAAAGATTTTCCTCCCAGCCCTCCACCAGGGGATGAAGTGGTCTGGCTACCAGCTCCTGAGTTCCCGCAGACGTCTCGATCCTCGGGTGTCCCATCTCAGGGGCACTTGGGAGCCCTCCTGGGGGTCTTCGCGGCCGGCCGAGAAGCGGGGGGTGTCCCTCTCCTGCGGGGGGCTCTATGCCGGGGCCGAGGGCTGGGCTTGGGCTGGGCTCAGGCTGGGGCGGAGCCAGTTGAGTTTGTGTTGCCGCAGGGGGATGCCCTTGGTGCACTCTTGAGCCACGATGTGCTGAATGGCCTCCATCTATTGCTTCACCGCTGAGAACTGCTAGGCGAAGTCCTCGACAGTGTCGCCGAAGAGGCCAACCTGGGAGATGGGCACGTTAAGGAACCACGCCTTGTCTGCGTCCCTCATCTTGACCAGGTTCAGCCACAGGTGGCGCTCCTGGACCACAAGCGTGGACATCGTCTGCCCGAGTGCACGCGCTGTGACCTTAGTCACACGAAGGGTGAGATCGGTCGCCGAGTGCAGCTCTTGTAGCACACCGGGATCAGAACTACCCTCGCGTAGCTGTTTTAAAGCCTTGGCTTGATGGAGTTGTAAGAGGGCCATGGCATGCAGGGTGGAGGCAGCCTGACTGGCAGCGCTGTAGGCTTTGTTCGCTAGAGACAACGTCGTCCTACAGGCTCGGGAAGTGAGTGCCGGGCAACTCCGTCTAGTGGTGGCGCTCAGCGGGCACAGGTGTGCCGGGATCGCCTTATCCACCTGGGGTATCGCGGCATCGCAGTAACCCTCAACTGCCCCACCGTCGAGGGTAGTGAGAGCAGACAAACTGAAGGATCGGGTTCGGGCAGCAAAAGGTGCCCTCCATGATTGCGTCAGCTCGTCCACTTCCGGGAAGAAGGGAACTGGAGGGGGGTGTGGCCGTGAGCAGCGGCCTCGGACTGGGCTGCCACACCCGAAGGTGGCAGCCCGGTCAAGTCCTCGGCGTCCCAAATCACCAAGGCGCTCTCCGTTGCAGCGATCGACATCTCATCCGGCTCACGAGCTCCGAAAGAGACATTAGGCTGGCACTGAGGTGAGCTGCCTGTCTCATCCCAGAACTAGAAGGGTGCAAACAAGAGTACCAGGGAGTGGGCGGTCCGTGAGGGTTTACCTGGCGGAACCGTACCCATTGATGCCCCCGAATTGCCTTCAGCATCAACCAGGGTGGCCTCGTACCCATAGGTAGAAGGACCAGCGGGGGGGACAGCTGAAGTGGCTTTCCCTCGAAAGAAGGAAAGCCGCGACCGCAACGTTGCCATCCACGAATGCTTCCTTAACATGATTTTGGCCCAGGCACGTGAGGCAGTGATCGTGACCTTCAGAGGCGGAGAGGTAACGACCGCATCCAGGAACTGCACAGAGACGGAAGGGCATCTTTAAAAAGATGCATCTTTAAAAAGATGTTCAACGTCACTGTGCCTGCTCTAACAGAGGAAATATACTCTTTTAAAATGCTGTCGAAGCACCCAGGGGTGTAGTCTGCAGTGGAGTGCAGAGTGGAGAGAAAGCCGCTGGAATGCGCCGTATATCCAACAGTACACTTTTCTGAAGAGATGAATGGATCAGTAGAAGTATTCAGCTCGCTAAATACAACCGCTCAGCTCTGAAGAAAAAATCTGAATGAATCTGCATTCCAGCCTCCCTTTTATACCCCTATGTCGGGGGGAGTGGCATGCAAATTCTACTCGCCAATTCTCATTGGCCTTTTCTCAAAGCTCTGAAGGTGTCTCGGGCTCTCAAGATCGACCCCTAGTGTCACTACATCGATACAACGTCGAGTGAGTGACAGAAGGGGAACTAATGCTTGTTGGCACTGTAATGACTTTGAAGGCATATGTGTCCACTTATTAGCCATTATGTGAGTAATTGCTGAAAAAAAAAAACAACAACAACAACAATTGTATGCTAATAGGCTCTTTATCTGGTTGCCAAGGAAACTGTAAAGAAAAAGATTTACCTCTGAACTCTGCTTCGTTCAACTAACTGAAATTCTCTAAGAGAAATGAGGCCAGTATATGTATTTTCAGATTGACCCGTGTTATTTTGGCCATGTGAAATATCATCCTGTGGTAATATATCATTCATGTGAAAATATATAATCTTAGTGTACAGTCTGCAGTTGTTGATAAACGGCAACAAAATGCTTTAGAGGCCAAATTGCAGTACTACTACATTTTGAAATGAAACAGCATTCGGCTTTATATGGTCTATTTGCAACTCTATTAAACATTCTAAAAATAACTTACACTACAGCTGAGAGGATTAATTTCTCTTGTGATACATTGAAAACCTGGGGCAGTGTGACATTTCCAAGAGAGAAAATATGGCCCATAGTGTACTAATGTGAAGTCTGACCTTCTTGACCAGCAGATATTAGAAAACAGTTTGGTTTTATTTAGACAACCCTTTGAGACATTATAATTTCTCTTATTACCTGAAATTTTACATAAAAATGTGCCTATAGTAAAATTTTCCATGATCATATTCAGTATTAAGATACAAGTTAAAGATTCAATAAAATCTAAATGGGACCTTTGTGACTTTTATCCATGTCTGTTATCTTTGAGGTCATCGAAATGCTAGTGTACTTCTAAAGGCCTATACGCACTTCTCCAACAAACACCAATATCTGAAGTTGGCTTGATAATGTTTGTTAATAAAATTAAATATACATTTCACCTATGTGTCATACTTGTAATCGATTACTTGTTTTTTTGTGGGCTACTTGACTACAGAATTATTCGAAAATCCCTAGAAACAATGCTGTGTACTTAATGTATTTCTTGGTGGTATGAACTACAATCATATCAGGCACTGCAAATGACATAATCAAGTTTTAAAATGATGGATAACTAAAATTACTGATATAAAGTTGTTCATTTTAAGTACACAAACAATATAATTCAATTATATGGCAAAGTATTTCGATATATGCAAATATATAAGTTGAGTCAGACTGATCTCACAGTGAAATCAGAAACAGTAGGTTGGCTTTTCTTTAGCTAAAATCGGTCCATGCTTCCCGAACATGTGAAGCACTGCTCCTAGTGGCCAAAGCAGTAAGTGTTGTTGGGTGTATTGGCATGCTTGAGCTCAGTTTTGGTGTATTGTCCATAGAGAGGCACCAAAAGCAAGTTGTGAAGTGAGTTGTTTCCAGCTGTACAGGCTGCAATACAGGAGGACTGCATATTTTATTAACTGTACCCACCAACCCAAACCTAAACCTAACAATCAGTGGAGTAAAATTTAATTTTAGAAGGGGAAATGCAACCTCCGAATCACGCTCATCACTGATTATGCAGATGCGTTTACTTCCTGATTCCAATGCGGGATCTGAACCTGGGTCTCCCATGCTGTTGACGCAATACACTTCTGGTCATGCCACAAGGGAAGGTCAACATAGTGGAGCTGATGTAAACATCTCTGATAGGAGATGGCACTTGTCTTTGAGTCGGCATAATATGGCCGATCATACTGTACTGGAACTCTCGGAAACAACATGCCGACTTCCCGTGTGATCAACTCGATAGCGTCATTCACTGGTCGTCATGGAAGTGGTCACTGCTGGCTTGTTTGGCCACGATTCTCTGATTGGTTGATCGTTTCTCTTCAGGATTCATTGGCAATGTAGTTCTTCACCAGGAATTCCACTTTTAAACACGTTTTTTTTATTTTATTATTATTATTATTATTACGTTGAAATAATGCAATCAGAATTATTTACCATTGATCAGAAGCATACCATTGATTAACAAGCTCAGAGCTCCCGGTAGGTTTGTTTTTAAAGGCTTACAAGTAATCCTTAAAATTAATTTGGTAACCTAGCAAGTAGGAAATCAGGATTTGTGGTTATTTGTGGTCTTAAAATATGTTTTTTCTAAAAGTCACAATAAACAACTAAAAGTCCTAATTAACAATTAAAACAAACAGTTTGTTAACTGCAAAGCATGAATGCTTTAGATATGGGACACAATGCGCCACGTGGAACAGGTGAACAAGAGAGTGCCGCAGGCATCTTTAACAGTTGTTACAGACCGAGAGCAGCCCATGGGAGCACCTGGCTGATTACATTCAGGTCCCACTGGGCAGGTTCACAGACAGGACAACTCAATTACAGTGGTAAGCAGAGACAACAGAGTGAAATTAAAGCTGATAAACAGGACAGTGTCATATGCGGGACAAGAAGGAGAGCGTCTGTGTGTGTGTGTATTATGGGGTGAGGAAGATGTCAAACTCTCATTTTGTAGCTGCTCTCAGGAGAGAGCTGCCATGGGAGGTCATGTGAGCAGATGCATGTGCTGGTATGTTAGTTTGAAACTAAATAAAATGTCTTTAGACCAGACCATCTCTTCAAACACAATGGGCAGTTTAATCACTTTAATTGCTGCAAGAGCCTTAGAGGAAAATTATCTTAAATTGTCTAGTCCAAGCACTTATGGGTCTATTGTAGTCAGCTAAGGTTCTGCTTACTGTCTCCATTATTAAGGTTTTTCATGGGTTAGGATTGCAGGTGTGCCATTTCTTTACAGTATATATGATGGAATTAAATTATTTCAGTTTTCAGCAGCCAATAGATTGCAACAGTTGGGTTCCGAAAGTAAAAATCCCATTCTTTTTTTTTTTTTTTTCATAGGGAAATTTATTTTTAATGATAACTTAGAAACCTTTAAAGCAGGGGTCGGCAACCTTTTTGACATGGAGTGACATTTTTTTTTATTTTCCTGTTCGATGGCTGTGTGCGCATGTGTGTGATTTTCCGAAGTTTGAGTCCACTTGTGAAAATCTTTCTATTTTGCATTTTTCTATTTTAATTGTTTATTTTTCATTACAAATGATATTATCAGCATAACAGTTTGAGTGAAAAATGTGTGCAAAACCCGCATGTGAAAAATCTTGCGTGTGAAGTTTCACAGAGCATCTTGTGAAAGTGCTTTAATGAAAGATAACCTGTCTTTTTGTTCAAAATGAGTTACAGTTAATGTCACAAATTTTATTATTTGATTACTGATCATGAAATTGTGTGGAATCTTAAATATGTCTTATATTATGTCATACATTTTTCAAAATCACACAGAGGGGTAATCACTAGCTCGCAAGCAACAGCAAGAGAGGAGCAGTTTTTCGCACCTGCATTCTAATCTACATCTTGATGTATTCCTTCATGATCACACAGCGTGTTTTCATCAGCTAAATGGGAGTGTGACGAGACTCACGCTGCACGTGCAAGCCATTCGCACATCATAAGCCGATCAACTACTTAGCCCTTTTCGGTGAATCGCACCTGCAAAATCCTAAAACTTTATTTCCAGGTTTAATTAACATTTTGAATAGACTCTTATTTTCTCTTTTAATCGTTTAATGTAATTTTGAGTGTGACCATGGTTTAAGGAGGGTGTACCTGTATGCTGGGTTGGAAATCTCAAGGATTAATAGTGGTGTTTTCCTTATTACATGAAATGTTGTTCTGAAGCAAAAAGAAACAAATGAAACACGGAATGTAGGCTGTCATCCGCGCAGTCTGACCAAAGCAAAGCAGGCGTGTTTACTCACACGATTAACCAAAAGTAAAGCGCTGTCGGCTCGTGATGCACGAATGGCTTAAACGCACTGCACAAGTTTGCTGGGTATACTGCAGTCTCGACACATTTTAAGTTTTTGTTTAGCGTCCCATTCAGCTCATGAAAACACGTTGCGTGATCATGAGGAAGGATTACATCAAGATGTAGATTGGAATGCAATAGTCTACTCTTCTCTTGCCGTTGCTGGCGTGCCAGTGATTACCCCTTCGCGTGCCAGCAGTTGCTGACCCCTGCTTTAAAGACAAAACTACCAAACCTAAAAAGATGCTGGCTACCACCCCTGGAGTTCGCTAGTTCGAATCCTGACTCCAGCCAAGTCTCCTAAGCAACCAAATTGGCCCGGTTGCAAGGGAGGGTAAAGTCACATGGGGTAATCTCCTTGTGGTCACTATAATGTGGTTCGTTCTTGGTGGGGCACGTGGTGAGTTGAGCGTGGATGCCGCGGTGGTTGGCGTGAAGCCTCCACACGCGCTATGTCCCCATGGCAATACGCTCAACAAGCCACGTGATAAGATGCGTGGGTTGACGATCTCAGACGCGAAGGCGGCTGGGATTCGTACACCGCCACCCGGACTGAGGCTAATCATTACGCGACCACGAGGACTTAAAAAGCACATTGGGAATTGGGCATTCCAAATTGGGAGAAAAAGGGGAGACAACCTACCTTGAGCTGTGTGGTTGTTAATCAATGATTTGTGCCTCTGTTGAAGCCATCAGTCCACATTATTTCAACTTCATTGCTTCAAAATCATGTTTAATAGCTGAATTGATGGTGAAGAACTACACTACCCATTATCCTGCAGAGAAAGAGCCACCAATCAGAGAATCGTGACCAACAAACTGCAACAAATAAGCTACCGCCCACTCCCATGACACACTGTGAATTGCGCAATGAAGTCGTGTCCCTACACTCTCAAACTACTTATATTTTTGTAAATATCTGAATATATAGCAATAAAATGTAAAATATATTGTTTCTGTACTTAGAATTAAGGTTTTACTCAATTCAGTTGGGCCTTACAGACCCTTAAATTAAATTTTAAATCCCAGATTTTCAATGTTGTGTCAGACTTTTGGACTCAATAGTATAATACCCCTGTGATATTTAAGTTTCTTAAGAGCTGTTTTAATGCAGCATCATTAAGCTAGTGTATATAGCTTCCAATTAACCACAGGTAATGTGTTTGTAACAAAAATACCAAAACTACTCTGGCCCAGCATTAGAAACATAACATATGGACTGAAGCTTCTCTTTTCAACAGGCCAGGGACTAATTAATTTAGGCTAAATTGCCATTTCGAAGAGTAAAAACACATTTAGTTTTGTTCCTTTGAACCCACTTTGCCTGTGCAAGCACCTGATTAATGAATGTTCTAAATCTTTATTATGGTTACCATGGTAATCATACTGGCAGTCTGGCACAAAAGACAGTTAAAAAAAAATAACAACGTAAGAGCTCTGCATATTGTATTTTCTCTGCCAAATAGAAAGACATGATGACAGAAAGGAATTTGTTCATGTATTTTGAGCTTGACATATAATGACCTGACCATGCATCTACTCAAGACCAATGCTTGTAACTGTTGCCAATTCATGATGGTTTAAAATAGTTAGCAAGTTTATTCTGCCAAGCTGTATGCATGTGTAATTATATGCAGATGGGTAGACTGATGAGTGCTGAGTCGCTGTGTTTTTTATGGTTTTACGTTGACCAAGCAGCCAGATGCAATGTGAAGGATGTGGTTTTCGGACATGAACTTCATATCATTATGGGAAAGAGCATAATGTGTTCTCTTTTTCTACCCTGATTTACAGCAATCAGAATTTTCCTTCTTACAGATGTAGCGAGACCAATTATGTCCCATAGGAATATGTTTGGTAAGTACTGCCTCTTGGATATACTGAAAAATACAAAACTGAAATGACCTCTCTTCTTCCACTTTGTTCAAACTTGTTAAAAGATCTATGCATCTTTGCATGGGGAGCTATTGGTTTGCCTAAAAATACAAAGTGGTCGGTGCTTTTCACACAAATAGTTTTAAAACCGTGTCATTTTATATAAATCTTATAACTACTTTGAGAGGTGAACCTCTGAAAAGCAGACATAGCTACAGTGTAAAGAAATACTGTGAATGTAAACATTTCACTAGAGATATTTTATCCCCTCCTCAGAGGTCTTGATTTAAACACACTGGTCACATAGTTCCTCAACTTCAGTTTTTCCATATGCCGTATCAGAGTGCTAGATTATCTAAACTCCTGGAGACACCTAAAATGAATATTTCTCTTGGCTCCAGACTTGTCAGCATGAAATTAGGCGTTTGCTAAAATAACCGCTGGTGTCAATGTTGTTCATTGTCTCAGGAATCTTTCATCTGCCAAGAGGAGAGAGGTGTGAGAAGAGGGAATCACCCTGCAGTCTTTCTTTTAGAAGCTCCAACCCCAGAAAGTAGATCACTAACCCTCTTGATGAAACATTGGATACATCCACAAGAAAGATACCAAAACTCTTATAAAGTCCTGTCCAAGACTATATGATACTATTTGGTAAGCCTTTGGCACTTTCACACTAGAGCTTTTGGTGTGGACGTCAGAGTTTGGTTCATTTGGTTGGCGTGAAGCACCCAATGCTGCTTGAAAAGCTGGTCTGGGGTACAGTTTACGTGTTATTGAAATTATTATGAAAGCAATCAAACCTAACTTGTGGATGTGGACTGCTATGAATGATGCATAATTTGCATCATTGCATGCTTGTGGTCACTATTTTTATAGTATAATGGATTTCTCAGAATAAATTCTTCGGAAAACATCTTGTGTCTTTTGTATCTCTTGCAATGAATCCATTACACAGAAATAATAAAAAGAAATGTCAAATTTTGGTGATAAATCCAAGGGCATGAATTCAGTATCATTAAACACTTTATAGTCATTACCTAGCTACAGTGGTAAACAGCTGTCACTGTCACTAGTACTCACGTTGATGACGCAAACACACCATAGTTTAGACAAAATTAATACAATGTGAAAAGAGACTTGAAAGATACGCAGACCTCATACATTGTCAGAAAAAACATGCAAAAATTTTACCTTTAGGGGTACAACAGCTTGACACTGGGGCAGTGCCCTCAAAGGTACACCCACTGTACCCACATACATACAGTGCATTAAAAAATTATTCAGACCCTTTCTTTTTTCACATTTTGTTATGTTGCAGACTCATGATAAAATGCTTTAAATAATTTTTTATTTAAAAATACAAATAAAACAACAGATTTTTGATAACTTTGCAAATTTATTAAAAAGAAAAAACTGAAATATCACATTGACATAAGTATTCAGACTCTTAAATTAGCTGAAGCACCTTTGGCAGTGATTACAGCCTCAAGTCTTTTTGGGTATGATGCGACAAGCTTTGCACACCTGGATTTGAGGATTTTCTGCCATTCTTCCCTACAGATCCTCTCAAGCTCTGTCATGTTGCATGGGGACCGTTGACTGACAGCCATTTTAAGGTCTCTCAAGAGATGTTCGATTGGGTTCAAGTTCAGGATCTGGCTGGGCTACTCAAGGACATTCACAGAGTTGTTCCTAAGCCACTCTTGCGTTGTGTTGGCTGTGTGCTTAGAGTCACTGCCCTTTCGGAAGGTGAACATTTGGCCCAGTCTTAGATTCTGAGCACTCTGGACCAGGTTTTCATTAAGGATATCTCTGTATTGTGCTGCGTTCAGCTTTCCTTCAACCCTGACCAGTCCCCCAGTCCCTGCTGTTGAAAAACACCCCCACAGCACGATGCTACCATCACCTTGCTTCACCGTTGGGATGGAACTGCGCAGGTGATGAGCCTGGTTTTCTCCAGACATGATGCTTGGAATTGAGGCCAAACAGTTCAATCTGCATCTCATCAGAGCAGAGAATCTTGTTTTTCACAGTCTGAGAGTCCTTTATGTGCTTTTTTCAAATTCCAAGCGGGCTATCATGTGTCTTGCACTGAGGAGAGGCTTCCGTCTGGCCACTCTGCCATAAAGCCCAGATCGGTGGAGTGTTGCAGTGATGGTTGTGAATGAATGAATGAATGAATGAATGTTGCATTTATATAGCGCTTTTCTGATACTACACTCAAAGCGCTTTACACAGTGAACAGGGGACTCTCCTCACTGGTGTGCAGCATCCACCTGAATGATGCGACGGCAGCCATAGTGCGCCAGTATGCTCACCACACACCAGCTGTTGGTGGAGAGGAGAGAGTAGAGTTATAGAACCAATTTAATGGATGGGGATAATTAAATGGGTCCTTCTGCAAGTTTCTCCTATCTCCACACATTATCTCTGGAGCTCAACCAGAGTGACCATCATGTTCTTGGTCACCTCTCTTACCAAGGCCCTTCTCCCCCGATTGCTCAGTTTGGCCGGGCAGCCAGCTCTAGGAAGAGTCCTGGTTGTTCCAAACTTCCATTTAAGAATTATGGAGGCCACTGTACTCTTGGGAACCTTCAATGCAGCCAAAAAGTTTTTGTAGCCTTCCCCAGATCTGTGCCTTAACACAATACTGTCTCTGAGCTCTGCAGGCAGTTCCGTTGACCTCATGGCTTGGTTTTTGCTCTGATATGCATTTTCAGCTGTGAGACCTTATATAGATAGGTGTGTGCCTTTCCAAATCATGTCCAATCAATAGAATTTTCCAAAGGTGGATTCCAATCAAAGTGTAGAAACATTGCAAAGATGATCCATAGAAATGGGATGCACCTGAGTTAAATTTCTAGTGCCATAGCAAAGGGAATGTCAATGTGATATTTCAGTGTTTTCTTTTTAATAAATTTGCAAAGTTATCAAAAATCTGGCTTTTGCTTTGTCATTGTGAGGTATGGAATGTAGACTGATGTGAAACAAATTATTATAATTTAAAGCATTTTAGCATAAGGCTGCAGCGTAACAAAATGTGAAAAAATGAAGGGCTCTGAATACTTGCACTGTATATGTAAAAAAAAAAAAAAAAAAAAAAAAAAATTACTTTTATGTACCAGACTGATCTAACTGTTAATTTGGTAACAGTAAGTTCTTGATCTAAACTCAGTCTGTGCTTAACGAAATTCCAACCACTGTGCCCAGGTGGCCAAAGCTAGAAGTGTTGTTGAACGTATGGACAGATGGGAGCTCCAGTTTCCAGGTGAGATGTCCACAGAGTGGTGCCAAAGTGAGTTGTAAAATGAGTTGTAAATGATGTAAAACAGTCAGCAGGAATGGATATTTAACTAACCATATGCCCTAACACAAACCCCTACCCTAAACCTAACCTTCAGTGGAGGAAAAATTTAATCTTAGAGGAAAAATGCAGCCTCCGAATCATGCTCATAATTGAATATGTGAACACGATTACTTCCTGGTTTCCATGAAACAAGAACTTGTGTCTTTGAGGCTGCTCGCGCGACATGCTGTCAGAAGCGGCACAGGAAAGGTAAACATATTGGAACTGATGCAAATATTGCTGATGGGAAAAGGTGCTTGTAAGTATTTTGTCAGAATAGGGTCGATGTTAGGGTACTGGAACATTTGGTATCAACTTGTCGAGTTCCTATGTGATTAAATCGAACTCTGGTTCGAACCAAGCAATCGAACAAAGTGTGAAAACAGTCAATATGCAGAGCTCATATGTACATCATAACTCTGAAGAAGCTAGTTGGATCGTCCTTCACACAAGAAACACTGTATCTCAATTTGATTGTTGACGTCTGGTACAAGCGTGAGCTTTTCACTGCAGTGATATTTATCGATTAGTCAATAATAAAACACAGCAATGAGAGACGACATATCCATTTACATGTGGTTAGGGAAAGCGAATGAGTTATTAATCACATCGCAGATTCGGCAAGGCATGCTCAAATTGTGTTGCATGTCCACATTTGGCTTCCCCCATCCAAAACATGTGCTCCAAATGAGGCTTTTAATGTCTTTCCCTGCTATTCCAAGAGAGCAGCAGGCTCTGATGGAGTACAGCTTTCAGACTGGCAATGGGTCGTGAACAAGAGTCAGAGGAGGGCAAATTAAATCAATGTTTCATATCTAGCAATGTGCTTCATTCATCATTGCTAACCTTTATTTACGTTGTTGGATCGTCTACAACATGTCAGGACTCTGGGAACCAGATATTAGATCGAACCCATCAATATTTATGATTCTTTTTTTAAGAACAAGTTTACAAGTTTACAGTGTTATGTCAAAATCATTACATGTTCAGTTAAATTTACGATAGCTTCTGAGCCAAGTTGTGTGAAGAATTACAGCTCATAGTCAATGTATTACTGCTGTGTTCGTGTCTCGGGTTTACCAACAAGGCTGAAAAACCCAAATCCAACACATAAAACTATTCTAATTTCATGCTCAGATTTGCAACATTATGTCAGACCTTGCTGCGCTTCCATCCAAGCCCACGGAAACCAGCTGTGTTTAACTCCAGGCTTTGTACAGTATCAGAGATGTTGGAACTTTGTCAAGAAAGAGATGTAATGAGATCTAAGGTGCTGAACAAATGTCCCTGAGAGATTTACTCCAGCCAAATGGCACAGGCTGACCATAGTTCAAACCTTCATTCTGATTTATGTGCTACTTTATCTGATTTAATGAGTATTTCAACAATTAGCTTAGGCTGTATGAGAGTGCTCGGTGCACACGGAGTGCTCTATCAGTCATGACCTGTGAAAATGCAGCTGCTTTTTTAACGATGGCAAACATGGGGTTTCTTTTTAATGGGTGGATCTCACAGCTCAGTCACAGGAAAGGCTCATTATGCCATCTTGTAAGAGGAGCCGTCATTTCTCCATATATATTTTTTTTTTTCCGCCATCTCAGCTACTGACTTTTAGGGGAATAATATGTAATCTCTTAAAATAGCCTGTCCCACGCTGCAGGTAGGAGAGCTTTCTTCAGAGGAAGATTGGAAGATCAGTTAGAGACATGAGGCAGCTTGTTGTCACTGACGCATCATTTGTAGTTTAATCAAGAATAGTTTGATGCTTCTTCAACCAAAAATTAATTCAAAGTCCATCCCCTAGTGCAGCAAATGAGGCATTGGGAAGACACATGGCCTCTGTTATTGTGTTGATATGTGAAGGGGTCGGTGAAAGATTTCTGCACCCCCACTGTATATTATGAAATATAGTTAGCTATAGGGCAAGGCTTTGTTTGGCCACACCTCTATACAGATACACACACATGTTGGTTTTTCGATCATGATGGGGACTTTCTATTGTTTTTAGAAACAATTGTTTTTTAATCAGTATTTTTGTCTTGTTTTCCAGTACATCATTTTTGAAACATGATAAATTTTCTTGATAAGCAAAGTTTTGCTGCTGAAATCTGTGCCTACCGAAATGAGCTGAAAGGTCCACAGAGTGGTTCCAAAAGCGAGTTGTACATTTAGTTGTAAATGATGTAATACAGTCAACAGAAATTTATATTTTATTAACCATACTCAGCCTTAAACCTGATCATCAGTCGAGTACAAATTTAATCTTAGAGCGAAAATGCAGCCTCAGAATTGTGCTCACCATTGTTTCTGAATGTGATTTCTTCCTGGTTTCCAAGGAACCAGAACCCATGTCTGGAAGGATGCATTAAAAAGAAATGTGTTCATGCTTGAATTGATGCAAAAGAATTGTGGGGGATGGCACTTGTCAGTAATGGGGTTGATTTCAGGGGGATCAACTTTTGGAAGCAACATGTCGATTTTCAGTGTGATCATTTTGAAATAACATTAGACATACTTTATGGAAATAAATCTTGAATTAAGTCTATTTTTCTTACCCCATTGGCAGTGTATATCTATCTTGAACAAGATATTTCTTGTAAGGGAGGATGAGCAGCTTTGCAAACTGTACCTTGCATTATATTTTATCCATATCAATATATTTTCCCATATCAAGTGAAATTCAATTTCTACATGGTACAAAAAAAAAAACAAAAAAAAAAAAACAGGTTTAACATAAAAGAGCAAAGCCAACATTATAAAAATATGATTAAGAAAGGAAATTAATACAAATGTTACCCCATCTAGACTAATAAAAAAATAAAAAATAAACTGTTTTACATAAGATTCATCAGTCTAACTCAGTTGTGTATCAGGGTTCTCACTCCAACTGGATGTGGGTTATCGGTCTGATCCAAGAAGCCTGTGTATATCTGGAGTTTCTTTCAAAGGTCTGAACTTGAACTCCTTAAACTGAGGCCAGCTCTTACAGCAGTCATTCTGCATTAACTCTGTAAATAGTGATATACTGTACCTCCATACATATTCATCTGCCAGTGATATACACATCTGATAATGCTTGACTAACCCCTGCCTAAAAACATTAACTGTAGGCTATCTATAGTTTGCTTTCATTTGTGTGTCACATCAGCACAGGTTGTAAAGCCAGAACAAATAAAACACAATCCAAGTCCATATTGAACAACCCATTAATAGGAACATGCTTTTAATAAAGAATACACTAGTTAAACCATATTTCTGAAAAATAGTTCTAAAACAAATGGACCAGCTTACTAAACTGCAGAAAGGAGAAACAATGTATCCATGTCGGTCACAGAGGGTGAACGTTCTGCTGGATAAAATTGTATTGGTACCATTTTCTTCCTCCCTAGTAAACACAGTGAAACCCAGTAGTAAAACTGTTTGACACAGTTAAATTAATCACATCTCCATGCCTCAGGCTCTCCATGTGAATCCCTGCATGGTGCCAGCAACGACAGGATATTGGCACCCACTGAAAGATTAGCAGATAGAAAAGGACAATCTGTGTCAATGCAGCTTTTTATGTGTTTTTCTATTTTGGAAAAACCTGGAGAAAACCTCATGTGCTGGTATAGTTTAAGGAACATAAACATTCTATTTTTATAAAAGTATTTTTGAGTTATTCTCAAAGATAAGTGGTTTTGACCTTTAGATAAACAGAGCTGTTGATGTTTGTTTGATTTGACCGAGGAGAGTCAAGGTTTATGAGAGGGCTGCATACAGTCATGATTGCTGAAGAAAACTCAAGGCTGACGGAGACATAATAGGCCAGTTCTGCTTCTCATGTGGTCCTATCTGAATGACTCATACGCTGCTTAATCCTGGCGATTCAGCTGAGGGAAGCCCGACATTTCATGTAAAGCAAAAGCTATGAATTATAGGATTCATTCCGGTACTGCCAGTATTTATTTGATCTTTACGCAGACACGTCCTGGTCCGCTAATGAATTGGGCTGCAATTTGTCAGTGAGGAGCGATGTAATCTCCTGTTCTTAGCTGATCTGAAATGAGCAGTATTCTCAAATGACAGCTGTGAAACAACACATTATTTTACTGATTAGCCAAATCCATTATGCTCTAATTAAATCACTGGATATTGCACAATACTGCTCTGTAAGTGCTGCTGTGGCCTTTAATATTAAAATCCTGAGACATTTATTTGATTTATTTGATTAAGTTGTTTTTCTTTTCCGAGGAAGTCCTGGAAACAATCCAGTTTTCAATGTTACTTTTTATAGATTTTTTGTTCACAATTTTTATTTTAATATTTTTTCCCATTTTCACTTAATGAATCCGTTTCAAAGACTTTACAGTTTGGCTTCATTTGATAAACGTCATATAACGGATCCATCCTGCATCCCACCATGCATGAAGTGCTTTTAATCACCAGCTTGAAAGTTTATGTTTAGTGTCAAACACTGAAAGAAGCCAATATTTATATCAAAAGGAAAGTTGGCAAGCTAAGGCATTCCTCGTCATTGTGCTTCCTTCCTCCTTTTACCCTTTAACCTGATGTTAGACTAGCTCTTGTCCTGAGCTAACCCACCTGGGGAGAGGGCAACAAAGTTAATTGTAAGATCACTGTGACCCCTGAGGCTTCGGTGCCTTTACTGATGAATTGTCCCATATTATAATGTCTCTCATGCTCTCTCTTTACTCTCACCAGAATCTAAGAGGTAAACTGCATTACAATGGACAGTACATTTCAATTTAAACATTTAAAAGGGCTAGTTCACCCCAAAATGAAAATTCTGTCATCATTTACCCACCTTCAGTCATGTTGTTCCAAACCCATTTTACTTCCTTTTTCATCTGTGGAAAACACAAGGAGGTATTTGACAGAATGTTAATCTCGGTCACCATTAGAGACAGGAGTCATGAGGAATTAATGATTCCTATTCCTCTTAAAGATTCAGGTTCCTTACAGGTTCCATTATTAATTATTTTAGTACTTTTGGATTTACTGCCCTTAGCAGCCGGTTACTAAATGATGAGTTCATATTTTAACAGAACAGATCATTGCTAATATTGGATTTACAGACACTTTTTACTTTCATTCATTAATTCCTTAATTGTTATAAAATACCACTAATTAAAATAAAATTAATAATCATATCAAATTAATTGTCATATCAACAACCATACAGTAATGAATCTGAATTGTCGGTTAATTTCAAACAAATGTAAATGAATTGATTCATAAGAGTCATAAATTCAGGAATTGGACCACACTGGTCACGCTGTGTTTCGTGCTATAGAATTAAAAGAACCAGCTCATAAGAGTCATTCATTCATTCGGGAATTGGGCTACATTGGTCATTGTGTAGATTTAAAAGAGCCGACTCAAAAGGGTAATTCGTTCGGGAATCAGACTACACTGGTTGTGGTGCTTTATGTTTTGCGCTGTAGATTCAAAAGAGCCGACTCATAAGAGTCATTCATTCAGAAACTGTGATCGTGCTGTGTGGTTCACACTGTAGATTCAATGAACTGATTCATAAGAGTCATATATTCAGGTATCGGACCACACTGGTTGCACTGTGTGTTTCTTGCTATAGAATTCAAAGAACCAACTCATAAGAGTCATTCATTTATTGACTCTTATGTATCTTTCGCGCTGTAGATTCAAAAGAACCGGCTCAAAAAGTTCATTCATTAGGGAATCGGACTACACTGGTTGTACTTTATGTTTAGCGCTGTAGATTCAAAAGAGCCGACTCATAAAATCATAACCATTAACAGAACCAATAGTTATGAAAATCATACAGTTCCTGTATTCTTTAAAAAAACTGAACCAGTTCTGAATAAGAAAAAGTTATACAGGTTTGAAACAACTCTGATGTTAATTTCAATTTGTCTGTTTATGTAATGAGCATACACTGTGGAGGCATCAGTAGACACATTATGGCACATTTGTCGTCTCTCTGTATCCAATCTCCAACCAGGTGGCTTAAATATCCTAACATGCATATGCTATACCATAATATACTGTTTATTCTGAACAACGTGTGCTGGGGGGTATATAAATTGAGACAGATTAACATTAATTGGCTATTTTACAGAAGACAAAATAATGAAAACAAATGTAAACGGTACATTTATTCATGCGGACACTTGCAGCATTCCTAACCCAGTGCGTCATGTAGTTGTAACTGTCCGGCTAATAAATTTACCCCAATCAGCGAGACACTGATGGCAGGTTTCCCCTGCAAACCTCTCACCGCACATAAACTTATAAGCACACGACACATGGAAATTGGCTTTTACATTTTCTGCCCCTCTGCTCCTTTGGAACTTATCCCAGACAGATGTGTCTTTTTGAAAGATTACACTGAACTCCAACCAAAAAAAATAAAAGAAAGCACTTCCATTAGAGTCAGTTGAGATGTTAGAGAGAAATGTACAGGTTAGAGGTTAGAGAGAGACTTCTAGATCATTCCAGATATTTTAAGACCACTCTGTCACTGCAAGTGTTATTTTCAATGTTCAAATTTATTTTGGGATATGAGGTGCCAAAACATCACAGGTGCTGTTGTGAAAATACCATCTGGTTCATTAATTTAAAGTATTTCAGAAAATTGCGGACCCCCCTTAGGAATGATGCATGAGGTAAATGTGTTCCACAAGCAGACTGAGCATTTTAAATACCACTCTGCAAAGAAAGGAAACTTTAGATAGCTTAAGTGCTCACAGCATGTGTAAATTGATTAGAGAGGAAAGTGTAAAAACGATTTGCTGAGGAATTCTTGTAGCTTATGATGATTAAATAGGCTGACAGACTTGTGCATAGTGGTTGGAGCGTAACTGGTTTTTGAATACCAATACCTAGAAGTGACCTGTGGGGCATGGGGGCAGACCTGTCTTGGCACTGTTTGACATATTCGCCCTGAGGGGGCTTGGAGGCAACAGTCTCCCACACTCTCTGGTTAACCTCCTGTCACTATGGGGCAGTGAGCAAGACCCATTTGAACCCCAATAAATGAGGCAATCACTCACATATGCTTGATTTAGGACCATTTGCTAAAAAATGGGTCCACTATATTACCAGTGAAATCTTCAAGAGTTCTTGACTAACTATTGTTTATCCTGACCTTATATGACTTACTGTTGTGTCTCAACTAAAACCATATGCGCCTTAGTGTTTACCAATAATTACATTGCCAATGCGACTGGTCACATCTCATTATGAAAATGTATGTTAACATTTTGGTAAAATTAAGGTAATGCAGAGGCTCAGGTGGCTTATTATTTTTCTTAAACAACATTATTTTTTTATGAAACAGTTTTATGAAAGATACCAGTGTTCAATCAGCACCTAAATGTATAACCAATAATTTTCGGAATAAACCACTCTAAATAATATAATTAATTATCCAAAATGTAGGCTGTTTCTGCTTGCCAAGCACATTAATATAAAATGCACGGTCACAAGCATAGTCATTTTGCAATGGCTTCAAGGCATATTCAATAAGGATTTAGTCAGAAAACACTCAGAATTTGTAATTATAAAGGAAACAATACAATAAAAACACAGTTTGAACAAAATTATACTTTTTAAAGAAAAAAAACTTAATCACAAATTGATGCAATGATTATCTGACCATTTATAATAAATGCTACATGCAATGAATAACTATGTTCACCTGCTGTGAGTAAAATTATGAATCATTATGCCTTGATTTGGCAAGGCAAAGAAAAGAGGGAATAAATACATTTGCAGTTTAAAGGGCCATCTGACGGCACAGTGTTTATAAAGTCAACAAATTACTAATTCGTGCAAATTCACTCCTTTATTCTGCCAGTTTACAATCAGACAATTAAACAAACATTAGTACATTTTTATGAGGGCAAAGCCCCACAACAACTTAGTAAGCGGCAGACTAACATGTGTTTCCTCAAGACATCTGTGTGCATCTTTCAGGGATTTCTCACAGACCTCACTAATGAAACCTAATGAGTGTGGAGACCCACTGTTCAGATTCCTTCTCAGCGATTGTACAGGTGTTGGCACACATGGGCAATAATGCTTCTTACAGGTGATTGTAACCTAAAAACGTAGAGAAAACTAACTTTTTAATATTACAGTTAGTTACAAGTCTTCCATCTGCATAATGCACGTTTATGTGGGTAAATGCAATTGAAGAAACTGTTTACCAATGTGTCAGTCAAGTAGGTGACCTGTGAGGTTGCATGCTGAGGTCATCAGATAAGTTCTCAACAAGGCCACAAATGAAGTCATTGCTGAGGTATACGAGTTTACTAACTTTTTTTTTTTTTTTTTTTTTACATTTTTCAACATTTTTACTTAGCATTTTTTCTTGTTTTCCAGTAAACGTATCTAAGCATCTTTAAAAAGATGCATTTACTTGCCAAGCGAAAAAGGAAAATGGCATAAGATACTGTATCAAGTCTTGTTTTCAGAGAAACATAACAACATTTTGTGAGGTTTATGCTTAAAACAAGAAAAAGACTATTTGCCAATAGGGTAAGAAAAATAAACTTAATTCGAAGGGAAAACCGTTTTGTTAATCCCTTGGCAAATTATAGATATTTTTACTAGAAAACAAGACAATAATACTGATTAACAAAATGATTTTTGCAGTGCAGGTATGTCAGGCATACAGAAAATGTGCATGCTGTGCACAGTATACTGCAGAAATAGTATGAGAGGTAGGGTAGGATGCGATTCCAAATGCAGCCAGCATGTTAGCCACTAATAGTAAAATGCATTAATCATTTTAAATCAAAGTCAATATTGATTACCATTTAGGTCACCAATTAAGTTATCAATGCATCACTGATAACATGGTTGAGATCATGGCAAAAACTGATCAACAGTGTGAGTCATCAGTGCTCTTGTTCATTTGACAGTGAGTGCACCAACTGAGAAGTCAAGATTTATCTAAAGGAAACTCTTCTTTTTTTCATACTGTGATGAGTAATGTCATGGAGATCACAGCTAAAATCAACAATGAACTTGTCTGAGAGTTCACAGATGAAGCCATAGGTCTATGAATGCTCATCATTCATCCTCTGTCATAATTCAGAATCAATGCATGCACACACATCACATTCAAAGCATTAGTGGTTGCAATTCTACATCATTTTCCAAGGCAGGGCGAGACCCAGTGATGGCTCATTCCAGCCAAATAAATGCCTGTGAAACAAAATTAGGGATATTTTTGTCACTTGACGATGTCAATAAACAATGAAGACATTGTAATGAGCTACATGAAAAACATCTATCAGCACAAATAGGAGCAAGCAAGAGAGGGACGGTTATTAACTGTCCATGGGTGCTGCTCCCTCTCAGAGTGATGGATCTTGCGCCGGTGCTCCAGGGCTCACGTGACCCCCAACGCCAGATTAAATCTGACACTCATGACCACAACTGTCAGGGCCAAAAAATGAACAGAAAACCAAGAGCGACAGACTAATTGGGTCTTTCCTGGGAGGTGGTTTATTTTCATATTTACTCCAGAGTGGCAAAGGCCAAATCCCGGCTCACCCCCAGAACTACCGTTCCACACAAACAGACCATAATTACAAAGAAAATAGCCCTGATTGCTTTTTGATTGGTTTAATAGGCATATTGAAACATACTTCATCTACCTGCACATGCAGGGCACGTCAGGGGTGAGAAAAAGCATTGGTTATTGGCCTCTATTAGTAAAGAAGACACACATTAATGGCTTTTAATGAATATTGTTTGTATTTATCTTGTCTGTGGGGAAACATATTGAAAGCATATGGCCGGGATTCCAATATTAATCATAATCACACATAAACAGAGAATGAATTATGGGTCAAGAGAACAGTGAAGAATGCTGTAGATTACAAGCCATATTTGGGATTTATGGGCAGTGGCGGTTCTGGCTTACTTGGTGCCTTAGGCGAGATCCGACGTGGCGCCCCCCACTTCTTATGGATTATTTTATGCTGCCTTTATGTGCTTTTTGGAGCGTCAAGGTTTTGGCCAACATTCACTTGCATTGTATGTATAGCACAAGCAGCAATCTGTAAGTATTCTGCCATTTTCTTTAATTACTGACTCTATAATTGAATTTAAGTTCTGTATATATAATGTACATGTTAATATAATTTGCCATATATATATATATATATATATATATATATATATATATATATATATATATAGGGTGGCATGATTTGGGGCACCTCACTCCCATCGCGATCTTGCGAACTCGGATGGGGTGACACAATTTGGGGCACCTTTCACCCATCACGAGCCAGGAGTGGGATAGCACAATTCAGGGCACCTTTCTCCCATCACGATCTTGCCAGCTCTGTGCTGGGGCGATCGATCAGGTACCCAATTGCGCCACCCCAGAGAGCGTTGCTGCCCTAGGCGCCTGTCTATATCGCCTATGCCAGGAGCCGCTACTGGTTTCATGCTACAATTTAATATTTTCCATTGTTTACCCAATATGGGAGGGGAAAAAATAAAACAGACCCTGTTGATTATGGTACCCTCTGGTGGTTCACAAATGGAACAACACGCCTGTGGCTCTTTTTCTGCCACACAAAGTGCTTAGCATGCTACTCACTGAGCACATAAAGGATCATTAATTGGACATTATCTCCTTTTCACTTGAAAGCCTATAGGAATTGTCTACTAAATAGCAATTAGGATTTGTTTTAATGAATGGAGACTTGATTTAAAATTTGATTACGAAAAAAAGGTTAGGCACAAGGCCAAACACATTCTTGTCTGTTCAATGAGATGGAATTAGAGTTTTCTGTTGTGATTGCTGCTTTTAAAGATATGTTTATATGACCATGTTTTTATGTTGTACTGTATGTTATTTCTCATATACACATACACAGTGCACAGGCAGTGAAATGCTTTTTCTGAATGTTAGCTAAAGTGTTTATTTACATTTAACATTTGGCATTTAGTCATTTAGCAGACTGTATTTGACTGTTTGCATGATTGAAAATACTAACATAGTAGTAACAAAAATAGAATACAGTTATAGAATATAAGAATGAACTAGAGAAATAAAGAAACTACGTTTCTATACATCCAAAATAGATTCTAAATTTAGATATATATTAATAAATCTATAAGGTATAGGTGAGTATAATGCAAGTTAGCAATGTGCAAATGTGTCGAGGTTGTGTGTTTAAATATGTCCATGTAATAAGGTTTATATAATAAGCTAATAGGAGTTTGCATAGAATATAATTAGAGCTTTCTTGTTCAGAGTGTATTTTGTTGATGACATTGGCTGTGAGATGGGGGTAGGAGGGTGTTGGGGTGGTGAGATCTATGTTTCCATCTCACTTGCTCTATCTGAATCATAATTTGTGTTTCTTTTTTCTTTTTTTTTATGTGGCTGGATTTGTGATTGATCTTGCCTCAAGTATAATTATAGAGTATGCTTCAGGCTTGCTTTCTGTGATATCTAGACCAATAAAATTACACTTCACTCAGCCCATTTTTCATTCCATTGCCACTGTGCTGTTCTCTAAATATAATCTTAGGCCTGGTGAAGCTGAGGTTCCCATGCCAACCACAATACAACAGTCCCAGATAGAGCTGCAGTTGCTTGATTATAGCATTTCCAGTGACCTCAAGCATGTACGAAAACAGAAAATCGCTACAAATATTCCCGATGTGCCTGCTTGCTTTGATAAGATTATGATGTTAAGCAGAATGACAGCATTCTCCAGAGGAACGACTCCAGATATCCAGACTGTATGGCTCAACAAGTATTACTGTAAATCACTTTAGATATTAATGCAGGCCCCATTTCCCAAATAGCCTACTAGATTTCAAACTTGGATATTGAGGTATTTTTGGTAGATGTGCAAGATTTCATGCCAAACATTTGATTTCAAAATAACCTTTTCTGACAGAAGAGTCATTTAATTTATTATTTTTCATTACTTTCTTTCTTCTGTGGAATGCAACAGGAAATGTTTTTCAGTCTCAGTCACCCTTCACTTACTTTACATATTTTTTTCCATAATGAAAATGATATATACCAACAATCATGCCACGCTCCAAATCACTGAGATCACATTTTTTCCCCATTCTGGTGGTTGATGTGAACATTAACTGAAGCTCCTGACCTGTATCAGCATGATTTTATGCACTGCACTGCTGCCACACAATTGGCTGATTAGATAATCGCATGGATGGTTGTTGGTGCCAGATGGGTTGGTTTGAGTATTTCTGTAACTGCTGGTCTCCTGGGATTTTCACGCAAAACAGCCTCTAGAATTTACTCCGAATGGTGCCAAAAACAAAAAACATCCAGTGATAATGATGAGAGGTCAACAGAGGATGGCCAGACTGGTTCGAACTGACAAAGTCTACAGTAACTCAGATAACAATTGTGATGAGAAGAATATCTCTCAGAATGCTATTCTGAGATGCGGATTGGCGCTGTTTTGGTGGCTTTAATGTTGTGGCTGATCGGTGTATATTACATATTTATTGTTTGCATGCATAATTCTACTGTTAACAAATATTTACACTGATATGTAAAACATGCACTAAAACGGTACTGTCTCTTTAAGAATACTGACAGTTCAGCAAGTGTCTCGACTCGAAATGTTTTGCTTGAGCACACATTAACAAGAGAGGAGTCGAATGGCTTCTTCACTGCATCTGAGTTATGTGTGATTAGAATAACATAGTTTTTGTTGTTTTTCATCCACAACTGACTATAAAAAAAAGGATATTGAGGGCCTTATTTTAAGAGCACTAGCACTAAGTGCAGCGCTATGCCATAAGTTATCAAAAGTGCAAAGTCAGTGGACATGGCCATGAATTTTTTATTATTATTGTGCAAGCATGTGCTTAGACTAGGCGCAAGTGGGTTTGGCGAAATTGCACGCAAATGGGCTGGGTCAAGTGCAATTTAATTCTGAGGTTCTTCTCCGGTTATTTCACCATCTGCGTCCTATTATATAGTCCATTCCTTCAAGAACCAGCGATATAAACAAAGACAGCACATTCTAAGAAGTTGGTAGTGTAAATGGACTGTACGCAATGAATTAGAACAATTGAAAATTACGTTCTTTTCTGCATTAACTGCATCCTTGTTGAATGTCAGGCGTATTTCAATGACAGTGACTTGCTCCTTTTATACGCATGGAAAATGTCAGAATTTGGATGTATGCTCCGTTAAATTATAGAGAATGTATGTATTATTAATAATTTTCATCTACTGACACACAAATCATGGCTAGCATTAACAGTGATTGACAGTATCGGCACACACTTCACTTCTGCTGGTTGATTTAGATTTTGACAAATTAAATCCATTTATTGAAACATGAAAAAATTCAGCCAACAATATTTCTTAATTCAAATTTCACTTCAAACAAAAAGGAAATATAATCAAAATAACGAAGTGGTAAAAAAAAATCATAACAAATCCAAAACTTTTACCCTCTCCAACTTCTTTCACAGGCCCCTTTTGCAGTGACTAAAAAATCACTCTACGACAACAGGTAAAAAAATACCAATATAAATTAGATCATAAATACAATTGTATATAAACATAATAATAATATTTTAAAAATAAACCATGGACTTTAGATGGTTTAACACAAATCTCATAAATTTTTGTTTCAAAAAACGGTTACTACAGTGATTGTCAGGAACTTGATTTGATGTTCCACAGTTTTTTTTTTTCACTGCAAATGCAGGAACTGCGTTTAAACTTTGCGCTGAGATAAGATGTGGTTTTGAAACATCTTAGTGCAATGACCTATTTCTCAGGAAAATAGTAAATTGCACTTTGCGGCACTTCATTAACATACAATACACCCTCAGTTTGCGCGTGTACACCCACAGATTGCGCAAACACTCCCATCCACGGCCACTTGCCCTTTGCGCTGGCACGGAAATTGCACTGAGAATTAGCGCTCTCATGATGGTTTGATCTCATCTTTGGACACACATTACATGGAGCAAGTCAAATCAAACTTTTACTCTCAACTCCAGTAAAAAAAAATTGCTGGGCTGAACTTCTTCGCCACTATACACTGTCTGCCCATTCACAGACTTTACAATCACTGGTGAGTGAAATCTGAACATTTACCAGCCAGTGGCTCATTAAAGAAATTTTTAGTTGCATATGTGAGTGATTTATTTACATTGTAGAGTAATGCGCATAGATCGATTATGGGATTTAGGAATCAATATTAAAATAAAGACTGCGATGCATTGGAAAATCTAGATATTTACCCAGCCCTATAACTGACAATTCTAACTATTTGGTTCTTATTTTGTGGAGAAATCTGTTCAAAACATGAACTCTGGAATTGTTTCAGGGTCTTTCAAGAATGAATGTTATTTTTAAGTCTCCAAATGTCTTTCTTAGTTTTTTTTTCCATACTCATGTTTTTCTTTATGACAAAAATAGCATGACTTTGTCTGACGAGAGAGTCATTTAATTGTTATTTTAAGTAACAGAGGTCTGCTGGAAGGAAGGTGCAGTGATGGTCACTGAGAAATTCTCAGTGAGAAAATACCAGTAATAACATAAATACGCGCTCTTAAACGGATCTTGTGGTGCATCTAATATAAACTTGTGCTTCTGCTAGTTGTGTATTTTCAGTTGTTTTTTTTTTTTTTTTACTTAAAGGGAATTTATCCCTATGACTTACATTCTGCTGTGGAACACAAAAGTAATGTAAGGAGATGTAAGGACCTGACACCCTGTCTTCACCGAATGCGAGCGGTGTCGCATCTAAAGCAATAGAGCCCCATTATAATCAGTGATGCTGTCTACACTGGAAGCGTCCATTGCAGCACGTTCAACAATAAACGGGTGTTGCGTTCCATTTTTCACTGCACACGCTGGTGCTACAACACAAATTAAATGGTTTAGAACATTCGTGTCGACACATGCAGTGTAGACAGCCTCAAGCCGTTGCGGTGCAGTGTGACAGGGTGTGACAGCCTCAGTTACCATTTACTTTCATTATATCCTTTTGTATTCCACAGAAGAAAGAAAGTCATATGGGTTTGGAACAACATGAGGGTGATTAAATGATGACGGAATTTTCATCTTTGGGTAAACTATCCCATTTAGCCCTTGTGCATCCAGTCCTCTTAACCTGTGCATGTGCTTACCCCGCTGACATCTCAATATTTGCACGCAAGATAACATTACCTCCCACCATTGTTTGTTAGGAAATCTATTATTGATATGATTCATTTAGTCTCAGCAGAGCTCAAGATCATTTTTGAAAGCTGGCCCCTTATCATGCTCTTTCGCAGGGTCTGTAACCCCGGCTTCCTACAAGGGGATTAACCCAAAACATGTTTTGTGTGATGGCACCAGGCGGATTCAATATGGCACTATTTCACTCTTGGCCAGAAAGATAATCACCCATATATGGATCAAGTAATGCTTCCCTTTTACCACAGCAGATACAAAAAACTCCAGGTACAGAGTGAAGAAGCATGAAATAGAATAATAATACTGTCTGAAATGCATTTTGTTCGACACAGATGCTGCCTCAAAGACCCGTTTTGAGTTAAGACTTATATTGTGCTTATAAACAGCCCAGCAGATGCTAGTATAGAAGAAAATGAAATAAATTTGATATGTGAATGTCTGGTAGACTCTAGGGTGCTGACTCCTCTGTATAACCCTAACGTAGATGAAGAGAGAAAGATTTTCGTTCTTTTTACCGGATATTGTTAACAATGAGTCCGAATGAAACTAAAGCCGCAGTTAAGGGTTGTTAGCAGTCACTGAAGGGAGATTTTCTCTGTAAATGTAAGGTTGTGTACATTCATATTTGGTTGAGAGCTACTCAGAGAATGTATCTATATTGCACCCCTGAGCACCTGTGAGTAAGAGTTTATGAGTGGCCCTTAAACATCACAATTAAGTGAGGATTGACCTTCGAGTGGTTATTAATTCGATTTAGAAACGTTTTGAGTTTCACAGTCTTCTGTGAGGGTATGTTTCCGTTTTTAAAGGTGACTTTCAGAAATTCCTGTGACTGCTTGTACTTGCTCGTTGTGAATAAATTGAATGAAGAATGAAAAATGACTCTAAATGCAATTTTTTCCACACTCTCATATGTCATGACAAAAATATCACAACTTAAATTAATAGTTCACCCAAAACTGAAAATCCTGCAATTATTTTTACTCTTAAAATTAAATGATTACAGTAATAAAGCACTTAAATATGATGGCTATGTCCGTATTGGTTCTCGTTGTGTCTCGAGACCAAATATGCATGCAATGAGGTTATCGACATAGCCGCTAGGGGTGGAAATCTTTAGGCATCTCATGATTTTTTCCTATTCTGAGAGTCATGATCTGATTCCAAAATGATTCCTAATTTTTTTCTCACTAATCATTCAGCTGTGCAAAGTCAAAACACATTATCTTCACATTTTGACAGAAATTTTAGTTATTAGAATGTAAGTTGTCCTGTGACAGAAAGGTCTAGCTATAACCAGGTTTTGAGAAAACTGTAGTAACTGCAAAATCCACTCTAAAATCAAGTAACTGCTTTGTTGGTGTACTGTGTATTTATAGTCTTTGTATGGCAGTATTGTCATCATAAAAAGTGATAAACACTGACCTCTTTCAAGCACAAGAAAAAAAAATATTGGTTCTCTATCAAAACAGTACACTATAAAATTAAATAATTCAACTGATTATATTAAATACCTTTTATATGTTTAAAGCATTGTTCATAATTTTTATTTAATAGCAATATATTACTAATTAGAATAAATCTATCCCAAGCCTTTTCATTTTTTTATTTTAACTATAACTACAGGTTGCTGGTCCAGGTTGATTACATGACATCTTCTGTGAGAGTGCAGCTGTCCGCTTCTCCTTTCCTCACCACAGGTGATGGTAAAGCGGCACGAATAGCGGAATTATTGTTTAAGAAATCTATCAAGCATCTCGTATGCGTGGTTCCATATGTTTTCTCTGCGAGTAGAAGTCTCACAGCTTGAAATTTGTCTGATGAGTCATCAGGTGTGCGCACTATCCTGACGAATGAGAGACCGGCCAACACACTCGCAGGGAGAAATCGTAAGGATTCGTACGAACTGGCTAAATTGTATGAAATGGAGTCAAAGACATTGGAAAGCAGGCAGCAGACAAAAAATAATCTGAATATAAAAACATCACCCACATCTCCCGAACCTCTGTCTCATCATTATTTTTCAGCTGTTTTCCCCCTGTTCTGTGAAGTGCAATAATGGGCACGAGCCCATCATTCATGTTGTTTGTTGACACGTAATCACGAATAAACCAGAGACTATTTAGGCCATGTACACACTGCAGCTAAATTCGTATGTCAGTTCACCTTTAGTGCTTAATCCCGTTCTGTACACAAATTTTGTTCAATTCATCACACAGAGCTATTGTATTGATTTAGAAAATTTGGAATTTATTAGATGTGCCACATCTATTACTTTTACTGTGGTTTTATGGTGTGTTTTTTGTTTTTGTCCTTTTTCAAGCTTGAGTTTGTAGGCATGTTGTTTCAGAGCGTTCTGGTACCCTATGATTGGCCACATTATGCAGACTCAGCGACAAGCGCCAACTCCTGTAAAAAAAATGGAAAGTGGAGCTCACATGTGTCCATACGCCCAACGACAGTTACTGCTTTGGCCACTGAGGGCAGTGTTTTGCATTTTAGTAAGTCAAGGCCAAGTTCAGCTAAAGAAATGTCAACCTACTGTTTTCAATTTCATTGTGAGAACAGTCTGTTTCATTACATAGCAATGAACTCCATGAAGACTGTTTTTAAAGATTCACCTTTTGGGTTCCCTGAAATAATGAAAGTCAAACAGCGACACTGGAACAACATGAGCATGAGTAAATAATGACAGAATTTAAATTTTTGGGTGAACTATTCATTTAAATCTTTCTTAAATCAAATCTGGACATAGTAAGAAGATGGTAATGTAAAATGAACATCAATATCTCTGTTGAAGACATAAAATGTAGTTTATTTATCCCATCGTTCATTAACATCTACAAATGTCTCCCAGTGCAGGAGATCAGAGGTCTGAATAAACTGGTATTGGCATACCTATAACCAGGGATGGGAGGGTTACTTTTGAAATGTATTCCACTACAGATCACAGAATACATGCTGTAAAATGTAATTTGTAACGTATTTCGTTTGATTACTCAAGGTCAGTAACGTATTCTAAATACTTTAGATTACTTCTTCAGCACTGAAGATTTTTCATTTGTTTTGACTATAAAAACTCTGTCAGTACAGTAAGACTAAATACACATGTTAAAAATACATTCTCTGAAAAACCTAAATATCTTATACAGTGTTGTTTCTAAAACATAAATATAATAGATATTTTTACAGGAAAACAACACCAGATTTTTGCCCTAATATCAAATGGTCTTACTAGAAAAAAATAAATTATGATCCAATGTGAATTTTGATCGTGCCTGGTAACATGTGCATGTAAAATGGCTAGAAATAGCATTTTAGCTTAGCGTAAAGCTGACAATTTACACAAGATTTATTTCTATTTCTTCTGCTCCAAACTTACTTCAGACTTACTTCTCTGTCTGCTCGTATGAATGTAACACATCTTAAGAAAGTGTTTCACTGCTGTTCAAATGCACTTTGTATCGCATCATTTGTATGTGTAAATGTTTTCCATCTGAAAGGACTAAATATTAAATGAAACAAATGACAATAAAATGCAAAGTAATCTCTTCAGTAATCAAAATACTTTTTGAATGTAACTGTATTCTAATTACCAATTATTTAAATTGTAACTGTAATGGAATACAGTTACTTATATTTTGTATTTTAAATACGTAATCCCGTTACATGTATTTCGTTACTCCCCAACCCTGCCTATATATTACAGCAGTAGTTTGGAAAAACAAAATTGGCTTACCCATAAATCCTATCGGTTTTCCCCTAAACACTGGTCAGACTGCAGTATCCTGCTTTTATTTTATCCAGAGTGCACAATAATCCTACAATGTCTTTAACAAGATAAGTTTTATATGTGTATAATGTTTATGCTTGGCTTGATTTAGCCCTCATTTGTTTTGTACCACATGGTATAGAATAACAGATGTCGTACTCAACAATTAGTATACAGTATGTACACATTAAATAAAATTACCAAATGTATGACTGAGAAAAATGTGTGTCCAGATGGAATAAAGCAAACCCCCTAGAGAATGTTGTGTATTAATCAAAAGGCCAGACAGATAGCTTTATTGCTTGAGCTCTCTGTGTTTTCGGCCATAGTTTAACTGAATGTTTTATTGCCCTCATAACAGACTGACATGTAGCAGAATCAGACCCTATCCAAACACATTGATGGATTTTGTGCCGAAGATCAGGCCGCATACCATGTGGTCCTGCTCTTTAAACCCAATTCAAAGCTTTTTGGAAGGCATGCGGTTCTCAGCGCTGACCCGTGGAATGTGTACTCTGCATTTTCGCTCTTGTACATTTGGCAAAGCAATGTAGTTCTGATGCAGAAAGGTAGTAACAGGGTAAAGCCCTCTGATTAGCAGGCTTTAGAAGCTGCCAAACACTCTGTCAGTTAGCTGAACACCCCACGTCTCTCCTGGATTCAATCTTTTAATGTGTGTACTTTGTACTAACCCTCTCACCCACACATGCCAGAATTCCACCTTTATTTATTGTGGAACGCTTCTCAGATCCCCACCTCCCATATATAAATTATTTCACTCAGTCCATCAGTTCTCCACCTACAGTACTGAGCCATACAAAGCCGAGGGAGAGCAAAGAAAAACAGAGGCCAAACCAATAAAAGCTGCCTAAAGGGAGAGCCTGCCTCACTTCATCTATTAGTGTACACAAATCGCCGTTGTTATTTCAGCCTTCGCGAAGCCATATGTGCAACCGTGAGAATGACACTGTTTTTATTTCAGTCTATACATCGCTCTCTGAGTTGAAGTTCTCACCAACTCAGGGCAAAGAAAGAGAAAGTATGCAAAGAGCGAGTTGAGTACAGTTCCTTCAAGATAAAACCTTGATACCAAACATCAAAGTGCTAGCAGTAAGTCCTATCAAGCCATTGCATAGCGTTCTTGTTCTTTTAGTGGTTAATCTTTATTCCTTTCTCGTGTATTTGTATTGTTTTTTCTCTTATTACACATTGTAAAGTGTGTTGGAACAACAGATTACACTGTAGATATAATCAGACCTTTGTTTTGTTGGACAAGAAAAACTAGCATAATACCATGTTACCCACATTTGGTTTTCTACCATTGAAAATGTGTAAATACAACTATTTATGCGTGGAGCCAAACTGAGAGCCCTGTATCTCTGGGATTTAACCTTATAGGGCCTTCAATATGAAGAAGCAAAGCAAAGTTTGTTCTGAACCAGAATCTTATTAAAGGAATATTCTGGATTCAATACAAGCTAAGCTCAATCAACAGCATTTGTGGCATAATATTGATTACCACAAACATTTATTTTTACTTGCCCCTCCTTTACTTTAAAATAAGCAAAAATCGAGGTGACAGTGAGGCACTTATAATTGAAGTGAATGGGGCCAATTTTTGAACGTTAAAATACTCACTGTTTCAAAAATATAGCCACAAAACACAAACAATATGTGTGCAAATGTGGTTTTAGTGCGACAAAATCACTTATTAACCATTTCTGTGTAACGTTACAGCCAATTTTACAATTTTATTGCCATGACGATGTAATGTCAACAAACCTTAAAACCCTAAAATGACTGTAAAAATGACAATATAAAACAGCTTTACAGCCTAAAATAATACATGAGTTTAAACATAAGAATTAATGTAAGTGCTTTTATAAAATTATAAGCTTCACATTTCTGCCTTTAAATTCTCCAAAAACTGCCCCCATTCACTTTCATTGCAACCTCGATTTTTGCTTTTTTTTAAAGGATCCCACAAATGCTGTCGATTGAGCTTAACTTGTATTGAACCTGGAAAATTCTGTTAGGATGCCTTTAATACTTCTGGATTTAGATGCACATCAACTTTGGAAAACAACCTTTTTCCAGTTTTGGACTCACACCATTGGCATATAATGCCACAAGGAGTACTGAAGTGAGATGATTTTAGTCAAACTTTCTTAGCTCTGTTTAAATATAAAATAATGGTGCAGCCACCTTTTTACGTTTATTTTTTACTTATAGTTTTGCTTTAAATCATTGGCAAATATGTTCATTTTGACTCCCTTCTGCAAGACTGGATTACTCAGCTATGCAACTGTTGATCCATAGCATTTAATATTTTTGTTTTTTAACATTATTTGTTTATTTTTCACCAGTGAAAAAATTACTAAAACTTTTGAGTTTTGAGCCAAGACCCTCTGATTGAGTTGACACGGAATGATCAATGTGAATATTTCTTTTTCAACTTGTCACACATGAAAATTCTCTCATCATTTACTCATGCCATCCCAGATGTGTATAACTTTTTTCTTCTGGAGAACATAAACAAAGGTTTTTAGTACATCTCAGTTCTGTAGGTTCATTTAAAGCAAGTGAATGGTTACCAAAACTTTAAAGTTCCAAAAAACACAAAGGCAGCATAAAAGTAATCCATACAACTCCAGTGGTTTAACCCATGTCTGCTAAAGCAATCCACTGGTTTTGGGTGAGAACAGACCAAAATATAACTTATTTTTCAGTATAAATGTTGATATCAGCAGTCTCCTTGGCGATCATGAATTCGAACTCGATTACACTTCCTATCGCCATTTAGTGCTCTGCACATATATCAAGCACTAGGAAGTGTAATCGAGCTCATCAGATTAAACAACTGGAGCCATTTTATGCTGCCTTTATGAGCATTTTGAGCTTCAAAGTTTTGTTCACCATTCACTTGTATTTTATAGACCTACAGAGCTGAGATACTCTTCTAAATATCTTTGTGTTCTACAGAAGAAAAAAAGTCATACACATCTGGGATGGCACGAGGGTAAGTAAAGGATGAGAGCATTTTCATTTTTGTATGAACCAATCCTTTAAATTGTGCTGATAACTTCATTTGTAATGGAAAATAATGAAAGCATTTACATTTTTGGGTAAACTATTCCTTTAAATTGTTGTGCTGATAATATAATTTGTAATGGATACAATTCTATTCAATTAGAAAAATGCAAAATGGAGTGTACGTTTGAACCCCACTGTACAGAATATTGTTGTCCCACACAGTGGGGTTACTGAAGTGAGAATGCTTCTTTCCAAACTAGACAAGAGAACACTCACGTATACTTTGTTAGACATACAGTGACTGCTCACACTGTGGTATAGTTGTCATAGATGTAATGTCAGGCAAAAGTTTTGTTTGGCTGCCATTTGGTTCTTTGGCTTCATAGACGCTGCACATTTTGGTCATTATCCTACAGAAACATTTTGAACTGTAGTCCTTTGCATCTTTGTTGCATTTTACAATGACCTTTCGCATCATTACATCAAAAAGTATCTAATTGCTCCACATTCACTGTATTTTATAGCTTATTTATTGTTCACATGTACTTAAGTTGAGCGGTAATAAATTTCACACTCAAAGCTTTATTACAGAGAGGCTCTCCAAAGAATTATGATGTAATGAAAGATTAAAAACTCTTATTGGGGGCTTATTTTATTACAGCCCCCACGAATCCATATGTGTGTGAATGTGTGTGTAATTTATGATGCCCAGGGTATAAAAACATTCCTCACTGCAAATGAAGGCCTGCATTTCAGTACGGTAATAATGGACATCAGCATTTATCGGATTATGAAATATGCAACAAGTTTGCGTTTGTTTTGGTGCCATTTATCACTGATGTCATTACGGTGCTTGGAGCTTCTGAATATATTAACAAAGTAAAATGTCAGGAATATATAGGCGGTGTGTTTTTTGGCTTCTTGAAAATCCTCAAGGCAAACTGTGCCTCCAGTGTGTTGACGAATAAGGAAAAACAACACAATAAAACAGAATGGTTACAACTTAGCTGATGAAAGAAACAGTTTGATTTGCAGGTTTAATAGTGAATGGTTTTATCAAATGGACTAAAAAAGATGAGGCTATTTCCCTTCTTTTTATTAATTTCCTCCTAATGCAGAATTTTAAAAACACAAAATACTTGATCACACAACATGTCAAAAATTTGAGATGATTTTTTCTGTTTGCACTTCAAACACCTGCTTCTATAAGCCTCTGTAAAACAAATTAACATTCATCAAAGTTTTCCTTTAAGTTCAAAACCATCGACTCTTTAATGTCTCTAATTATGCTTATAAATGCTGCCATTAGGACTGCCTCATTAGACAACCTGACCTCTGGGCTGTTAGACGCTTGCTTCAGGTCCAAGAGAACTCATAAGGGTTTATTTATTTAGCTTCAGCCAGTCATCATTTAGGAAGATGCTTTCCGAGCCCCCTCTTTGCATAATTTGCTGGTCACATAATTAGCTCACATTATGTGCGTAATCATTTGTTGTTGGACATGGACGTGGCATTCATAGGGTTTGCTTATGGGCTAATTTGTTTGACTATGCGTGACATGTACGAGTATGAACATCGATCACAGCATATATGACTTCATTTGATCTCTTGCATCTCAGATTCAGATTAAATCTATCATTTAAACAATAGCAGCCTTATCAGTTTCATCACCGAAAGGACAATATACGGTAAGTTTGATGATGTGCTGTGCTGGCAGGGCCATCATATTCCCTTTGTTGTAATCCATACTGAGTTTAAGACTTTATTTATATGTGTAAACAAACATGAAGTTATAAGACTGTCTGTCTTGCTTTTGAGAAAAATAACCTTTGCTGCTGCAACAGTGCCCCAGTGTTGCGACTTGCAAAAGTAAATGTCATAGACAAGAGAAGTCTCATGCAGAGGAAAAGGGTATTTTTGTAATTACCTAGATGAAAGCAAATATCATTTCAGTGCATGAGAATAATATTTACATATGCAATATGCATGAAGTGCTAAGACATTCATACTGTATATGATGTCACATGTATCTGGACACGCATCATTCCCAATATACACGTTTTCTTATTCTGTCTGATACACTGCCATGCAAACATAGCTTTGCCGCTAAATTTACTTTCTGTAGACATAGTCGACATCATCCGGAAATGAAAGATTATCATTTTCAACAGGCTGCAGTGGTACGATAGCTGTGGTCCATGTGTACCCCCACATTGAACATCCATATAGCACCAAACAGCAGGCCTCAAGAATTCATTTGATCTTCTGTACCTCACAACATGGGCGGACTTAGCACTAGGCAAAGGTAGGCATCCACCTAGGGCCACCAGAAGCCAAGAGCCCCCTAAAAATACAAATAATATTCTTTGTTATTATCATTCATGCTAAATAACGTGTGCTGAAATAAAAAAAAATTACTGTTACAACACCAATATGATTGATATTGCTGTTATTTCTAGCACCATCAATACAAGCAACCCTTTTCCCCATCAGATCAGGCTGTAGTGGAATATTCCATCTACACAAGTTCATAAACAGGTGAACGTTAGCCAAACCGCTCGGACAGTTTTGTGTTATTTCACTGTATACTTTGTTGCAAGTTATTAGTTAAGCTACATTGTTGCTAGTTCAGTTTGGTTTGAATTTGTGGAGAGAAACATTTTTAACGATTCGAGACTTCCTAAGGCAGGGCTTGTCAACTGGCGGCCTGCGGGCCAAATCCGGCCCACCAAACATCTTTGTCTGGCCTTCCGATCTGAAATACCAGAGCGCTCTCTGTGCAGACCTCACTGTTCATAGACACGAGCCACAGCAATCAGCGGTGAGTTTAGCAACGCTCAATGGCGCATGCAACAGCACTCATCATCATCAGTTGTGTGGACCGGAGCATGTGTTTAATCTTTTCTGGCGATAGTTTAGTTATACTGCTTTGCTTAACATGGATCGCACCATTTAGGTGAGCATTTGATCGTGTCTTTTTCTATCAAATGTATTTATATAAAATTGCTTGGTTGTGTGGAGTGCGGCCAAATCTACAGATGGAAAAACTATCACCGCAGTTGTAACAGAAATGTTGTCCGCACATATGCACATCTTAGGCAACAAAAGAGAAATCGATTTTGAAAACCAGCCGGTCAACGAAAATGCACTGAAAAGTTTGCTTTTATTCACTATTCTTGAAGTGTCAAACGATCATGTCTCATCTGTTCAGGGTCTGTAGGGCTTGGAAAAAAATGATAATGTGAAACTGAACCTGACCCTGCAAATATCCTGAATATATTTGGTTCTAATCAGCTGTGATTCAGCCATCTCAATCACGAACAGCATCAACTCAGTTTCTTCTTTTGCCAGTGATTACCTACACAAAAATCTGGCTCCTGCACTGGCTATTGTGTGCAAATTCACAATATTTGCAGGACTAATTTTTTCCTCACTGAATAGGATGATACTTTAGAGATAACATGGAAGAATAGACATTTTATCTCTCTTTTTTCCAAAAAGAAAATTAAATTTAAATGCATTCTTAAGTAAACATGACATTTCTTTATGACCATTGTTTTCATATGTGGGTTGATAATGTGAGAGGGCTATAGCAGATCTAAATGTTCTCCTAAGTTTTAATAATTTGTAAACAATAGCCCTAAAATGGTAAAAATATGTTTGTTTGTTTTTTGTAGTAAAGTTTATCAAAAATTATTTGTTAGTTAAGAGTATAAGTCCTGTTTGTTTTTCAGCCAGATCTTATGAAGCAATTTTTGGCCAGACCTTTAAAAATTATAATTCAATATACAGTACACCCTGTGACTATTTTAATATGAATAAATGCACAGTATTAAAGGTGTTTTTAAGTAACATGTTACTTGCAATGAAAGTGCTAACTAAGATGAATACTGAAAAAAAAATTGGCCCCCTCTAGTTTTCATCTGGATAATCTGGCCCCTACAAGACAGTAGTTGAAGAGCCTGTCCTAAGGTAACACTGTCTTTCCAAATGGATCAGTTTGCTGCACAGCCTGCATCGCCACCCACCGCTGCTTCCACGAGCACAGCACTCACTATAGTCACCAATACACAGTGTTGATGATGATTATGATCTGCTGTGGAGAAAGCTGCTTACTGACTGAGTTACATGTATACGGGAGTAATGCACACCGCCTATACAGTGCATGTAAACGGGAATGCTGTTTTCTCGCAATAACCATCTTTCTCGCAAAAAGCCGCTTTCTGGTGTCCATATAACTGTAGTCAGTGATATCTATCAGAGTTTAGGAATATTTTATCCATACCATTCCATAAAAATGAAATAACAATAATAATAATAATAATAAAGGCTTACAGCACCTTTAAGAGAAAATCGACCTAAATGTGTGTCATTGAAGAGGGCCGCATTCCTGTACTTGTGACCCAAATCACTAAATCTGCCACTGCCTCAGAAGAAAGACTGGTCAGATCACTGTGTTGGTAAGGGATTTGGGGTTGGAGCATAGCCAGCACTGACAGCATTCTTGAGTTCTTCTCAAATAATATGGTTAAAATTAAGCAACACACATCTTCTTTCCTCTGCCAACACATTGGAAGTGCCACAAATCACATAACTGCATTCTGCAACACACTTTCTCTATGATAGCAAATTGTTCCTAGCTGTGGCCTCATCTATGACTTCCATGTATTCTCTGTAGTAGTGAGCTTTTAGTCATGATAGCTGCAGTGTTGTCGAGAACAGCAGGCTGTGTGTTCAAGCTAGTGGCTGATTGTAGAGTAGTCAGACTTAACTACAGGCTTTATTATGGCCATTATAAGAAACATAGCAGCTTACCACAGAGTTGCCTGGAACGCCGTCATATCAGATCCTACACTTGTGAAAAGATCACATCATGGTGGTCCCCTGTTGATATCCACTTACTACTACTAAGTTGTTTTCCCACAATGATTGCATGGATCTGGATGCCTGGATGAAAAAACCATCAGCTTCCCAAATCCATTGGGACAGTTTAATCTTGTCAAAGCTTGTTTTGAGACAAGCAACGTCTCATCTAGTAGCTTTTCCCTTTTTTTTTCTTTTTTTTTTTTTTTTAGCAAGTCTGGAACTTTGAATCGCAGCAATTAATTCTCATGTTACTGTACCCCCCTCGTCTCGAATGAATTGCTTGTGTTGTGGTATTCCTCATTTATAAGTCACATTTGGGGTAAAATGACTTCTAAATGAATGAAAATAAGTTTAACACCAAGAGGTAATAGTCACTTGGTTACTTCTGCATTTCACCTGCATGTTGCATTTGCAACCACTAGGTGGAGACACAATATTGCAGATTTTCACCATTGACTGAAGCAAGGCTCCAGTCCAAACCCTTCAAGCAGACGTGGATTATTTTTAAATAAGGGATAGAAATAAATATGTGAATATATTTATATGTATAATTTCGTATCTGAAGTTAATAAAAAAATGTAAAATACTAAGAGCTGTCTTATATATATATATATATATATATATATATATATATATATATATATATATATATATATATATATATATATATATATATAGGAACCTTATATTCCTAGGAACCTTGACATTATGTAGTCTATTGCGAGAACACGATTAGTAAATATAAACAAAAAATAATAATTGCAAACATCATATATAAGGTATTTGTACAGACAGTGTTTTTGTTCAGTCAGTTTATTTTGGGAAAAATAACTGACGTAAATGAACAGACCTGTGTTTTACAGAAATAACACAAGAGGGCGCCGCTAAAAGGGATAGTTCACCCAAAAATGACTTTTTTCTTCTGCAGAACACAAGCGAAGATTTTTAGAAGAATATTTCAGCTCGGTAGGTCCATTCAATGCAAGTGAATGTTGGCCAGAACTTTAAAGCTCCAAAAAACACATAAAGGCACCATAGACGTAATCCATAAGACTCCAGTGTTTTAATCCATGTCTTTGGAATTTATATTATTGGTTTTGGGTTAGAACAGACCAAAAGATAACTCTTTTTTTTCACTGTACATCTTGCCATTGCAGTCTCTAGGCACAATCACAATTTCAAGCTCGGTTACACTTCCTATTGCTTGACGCATGCGCAGAGCGCTACATGGTAGTAGGGGGTGTAATCGAGTTTAAAATCATAATTTCCAAGGAGACACCGATGGCAAGATTTATAGTGCAAAAGAAGTTACATTTCGGCCTGTTCTCACCCAAAATTGATTAGATTGCTTTAGAAGACTTGGATTTAACTACTGGAGTCATATGGATTATTTTTATACTGCCTTTTTACACTTTTTCTCTAAAACAGCACAAACTGCACGAAGAATCAACGTAGTGCAGACAGTTCTCTTCACAAAATTAATTTTTAAAGCTAGGCTTATTTAATGGTGTATTAAATTCTTGAAAGTCTGCTTATGTTGTAATTATTAAAATAAATAAAATAAAAATCAACTTTTAATTCCACATGTAAGAACATTAAAACTAGAGACATGCACTCACTTTTTTTGTAGCAGATAAGTTGCTTTGAAGGAAAATAAACTCATAAAAACCAAACTAACTACAAAGACTTTTATTTGCTGAATTCTTAGTGGTTGTTTAAGCTGTGATAAAAGGTACAGGTGATTTCCAGACAAAAGCAGAGGATCCTCTGCCCATATGGCTGCCCTGTAAGACTCTTTTGTGGAGTGGTGGATGCTCACGTTAAGGGATGTCATCCTTAAAAATTCTTTATTTTTGGCAGATCTGATCCCCAAACCTTCCCCCTTTCATCCCCTCCTCCCTTTTCTGCCACGAGATGGTTGTATCTGCAAAGTGTGCCTTTCGTTTTGAACACAAATCCACAATCGCCCTTGTCCCAACATACCCCCACCGGTTCCAGACTTCGTATTTATGAAAAGGGGCATCTCAAATGTCCTGTGCAGGCGCAGCAGCTGCCACTGCTACCACACTGTTCTTTCAGAACTTCAACAAAGGGATGGGAGTTTTTTCTCCCTTTTTTCCATTTGACGGGGGGGCTCTGTGTACTTTTGTGTTAACACCACCCCTGACTCCCCCCACTCCCCTTCTCTTTGAATTACGAGCAGGAGAGGAGGCTGCAGCTTTTGTCTACTGGTGTAAGGGGGCGCCTCTCTGCACCTCCTCTCAACCATCTGATACGTCTCCTCTGCAACCCTCAGGGCCCAAGCTGCTCCCGACAGCAGAGCCACAGCACAGCTGGCCACTAAAGACAAACTCTCTGACCCAAACCCCCTAACACAGTAACAAAAACCACAATCAGCCTGGTCCAGCACCATCAAGGCTGACTGCAGAGGGTGGTAAGCCTGCAGCAATTTCAAATAGTCATAACAAAGTCTGGCAGACAGAGCTGCATTTTGTCAACAGTTGCCAGCATGTATTAGCACTGAACACCCTTGATCTGGTGCTGATATGAAGATGATTTGCTTGAAATCAGACAGTGGACTGTTTACACATGCATACATGTATTTACATCAATGAAAGTGCAGAGACAGAAGCAATATATACAAGATACAAGGAGTGATCAACACTTGATAAAGGAAAGTTCCGGGTTTAGTACAAGTTAAGCTCAATCGACAGCATTTCCCTCATTTATATATGTATTTTTTTTAAAGCAAAAATTGTATTAGAGTAAGGCACTTACAAAGGAAGTGAATGTGGCCAGACTTTAAACATTAAAATACATATTGTTTGAAAAGTATAGCCACAAAACGTAAACATTATACACGATATCGTGATTTTTAGTGTGGTACAAATCACTTACAGGGTTTACCAGCATTGCGCTATAAGTTGTAAATGGATATAACTTAACACAGATAAGGTAAGTGATTTTATCACACTAAAATCATGCTAACATGTATAATGTTTACGTCTTGTGGCTATAATTAGAACACAGTGTGTATTTTAATGAACTGTATGAACTGGCTCCATATGCTTTCACTGTTAACACCTCACTGTAATTTTTGCCAAAAATGCTGTCAATTGAGCTTAACTTGTACCTGAAACTGAGGAAAATGGCTTTAAAGATACTTTGGTTTAGCATGCATTTTATAGTTACAGCAGTTTTCTCTGAATGAGTGTAGTTGAGCCATACTCATCTGTCACAGATCATTATCTAAGAGAACTGATTTTGGTTTGAACTTTGTCATAATTTTGACAAAATTTGTAGATAACGTGTTTTGCCATTGCATGGCATTGCAGACGTGTAGTTTAATGGTTTGAAAACTTTACCAGCATTGTTTATTAGCCATAAATTAACAACCCGCACTCTATGAAGAATTAACTATGCAACTATGAAGAATTTTTTCTAATACTGACAAATATCCTTCAATGGATAATGGAATAAACAACAACAACAACAACAACAACAACAACAACAAAAACCTTTGTTTGCATTATTTGTCACATTATAAAACAACAAAGCATTCAGCAGCTAGGACTTATTGCTTCTTCCAAAGAATTTCTTAGAAAATCAGAATTTATAAGAATAAAGCTCCACATGTAGTTGAATGTTTGAGCAGGTGATGTGGAGGAAAAGAGGCCCTGGCGCTCGTGCGGGGCTTCAGCATTTGGCAGGAGGCTGAACCTCTGACCCTAGTCATAAAGACAGCTGGTTCACATAATGAGTAATTACCATACACTGCAGACTAGAGTCTCTCTTACAGCAAACTATAAACTGCAGGCCTACTCTCCAGCCAGCCAGGGCAACAGGGGCAAAACATAACTAATTAAGAAGTCTATGATTAGCTATAAAGTTAATGTTGCAAAATCAACTGTGTAAAATGAAGGGGAAAAAAATTTAATAAAACAATGTTTAAAAATCGATAAAATTCACAACTTGTGTACGTTTGATATTTGTTTCAGTCTAATTTATAAATATTCAAAAATCTAATTTGATAGCATTTTGCTAATACACAAATTAGCATATAAAGTGATGTTTGTATGGTAGAAGTAGACTGTAGTGTATAAAAACAAAATCAACAGCCTAGCTCATTGAGAAGCTTGTTGATTTTGTTGACATCACAATCGAAACATTCCTTCATGTGGTTATTCCCTCATCGTTTTTTTTAACACCCTAAGGCTGTTTTGTGATAAGGTGTTTGTTGGGCAAACAGAAATACTGATGGCGGTAGCCTCGGCAACAGGAAACCCCGCCCTAATTCACCCTTCATCACCATCTTCTGCTGTTCCTGGGGCATCTCCAGTTTGCATTTGGAATGGAAGGGTTGACTTAAAAGGCTACTAAAAAGCCATGTGATGCAGGGCAAGAGGTATAATAAGGTGATTAAAGGGAAAGTTCACCCAAAATAAAAACGATATCATTATTAATAACTTCTCCTCATATTGTTCCAAACCTGTATGACTTTCTTTCTTCTGTGGAGCACAAAAGGAGATGTTAGGGAGAATGTTCAATCTTAGTCACCATTCATTTTCTTTGCATCTTACAATAAAAGTAAATGGTGACTGAAGCTGAACATTCTGTCTAACATCTTATTTTGTGTTCCACAGAAGAAAGAAAGGCATGCAAGTTTGGAACAACATGAGGTTGAGTAAATTTTAAAAGAATTTTCAATTTTGGGTGAGCTATACCTTTAAAGCCTCTTATAGACTAAGGTGGCAGGGCATGTATGCAGAGTAGCACTTGTCCATACAGCAGATGGCATGGTCTTATATCAATTAGTGTCTGGATGTGACAGCAAACCTCATCTCTGGAATTTTGTAAGCCATCCCTCAGTCTTCATCATCAGCAGAACACGCCCTCATTGGAGGCTCCCGCTTGGAGGGGGGGGGGGGGGTTAGACATCCCACGGGACAATGGTTGTACAGGCTTGTCCCTCTCTCTCTTTCCTCCTCCCTCTGCTAGGCACCTACACAACACTTCATTATGCAAAGGGCAGATGGATCAGGTTTTTGTGGCCTAGTATCTGGGTAGACTAGAGCTTTTAGGGTCTGGCTTTATTTGTATTCTGCAGGCAATGGCTGTCTGAAAGAGTACAATAGGGCCCGCCTGCATGCTGACGTATTGTTCTGGAGAGACTTATATTATTGCTTTACACTTTTGGTAGTCTAGTACAGAGCTGGAGATGAAGGGGTAAAGCAGGTTCAGCCACACTTTCTTGCAGGGTCATACAATGTTTTCTAAAGGTGGCAAGGAGGTATATATATAAAAATAGCATGTGAATATTTTAGTTAACAAACATACCACATAATTTAGTGGAAGAGATGCTTATACCCTTGATAAGAAATATCAGCTTCTGCAACCATGCACTTTGCACCGCTTATGTTGTGTGTAGTGTAAATTTGCATGTACAAAAAAGTTTATGCACATTAGTGTGTAGAATAAACTTTCATGTAATTATCTCCAAAGTGGATTTATTTTTGAGATTGAATGGGGGTGTGTGGGAGGGTGACCAGATGGCACTTTTTTAACCAATCATAAGCTGTTGTCAGGAAAGCTTAAGGGAAACCCTCTGTCATCTGAGCTGAGCACAGGAAATCACTTTACACAAATATTAGCAGGAGGAAGTTCAGTTAGTGATTCTATTTATTCATAGCACACATTGATGCTGACGTTTAATTTGTTTCGGTTCATGTTACTTTTTGTCTGATTCGTTGTAAGCTAAATATATGTAGACGTGTGTCACAAAAATAGGCATTGTATATTTTCTATTGTTCTGTCACTATTTATTTGCAGATTAAAACCACAGTTACTTCAGGATCTCATCTCCAGGTTTTCTCTGCCTAATGCAATTGTGGAACATCTTAAATTTCAGTTGAAAATGCACGGAAATATGCCTGAGATGAATGTGACCATTATGTCACATGCTGTAAAATCATACACATATATATTCAAACACATACCCATAAATAGTAAATTCAGAGAAACTGATAATTTTGCAGTGGTCTCTGGATTTACTATTTTTAGGTATGTGTTTGAGTAAAATGAACATTTTTGTTTTATTCTATAAAGTACTGACAACATTTCTCCCAAATTTCAAATAAAAATATTGTCATTTAGAGCATTTATTTGCAGAAAATGACAATAGGTCAAAATAACAAAAACGATGCAGTGTTTTCAGACAAAGAAACTTATGCAAAGAAAACAAGTTTATATTAACTTTTAAACAACACAATACTAATGTTTTAACTTAGGAAGAGTTCAGAAAATCAATATTTGGTGGAATAACTCTGATTTTCAGTCACAGCTTTCATGCATCTTGGCATGCTCCCTACCAGTCTTTCACATTGCTGTTGGGTGACTCATGCCACTCCTGGTGCAAAAATTCATTTTTGACAAACATCCATCTTCCTCTTGATCACATTCCAGAGGTTTTCAATGGGGTTCAGGTCTGGAGATTGTGCTGGCCATGACAGGGTCTTGATCCGGTGGTCCTTCATCCACATCTTGATTGACCTGGCTGTGTGGCATGGAGCATTGTCCTGCTGGAAAAACCAATCCTCAGGATTGGGGAACATTGTCAGAGCAGAAAGATGCTAGTTTTCTTCCAGGATAACCTTGAACATGCTTGATTCATGCATCCTTCACAAAGACGAATCTGCCTGATTCTAGCCTTGCTGAAGCACCCCGGATAATCACTGATCCTCCACCTGGTCGTCTAATGGTTAGACGGAGACCTGGAGAGGCCTTCAAGCCACAGTGTCTCGCGCCCACTGTGAAATTTGGTGGAGGATCGGTGATGATCTGAGGGTGCTGATTTAAGATGATTTAAACAACTTTACAGCTCAAATAATACATTACTTTTAACAGAAGAATTCTCATTTCTGCCTTTAAACCCTCCAAATATTGGCCCCATTCAATTCGATTGTCAGTGCCTCACTGTAACCTCGATTTTGGCTTTTTTAAATAAAGAGTCCAAATTAATTTTAAGAGGTAATCAAAATGCTGTCAGTTGAGCTTAACTTGTAGTGAGCTTGGAATGTTCCTTTAAGAAGTTCTTAACTTTTTTTTTTTAATTATTTTTACATTGTACACTGTAAAAATTAAAAGACACTCAAGGCCAAATTTGGTTGCCACAGAGAACCCTCTGGAGATCATTTAGATATACTTTCGCTTCTCTGAGAAACTTACTTTTAGTGCTTATACAAAAACTCTGAATAACTCTAAGAACTGTCAACTGTTCCTTCAGTAACCCCATCATAAGGGAAAGGCTTGGAGGAACTTGAACTATGTTTTTAAGTTCCTTCAGTGCATAAATATGATATTTGAGGCTCATTTAAAGGGTGCCCCATTGAAGATCTCCAGAGGTTTCCAACTGTGTGGCATGTGAAGAACCTCAAATGGTGCCTCAAGCAATATTTAATTTTTTACAGTGTATGGTGGTGTGCTAGTAACAAGTGAAGTTAATTTAAAATTTGACTGTGTGGTCTGCTCACAATTTTAAAAGAAGACAGTTGTGTCCTTTTCACTCATCACAAGCCTATGCCTTACAGGTCAGTCAAGCTGATTTAGAGTCATTATAAATTTACATATAGGTTTAGTCATTTTATATGTAGAAATAGATTTTAAAATAATATAATTATAATAATATAATTGTTAGCATAGAACGAAATTACATGCATATGGCGCTTTCAGTTTTGGGCGTATATATATAAATGTTTGTGTGAATGTAAATCCAAGTATGACATATTACATTTAGCAAATATTCTGCTTAAACTATTCTCCTACAAATGTACACTACCTTTCAAAAGTTTTACTTATTCTTTATTTTATTTTATTTTTTCACATTTTAGAATAATAGTAAAGTCATCACAACTATGGAATAATAGAAATGGAACTATGGGAATTATGTTGTGACTAAAAAAATCCAAAATAAATCAAAACTGTGTTATATTTTAGCATCTTCAAAGTGGCCACACTTTGCCTAGAATTTGCAGACATGTACTCTTGACATTTTCTCAACCAACTTCTTGAGGTATCACCCTGGGATGCTTTTTAAACAGTATTGAAGGAGTTGTCATCTATGCTGGACACTTAGTGGCTGCTTTTCTTAATTATTCGGTCCAAGTCATCCATTTCAAAAAAAAAAAAAAAAAAAAGAAACAATTTATAAAATTTTAGTTTTGTAATTAAATAAATTAATATGTTGGCACAATTATATTTTTGTCTACAAAACTAATCTCAAACATTTAAGCATACGCCTTCAGATCAAAAGGTTTTTAAGATCATGAGAAACATTTCAGTCAAGTGACCCCAAACTTTTGAACGGTAATGTACATAAAGATATAAATGTCTGAAAAGGCATACTTTATATAAAGTTACTGAAATTTTCCAAGTTAGGTGTTTCTAGATGATGAATCAGTTATAGTCATGACAAGAACAAGTTTGCTGCACAAACAAGTGTAATTCAATCTTTTATTTGTATACAATTTCTTTCCTGATACAAAACATAAAAAGTGAAATCTTTAAAAACAAAGTTCGTCATTTTCTCATTATTTTTCGTTTTCCATTTTGTCTACAATGAAAAGATTAAAAGAGCAGATTTAAATATTTTTTTCTTCATTTTAGAATCAAATATTTCAAAAGTTAAAACTTTATAGATTTAAAATAGTTTCTTTTTTCTTCCTTTTTAGTCATATTAAGTTTTCTAAAGTGAAACCTTTAGTTTTATTTTTTATTATTATTATTTATTTTTTTATTTTTTTATTTTTTTTATTGGTCATATTAATTTTTCTAAAGTGAAACCTTTAGAGAATAAGACAATTCTGGAAAGTGGAAAGCACATTGCCGACAATAAGGTACGTTATATTGTGCAGCAATTTCATTTTCAAAAATGTCCATGGTTGTTAAAGTCCATTTCTAAAAACGTTGCTTCGACGCACCGCCGCGTCCCCTGCGTGTCCAACGCATGCGATATTTGCTCTGTGGAAACAGAGGCAAAACTCGCTTCTCCTTCCTCTCCAAACCTCATCCGCACAAAGAATGAGGGCCATTGTGTCGTTCTTGTGGCATGCCTGACCTCATTCACATAAAGAATGAGGAACATCTTGGCATGGACGGGACGAGAAACGACGTAGAGTCGCGAGGGCCACTCGGGCCTGCCTCGCGCTGCCTGGACTGATCAGCCTCCTCAGGAGCATCCAGGGATGTGGAATCATCATCATCCTTGATTCAAAGGATGAGTCGAGTATTCCTCAAGGTTTACAGCATCTCAACAGAGAAGAGTAAAGTTCCAGATCAACGCTCGGGGAGAGTGATCTCAGGAACCCACTCGTTATAGCTGCGACTTTCCTCACAGAACAGGTGGAGCTTTTCCAGAGCTGGATCCTCACACGAACCATCAGCTGGGTTCTGGTAAAACAGAACGGAAACGTTAAAAAGCAAGCCTTTGGAATGAGTTTAGTTGTTCATTTAAATGTTATCTTTGATTAGCACACATGCTTACCGTTATGAGAACACAGTGAGCGTCCTCAAGCTGACCCAAGGTACCAACAAGATCACTAAGACGTTTCAAGTCGTTTACTCTGACGATGCTGATGTCGTTGTCAAAGCAAAACGCTTGTATCAGAGTGAAGTGAATCTGAAGAGCGACGTCGCACTCAAAGTCATCAGTAGCCAAAAGGCAGAAAGACACACTATCAGGATCCCTGTTAAAACAAAATGTAGGTTTAAAGTGAAGCCTAATATGGATAAATAGATCGAACAGTACATGGATTATTGAATGTAAGATGTTCTTCTAGACTTACTCGTTCATTATTTTCGCGCTCTCATAGACACCAACAGTGAGGCGACCCTCAGATTTGGCAGCCAGCAGAGCCTCGGACAGGGTTTTCCCTTCATTAACCATCCTGTTTTGGAGTAAAGTTGACTGTGGCAGCTTGATACAGTACAGATACAGTAGTGGCTTGAACGGAGCGAAATAAGTTTGGAGTGAGATTCTACCTGACAAGCGACCAGCATTTATAGTGGAACAGCGGCACGCGCTTGCACCGCACAATCTGATTGGCTGTCGAGAACAATAAAGAAGCTGACGTATCCAAGACGCGTGCCTTTAGACATGCATGACATCTATAGAAATCTAAGAAAGGATCCAACTTTGATCCGTTTCACTTATGCCCTTAAATAGGCCTACTTTTGCCAAAAGACATACTAAAAACTTAACATGCTGAGAAGCATGTCATATTTACTGTAAAAATGAACTAGCTTACTGTATAGCCTACATTTCATCATAACTCAGTCTGCGAATTTGTTGGCATATGTGTTTTAGTTTTTGTTATTTGTATGTTCTCAAGAGAGAATAAAAAAGATAAGAAAATGAAAGATAAGGTTTAGGTCTATTTCTATTCATTTTAAAAGACCGCTTGATTTCCATGCGCAAGCATTTTTAAGATAATGCAAATAGCCTACAGTATAGACTAAAATGGCCACAAATTAGTTTAATAATCACACTTTTGCTGTTGATTTAGTAGGCCTATGGATAAAGTTATGTATCTATTGCTGATTGTATCAGACACGCGTGGCTAATTTGCATGCCCAAAGAAAAGACGGCGCGTGGCATCTGGACATGGTTCTCTTTTGCTATGGAAATTCTCCCCATCTGTTGATGGGGGAAGATAAAGGATCAGCTGAGGAAATTCTGCAGTATTTAGCAATTTGAACTAACATCTATGCCTGCAGACACAAATAAATAATAATTATATACATATATATATATATATATATATATATATATATATATATATATATATATATATATATATATATATATATATATATATATATAATTAAAATAAAATAACATTTTGTTGTGCCTTTAAAAAGCTTTTTCAAAACGTTGGTTTTCTCGTGATTCTGTTTTTATTTTTTATCCTTTTAATTTTTGTAACTATACATAGTTAACTGATTTTTAAATCGCCTATATTTAACTTTTGTTGTTTAGTAGCCTTTAGTGCATTTATTGTTTGTTTGTGTGGTTTACGTCATTAAAATACGTGATCATATCTGTGTGAACTTTTCTTGACTTTTATTGCTTTGAAGATTTTAAGTCATCTATAGAGAAAAATAGAATGGTTTTATGACAGATGACTGTGCTAATTTGCAGCTGCAGGAGGGAATAAGTAAAAGCAATTGTTAGATTAGTTTGCTTTGCGCTCGAGCAGGTTTGTCTTGGAACACCTGTCACTCTCGCGCACTAAGGGAGCGGGGGGTCGCAAAGAGATGTCCGGACTGCAGATGTGATATACCAGAACAATGCAATGTACTCGTTGTAAGTGTCTTTGCTATTTGAAACTAGTACTTATTTTTTTGTTTTTGTACGTAGCCTATAAATAAAATAAAAAAGCCTTTCTAGGAGGATCTGTATTTTTTTCTATTTTATTTTTTTTTCTAAATGAATAGAACATTTTTGCATATGAAACTCTCAGTCTGCAACTAACATATCAAATACACTCAAAAAAGATTAAAGCCTTTTTTTCCAGATAGAGAATTAAGAAGCTACGATTGAGAAAAAAAAAAAAAAAAAAAAAAAAAAAAAAACCGCAAGGAAATATGCAAGATAGCCTACTTTGTTTCACTCAAAAATGTCATTTTAAGATTTACACAAAATTCCATAAAATTTAAGGTTTAACCAAATTAAATGAATAAAGCTTAAAATATTTAGGGGTTTGAATGTTATTTTATTAAAGATTACTCAATTCAGTTTGATGGAGTTTTGTTATGCAATTAAAAATGCAAATCTTTCTTTTTTTATTTCATTTTTATTTTATTTTTTTGAGTGAAAAAAGTATTTTGCATTCATCTTTGCTTTTCTTAGCTTCACTAAAGAAAAAAGTTAAATATACCTATTTTTAGTTTCATTCTGAAGTAGACACACACACACACACACACACACACCAAAAAAAAAGAAGAAAAAAAACTTGCAAACAATAGTGATTCGTGCTACTGGGTTGTGAGGGGTGAGTGGGAGCATCCTAAAGTGAGGCCTCTCCATCTGCTCCTGTTCTGCAATGGTAACAATGGGCCAGCATCAGTCACCGTCAACCTGTTATCTTGACCCTCTCAAATAACAATAGACCTTCTAACACACGTTCTATATAAGCTTGCAATCTGAAATTATTAGTAATTCTGAAGCATTTCTGCACCATAAAATGTAACTGTTTTATTATATTTTTCTTAAATCATTGCAATGCATATCAAGTTAGAATCACAAAGTGACCAAAACATGAATGCATGTAAAGCAAGTCCTTCGCTTGCATAACATTCTTAGTTTTAGGTGCTATACTGCTTCTGCACGCGGAGAAAAGTTGTACAAAACAATATAGGCCTAACAGTAAACTGAATTTGCTGGGTGTCCTACTTATGCAAAACTGCATATTTTCATGTGGTCTGTGGTTAGCAGCAGGCCAGATTGGGCAGCGGGGCGTCAGGGCACGCGCATCTTATTTGCATTTGTAAAGGCGTCTAATAATAGAAGTTTCTAAACTCACAATAGGGCCGTTTCAGTGTGTCCACTGTCCACAGATGGCCACACTCCACCTGTCTTTTTTTTTTTTTTTTTTTTTTTTTTTTTCATGGGGGCGGGGGGATTCAATCCCTTGTCCACATTTGCTCACTTTCACTATTAAATTCTTTACTAAATAAAATGAACTGAAATTCCCTGAAAAACTCAATAAAATGGTTGCCATGTAAGCTTCCATTAAGCTATAGTAAAAGGGGGTGTTTTTTCCCCAAACCAAAACTTTTAATCACTAGCAGACTATGGATAAAACTAATTATCTGCGAATATACATTTATGAATGAAACAAAAACAAAACATAAAACAAAATGTTAATGAAACAAAAACAGCTCTATAAAAGACGTATTGATGATCTAGATTTTAGTTTCATTTCCTAATATGAATAATCCAAATGAATCAAACAGAAATAGGCTAATCAAAACAATTACTTAAAGTCCGCAAGTCTTAAAAAGCGACATTACAGTCCCCATCAATCTGCCACGAGCCAGAGTGTGACAATAACATTAGCATATCAACGCACCATTCAGATGAACCAATCAGATGACGCTTCTTTCATAGCCACCACTAGCAGAGGAGTATAAAACGGGCGAGCACACTCCGTTTGAGCACCAATCCATTCGGATAACCTCCAACTGCAGTTCTGCCATCAATCAGCTCCCTTGAGGCATAACTACCAGTATCATGACTCTTGAGGAAGTTCTCATCCAGAAGCCCAGCGAGAGAGCTCAGTGCACTGGAAAAGCCCTCGAAGAAGTTTTGGTTTCTGCCAAAGCTACCGAATGCCTCACCACTGGGGTTTATGAGTCTGCCAAAGTTATGAATGTGTGAGTATTCTATTAGTTTCCCCTCCTTATTCAACACCTTCAACGTTTTAAGTAAGAGTTTTGAATGATTCAGTAGGCTACTACAAATGATGCTAATATCTTGTTTTTGCTTGTATTTCAGTGACCCAGACAGTGTGTCTTTCTGCGTTCTGGCGATGGATGAGGAATTTGAATGTGACATCGCTCTCCAAATTCACTTCACTCTTATCCAAGCCTTCTGTTTTGACAACGATATCAGCATCGTCAGAGTGAATGACATGCAGCGTCTCTCTGAAATTGTCGGCGACAAGTCAGGACAACATGAGGATGCTCACTGCGTGCTCATCACGGTATGTATACAAGAAACATTTTGCTCAAAAATATTATAAATTAATATATCATAAAAAATAATAATGTTTGCATTTACAACTTATTTTGCGGTTGTATTAATTGCGCATTTATTTGATCACAACAGAACCCAGCTGATGGTTCGTGTGAGGATCCAGCTCTGGAAAAGCTCCACCTGTTCTGTGAGGAAAGTCGCAGCTATAACGAGTGGGTTCCTGAGATCACTCTCCCCGAGCGTTGATCTGGAACTTTACTCTTCTCTGTTGAGATGCTGTAAACCTTGAGGAATACTCGACTCATCCTTTGAATCAAGGATGATGATGATTCCACATCCCTGGATGCTCCTGAGGAGGCTGATCAGTCCAGGCAGCGCGAGGCAGGCCCGAGTGGCCCTCGCGACTCTACGTCGTTTCTCGTCCCGTCCATGCCAAGATGTTCCTCATTCTTTATGTGAATGAGGTCAGGCATGCCACAAGAACGACACAATGGCCCTCATTCTTTGTGCGGATGAGGTTTGGAGAGGAAGGAGAAGCGAGTTTTGCCTCTGTTTCCACAGAGCAAATATCGCAGGCGTTGGACACGCAGGGGACGCGGCGGTGCGTCGAAGCAACGTTTTTAAAAATGGACTTTAACAACCATGGACATTTTTGAAAATGAAATTGCTGCACAATATAACGTACCTTATTGTCGGCAATGTGCTTTCCACTTTCCAGAATTGTCTTATTCTCTAAAGGTTTCACTTTAGAAAAATTAATATTAAATAAAATAAAAAAAAAAACTTGTCATTGTATAAATGACTCAGTGCATTAAAAAAATAATAAATGTATTAAAATATATCTGTGTCATGTGTGTTTACTTTCCTGCAGATGGCAGAAAATTCATTGCACTACACACACTCTACGCAGTTGTTAGATCATGGTATTTCTAAAGTTTTCATTCTAAAGTAACTGTGGTTTGGGGGCAGCAGATAGTGTCAGCTGCCATCTGCAGCAGCCAGTGATCTGCATGTGTATAGCTACAATACAATAGTAGCGCGCTGTCTCGTTAAATTGGGGGCCCTATAGCACAAGGAACCCATTGTTTCCTCGGCAGATGTCTGAGCTATGGCGCTGCTCCATCTGCCAAGCTGCGCAGATGGGAGGTTGAGGCGGTGGCAGGGGGAGTGTTGGGCTGGCACTTGTATGTCTCCCTGTCAGTTGCTGTATTATTTACAAACCACCTATGGCTTTGGTCTAAAAACAAAACTAAAATAAAAACTAAAGGGCAGGAGCATCAGTTAACAGCAAACAAATTTGGTCATACATTTTATTTGCAAAAAATGAAAACAACTGCCTGACATGGTAAAACTGAATAAATTAAGCCACTGTTAGTTAGGCCAAATTTCCTATTAAAAGAACAGAAGTAGGCCACTGGTCAAGTACACCTTTATTTTAAAAGCATGGTGAAAGTCAAACAATATGAATAAGCACATTTTCTCATTGAATACTCTATTGTTACTGAGAACACAGACTATGTTCTAGAATAACTTTTGTCAAAAGAATGTTTCTAGTTATACATTGTGAAAAGAGGTATATTACAATGTTGCAATAAGACATAGGAATAAAAAAAGGACTTTTTCTTATTTTAATTGCTGACTAGTGACAACAATGCATGGCCAATATAAAATGACTGCAAGTCATGATAACTGAAATACAGCAACGTAAATACAGAAAAGTGATTAAGAGAGGACACACAGTTTTGAGGAGTGACGTAGGTTCCTGTAGGCACGGAGACTATCTCTTTTAGGATCTTTGACAACTCCACTGATCATTGGGGGACACTCTGCTCCCCTGCTTTTTTTAACTCTATGCAATAATATGCGGTAAATCCCTGTAATGGGACTGTGAATCCTCTTTCCTTGGTTATTGAGAATATGTTCCTGAGTTACTCCCAGTTCCTCCAGGAGAGCTTTTACCTCCTGAACATCTCTATCTAATTCCCCTGGGCCAGCCTCCAGTAGATAAACAGGGTTGAGCTGGTATAAGGAAGGAAGCGGGCAGAAGAGTTCCACTGGCAGCAACCACTCACAGCCCAACATCTGATCCAATGCACATCGCTCTGATGGGTCTGGCTTCAGAATCCCCCTAATCAACCGCTGACATGGAGCTGATACCCAGGTTGGCAGGACATAGGCCCCCTCCAGCACACTGTGCCGCAACTTGGCTACAGTTTCAGCGCGGAAAGGCAAGGTGCCAGTCACCATGAAAAAGAGGAGGACACCCATTGCCCACACATCCACAGGGGGCCCAATGTAAGATTCATCTTTAAAGAGCTCAGGAGCAGCATAAGGAGGAGAACCACAAAAAGTGTCCAGGGCTTGGTTGCGATTAATAACCCTTGTACTGAAGCCAAAGTCAGCCACCTTTATGCAGGCGTTGGTGGTATAGAGAACATTTTCAGCCTTCAAATCATGATGAATGATGTTGTTTTCATGCTAAAATAAACACAAATGTAGATAAATAAACCAAAGGAAATTCATTCAGTGATTAAAATGATTTGACAGAAAACCTACAATCAATAGTGGTAGTTCTTAACCTTTTCAAAGCCCCCCATTTTCCAAGACAATATTTGAAGCCCCAAAAAATTTCAATACATTAAAATATTCACGATTAATCACAATTACTTTTATGACTACAAAAGTTTCAAGAACTGTATGTCCTTCAGTGAAATTAAAAGATGAAATTTGAGAAACAAATTTGTTTGCCATGGCTGAATGCTGCACTTATTTTAAATAATTTTAAAGGGATATTTCACCCAAAACTGAAAATTCTCTCATTATTTACTCGAGTCACCCACATGATATCCCAGGTGTGTTTGACTTACTTTCTTCACCAAAACACATTTGAAGAAAAATATCTTAGCTCAGTAGGTCCTTAAAATGCAAGTGAATGGCGATTTCTCTTTTGAAGGTCCAAAAATCACAGACAGTCAGCATAAACTTCATCCATACGACACCAGCTGTTAAATGAATGTCTTCCAAAGCAACACAATTGTTTTTGGTGTAAAAAAGATAAATATTTAAGTACTTTTTTTAAACTCTAAATTATGCTCCAGGTTGGCAGCGAATGTAATCGCATTGGCATTTGAAACACAGGAGAACTGATGCACGTGGGTCACAGCCAGAAGAGCAGCGCTGTTTACAAATGAAAAGGAGGAACGCTGTACAGTAGCTTGGTTGATTTTGGTTCGGATCTGTTATTATCTGTTTCTTTACTCACAATGGTGCGTTTGTGTGCTTATCCTAGATGTCTTAACTGAGTGGAGAACGTGAGATTACCTCAGTATCCATGGCAACACAAATATGTCACACAAGAGACCACTTGGACTCCACCCTCTCCTGAAGTGTTGGATTATATGATATTTATTTTTGCACCAAAAGCAATCATATCACTTTAGAAGACATTAATTTAACAGCTGGAGTCGTATCAATGACATTTATGCTGACTATCTGTGATTTTTGGACCTTCAAAAGAGAAATCGCAATTCACTTGCATTTTAAGGACCTACTGAGCTAAGAAATGTTTCTATTTTAATTCAAATATGTTCTGGTGAAGAAAGAAAGTCATACACACCGGGGATATCATGAGAGTGAGTAAATAATGAGAGAATTTTCATTTTGGGGTGAACTATCCCTTTAAGTCATCTTGCAGCCCCCTTGGAAGTTTGCTACAGTCCATTAGAGGGTCCTGTCCCCTTGGTTGAGAACCACTGGTCTAGAGCACAAAATAGAAAGTCCAGTAATGTATTGCTATAATGGGGCACAGGACTAACCATGTATTTGACTGCTGACAGAATTTGGGCAAATACAATCTTGCTCTCTCTGTCAGAGAGTTTTCCTCCAGTGCTGATTCTGGTGTGGAGGTCTCCTCCTCCTGCGAGCTCCAGAACCAGGTACAACCGACTTGGCGTCTCCACAACCTCATAGAGTTGCAATAGGTTTGGGTGATATAAGCTCTCCATGATAGATATCTCTTTGGACAGCATCCTCTGTGTCTGCGGATCAAGCCTCATCTTTTCCAGGATCTTAATGGCAACTTTGTCTGTAGGGAATGTGCGCAGAGAGAATACTGGATGAGGTCATTACATATTAATCAATTTACTCTCTTATTTCTGATATACTTTTACACATTTTCACAGAGCCAACTGTTCAGTCATGACCAGCGTGATAATTCTTGAACTACACAGTCACATGTAGCTATATTTCCTTTTTTACCAATTTAATCTGTTCTAATTCCTAAATCTGTCTTATTTTCCTTCTATATACTAACATGTCTACTTCACGAATAACACATGCCTTCAAGCACATCCCTGTTATCTGTTACAGACCGTTTACACGATATCGATGCAAGACCAAACGCAACCCACACAACCTACGGCCACTTTGCACTTCAGCACCTGCTCAGTTCTCTTTCTCAGTGGGACTCTGGAACTGCCAGTCAGCTGTTAACAAAGCTGACTTCATTACAGCCTTTGCCGCACAGTCCACCCTCAGCATCCTGGCACTGACAGAAACATGGATACATCCAAAGGATACAGCACCACCTGCTGCTCTCTCCAACAACTTCTCCTTGTCTCACACCCCTCGACACACCGGTAGGGGTGGGGGAACAGGTTTGCTTATTCATAACAATTGGACTTTATCACCACACTCTTCACTATGTAACAATACTAGTTTTGAATTCCATGCTATTACTACAATGCAACCCACAAAAATACATGTTGTTGTCATCTATCGCCCTACAGGTCAGCTGACAAACTTTCTTGAGGAGTTGGATGTCCTGCGGTCTTCCTTGCCGGAGGATGGTAGGCCACATGTGGTTCTTGGTGATTTCAACATACACCAAGACAAGCCCCAGGCCACTGAACTGAATACTCTTCTGGCCTCATTTGACTTGGAAAGACTACACACCACAGCAACTCACAGATCGGGCAACAAGCTGGACCTCATTTTTACACGTAACTGTACCAACTCAAATATTCTTGTTACTCCTCTACATGTCTCTGATCACTACTTTGTTCAAATCAACATGACTCTCCCATCTACATTAAAACAGACTCCACCTTTGGTGTCCTTTCGCTGTAACATCAGTTCTCTTTCACCCTCACGCCTTTCCACTGCTGTCTCTACCCCTCTTCCCACACTACATGTATTTTCCACACTTGATGTAAACACTGCCACAGATACACTAAGCTCTGCTTTAACAACCTGTCTAGACAACATCTGTCCTATCTCCTCTAGGCCAGCACGTACTACACCACCCAGCCCCTGGCTGCCTGATGTCCTTCGTGAACATTGGACTGACCTCAGGGCAGCTGAGAGGAGATGGCGGAAATCTAAAGATCCAGCAGATCTAGGTAAATATCAGTCTCGGCTTGCAACTTTTTCAGATAACGTTAAATCTGCAAAAACCTCCTATTACCAGAACAAGATCAACAGCACCACAGACACTCACAGCTTGTTTAAAACATTCAACACACTTCTCTGCCCTCCCCCTCCACCACCTGACATATCACTGACAGCAGATGTCTTTGCCACATTTTTTACTAATAAGGTTACAACCATCAACAATACATTCTCAGCACCACACCCTGTCAAACACCTGTCCCCTGTATGCAACTCTTCTGTCTCTATGTTCTCTCCTCTGACTGACACTGAGCTCTCTAAACTCCTCCTCTCCAGTCACCCCACCACCTGTTCCCTTGACCCCATTCCTTCTCACCTTCTCCAGGCCATTTCTCTGTCCATCCTACCTGCACTCACACACCTAATTAACACATCTCTACTTACAGGCACTTTTCCCACTACATTTAAGCAGGCTTGAGTAACCCCGCTGCCGAAGAAACCCGTACTTAACCCCACACAAATAGAACACTACAGACCAGTCTCTCTCATTCCATTCATGGCAAAAACACTTGAAATTGCAGTTTTCAATCAAATCTCTGCCTATCTCTCACAGAACAAGCTGCTGGATGATAATCAGTCAGGCTTCAAAAGTGGACACTCCACCAAGATTGCCCTGCTGTGATAGGCAAAAGCTGAATCCTCCATCCTGATTCTGCTGGACCTTTCTGCAGCCTTTGACACAGTCAACCATCGGATCTTACTCTCTACCCTCTCCTCACTGGGCATCACAGGAACTGTGCTTGACTGGCTTAATTCCTATCTCTCAGGTAAGTCCTTCAAGGTAGCCTGGAGAGGTGAGGTATCCAAGCCACATCAGCTACTTACTGGGGTACCTCATGGATCAGTGCTTGGGCCACTTCTCTTCTCTATATACACAACATCACTGGGACCCATCATTCAGGCACATGGTTTCTCTTACCACTGCTACGCTGATGACACACAACTCTACTTGTCTTTCCAGCCCAACGACACCACAGTGACTGATCGAATTTTAGCCTGCCTGGCAGACATCTCGGCCTGGATGAAGGAACACCACCTGCAACTTAACCCAGCCAAGACTGAACTCCTTGTCTTTCCAGCCAACCCTGCTGTTGAACACAACATCACTGTGCAGCTGGGTGCAACTACAGTAACGCCTTCAAAAACGGTCAGAGATCTAGGGGTAACAATCGACAACTGACTAAATTTCACAGACCACATCTCAAAGACTGCAAGAACATGTAGATTTACACTCTACAATATCAGGAAGATAAGACCCTTCCTCTCTGAACTGCTTGTCCAGTCACTTGTCATAACTTGACTGGACTACTGTAATGCTCTCATTGCAGGCCTCCCTGCATGTGCAATTAGACCCCTGCAAATGATTCAGAATGCAGCAGCACATCTGGTCTTTAATGAACCAAAGAGAGCGCATGTTACACCACTCCTTGTCTCTCTCCACTGGCTGCCAGTTGATGCACGTATCAAAATCAAGGCTCTGATGCTGGCATACAGAACAGTCACTGGGTCTGCTCCAGCATACCTAAAATCATTTATGCAGAGCTACGCGCCCACTAGAAGCCTGCGGTCGGCTAAGAAATGTCGCCTTGTTGTACCACCACAAAGAGGCACCAAAACACTTTCCCAGACTTTCAGCTTCATCATACCACGTTGGTGGAACGACCTTCCCAACTCCATCCGTGAAGCTGACTCACTCTCTGTCTTCAAAAAACAACTAAAAACACATATTTTCCATAAGCACTTAACCAGTCATTAATAAAAATAAATAAATAAATAAATAAATAATAAAAATTCTTGTTGCACTTTTAATCTGTTTTGAATACTATTCTGATGCTAGTGAAACTTTGTAGTATGGCACTTTTCATACCACTGTCTCCTTAAGATGATTCGCTTCTGTTTTCCTCTTTTGTAAGTCGCTTTGGAGAAAAGCGTCTGCCAAATGAATAAATGTAAATGTAAATGTAATTCTTTAAAGATCCGTACCTTTGGTGAGGGCGTGGAAGGCCAGTTTGACTTTCGAAAAGTTCCCACAGCCTATTTGACCACGGACATTATAGAAGCCTACCCTTCTGCCCACGGTTATTTCCTTTATTATGTTTTCACTATTGCACATCTCCAGTGTTAACTTTTCCAGGGGTGTCAGGCGATTGGAAAGGTCTACCTCTTCTTTTTCTGACCCACATTCTGAGCTGTCAGTCAGAGTGTAAAGGTTGTACCGTTGCACCTGTGGAGACACGTGATTTTCCCTTGTAGGCATTTTGTGGCTGTTTAAGGCTAAAATTAAAACAAAAACCGAGAGGCAAATTACTTGATGCAGACATGCTAATAGGTGTAATGCATATGGATAGGTGTGAAAATGTCTGATCTGCATAACTCCATAATAAGCAAAATCTTAAAACCTTAGTAAGTAATATATCTAAAGACCTCGAAATTAGTATGTGACTTTAAGCAGGCATCTGGTGTGATTTCATTTAAAACATGTTTATAGGCCACACTTTTACTAATCACACAAATAAACAAATAAGAGTTATACACAGGGTTGGGGAGTAACGGAATACATGTAATGGGATTACGTATTTAAAATACAAAATATAAGTAACTATATTCCACTACAGTTACAATTTAAATAATTGGTATTTAGAATACAGTTACATTCAAAAAGTATTTTGATTACTGAAGAGATTACTGTGCATTTTATTGTCATTTGTTTCATTTAATATTTAGCCTTTTCAGATGGAAAACATTTATACATATAAATGATGTGATCCAAAGTGCATTTGAACAGCGGTGAAACACTTTCTTATGATGTGTTACATTCATACGAGCAGACAGAGAAGTAAGATTGAAGTAAGTTTGGAGCACAAGAAATAGAAATAAACCTTGTGTAAATTGTCAGCTTTACGCTAAAATAAAATGCTATTTCTAGCCATTTTACATGCACATTACCAGGCACGATCATATTTTTTTATCAAGAAAATTCACGTTGGATCATTTCTTTTTTTCTAGTAAGACCTTTGATATTAGGGCAAAAATCATATTCTTGATAATAATTTGTAAATTTGTTTTCCTGTGAAAATATCTAAAAATGCATCAATTTGATTTATCTTGTTTTAGAAACAACACTGCATAAGATATTTAGGTTTTTCAGAGAATGTATTTTTAACATGTGTATTTTGTCTTACTGTACTGGCAGAGTTTTTATAGTCAAAACAAGTGAAAAAATCTACCAGTGCTGAAGAAGTAATCCAAAGTATTTAGAATATGTTACTGACCTTGAGTAATCAAACGAAATTACAATTTACATTTTACAGCATATATTCTGTGATCTGTAGTGGAATGCATTTCAAAAGTAACCCTCCCAACCCTGGTTATACAATGCATAATGTCAGCAAGTGTAAAATAATTTATCTTACCTCTGTGATCTTTTTGCAGTAGACCAAAGAATAGCTCATCTTCTTTTTTATAGAATTAGAAGTCAATGAATACATACAAATGCCCATATTTTTTTAAGATTTGGAGTCCTAAATAAGTCTGAGGGAAAATGTGTGCCTCACTAACGAGTGCCTCTTCCACAGGTAGTAGACATAAGGTTTTTGTTAAGGTCAAGTATGACCAACATACAGCTATTCATTTTAACTGTAGTAGCGTTCAATAACTACATGCATAAGCATTTGTGTGGTTTCCTCAATCTAATGTCCTTGATTTCCTTTAGTTTCAGTCCTAGATTGTCTTACTGTCTCCACAGAATATTTTCTCCTGTCTTCAGTAGCTCACACTCTGACAAAGTGAAACAAAACATGCTGGTATCATGTTTCCTAATCTGCCAGCTTTATTTAGAGCTACCCTAATCCTCCCCTCTGTCCAAGACAATGCCCCTGATGCACAAAAGGCAAGAACCACAAAGAAGGGAGGATTGAGTAACTGGCAAGCATATGCATCACTGATTCTTTTGAAGAGCTCATTGCCAGCTGGATGTAATCATACAGCAGGTTGGAAGACCTCAGAGACATGATTGTTTGTGATCTCAATGAGACTGATCTCTGACGTACAGTGTAGGATCAGACGTTATGTAACAGCATCACTAAATGAGATTAGTGTGGTCCCTCCTTGACACATAAAGGGGTTTGGCCGATAATATGATTATCACTGGTCTGCCAGCATTTAGAGTGAATGATGAGGCTTTAATATACATTCTTGGTCAGGTGTGTATGTGTGCCACTCTTGTGATGGGAAAAAAACATGTGCAAGGTGCATGGTGTTCTTTTCTGTGTATACATTTGTATTAATTTATCTTCTAAATACATTTCAATATAAAAAACTTCATAACCTTGCACTTAATGTCTGCATGGAATGAATGACTTTGATAAGCAGATATACTATTTGTTGATTTTTTCACTTCTTCACCTAAGTAACTGTGATCAAAATCCTGTACATACAGTAAAACATCACTTAATTCCACTAGTGTAGTTCTCTGAATGGATCAGCATTTTCGTGGTATTTGATGTCATGAGTAAGGCACTTCCTTTGTGCATTTGGGAGCATGTGCACGTGCCTGAAGAAGGCACCAAATTAACAGGCGTCTCTATTGATGGGCTTATAAGCTTTATCTGGAACATGGTGGATGTGTTTACATGTGCGCTGACCGCACAGAGCAACACCTAGGCTATAATCCCTGGATGTTCATGTCACCTGCCAAATCCTCCCCTTCTGTATGACCTCCCCTGTACCAGTCTATACAGTTTTCAATGCTAAACAATGGAACAGCAACAACGTCTACACTGAAATTAAGAATTCAACACAGAACACTAAATGCAAAAATATTTAGAAAATACTGAGAGGAAAATAAATTTTCAAAGACACAAAACAGTTGAACACAAACAGATGTATGACGTATGATGCCCTCAACATGTTACAAAGTGCAGATCTCATTAGTTTTTCCTCCTCTTCTGACGAGAGTCTATCAGTCCATGGAGGCTCTGCTGTTCCAGCTCTCTCACCCTCTGACGCAGAGCCTCAATCTCTTTGTTTTTCTCCTCCTGAATGAACTGGAGCTTCTGAGGACACAACAAGCATTGAAAAAAGAGAGAAAAACAAATAAATAAAACATGCAGGTGTAATCCGAAACCTAGCTTTTCCAAGACTCTGCCAGTAATGGTATTTTGCCAGTAACACTGCAGAACGACTCACTCTTTTGAAGATATTCTGTGGCAGAGGACCTGAAGCTTGTTTCTGTGGCTGACTCTTTAGTGACATGCTCTGGGCTCTTGCGAGCTTAGCACCAAACTGCAAAGTGACGGTAAAACACAGAAAACAAAATGACAAGTTTTTAACAACCATAAAACCACTACAAAATTAACAACTCTAAAATTACCAGTCCTTGTTAATTTAAATAAAAGTACTAATAATAATCAAAAGTTCTAGGGTTCAAATTGGTAAAATCAAGAAACCTAGAGTTAGTGTCTTTCATTTACAAAGAATTCATAGGTTGCAGAATGAAACTACTTATATTTTACCTCCATTTGAAGTTTAATGATTTGACATTGCTTTTCTTTCTCCTTCTCTCTCATCTGCTTTCTCATCTCCACTAAAGTGGATTCATTTTTCTCAAGAGCCAATTTCAGTTCAGTATCTTTATCTTCCACTTAGAAAACAAGATTAAAACAATGTTTTCTTTTTGAACACTTAATCTTACAAAATGTATAACAGTAACAAACTATACTAGAGTCATTCTTGGGATTCTGTAATATTTCAATTTGTAATTTGTTTTTGTTTTTTTTAACTACATTTGATTAAATGTCTGAATACTCCCAAACATTAGGCACATATTTAACATCCAAGAAGTCATATTTCCCCACCCTTTATTATTTTCAATTTGTTTTCTGACATTTAGAGGGTTTTTGTTTTTAACCCCATCACAGACATAAGTGAAGTGATTTGAAAATGATTCTACACAATACTGGTTATAAAATAAACATCTATCTTCTGCTCATGTGTCCCTCATATCAATTTAATGATTACAAAGATAACATTTATGACAGTTTTCTCATTTTATGTGATGAATCTACAAATAGGCAAATTGTGTGTCTGTGGTCTCAATATTTTTGTTAAAAATGTTTTACAAATTCAGATTTTTAACTAAAACCCCAACTTTTTTGTGCTAGCCCTTAACATCTGTCTGTGCTCAGCAAACAATACAAGGATTTTAAATTATGTTTCTCTTTTAATTATCCAATATTGTCATTCTCGTCTCAACCCCGTCACAACTCTCCTACCACTTTACACCCACATATTTTTAACACCATGTTTCATTCAAGTAAATATACAGAATTTGTAATGTATAACATATTGACTATTCCATATTTTTGTTACAATAGTCATAAATATAGTGAATTACTCAACTTCATCACAGGTTTATAGTAAAAAATGTGACAGGGTTGTGTGTGATGGAGTTGTTGTTTTTCCTGAAAATGGCCACTGTTCCTCATGTGGTGTAGGACAGAAGACCACATAGCATGCATACAATTAATAAGTTCTATATATATTTATGGATTAAAATACCATTTTACTATCTTTATTTTCATGTGATGGGGTTAAGCGTGATGAAACGCACCTGACTATAATACACTTCAAAATATGAATAACATTGATGATATTTCTTACCTGTTTCTGCACCATGCTGTTGAAGAAAGCTAAATGATGACACTTCTGATTAATAAAGTCACATATGGGTGGAACCAAAAATGTCACAAATGGGTGGATCCAAAATGTTTATGGGCTGAAAATGGTTGGTGTGAAGGGGTTGAGTTCAGAGTGAGGGACAAAACTTTATAGCCTTTTTCTTAGAAAAACTATGCATTTTTATTTTTTATTTTGTAAAATATCTTTCTCAGCAAAGGAACACATTTAAATGGTTACATTAATGACAAAAAATAATAGACAATGCACACATTTTATTTAATTATTTTCTTGGTATAAATTCAGAGAAGTGCCTCAGAGACATGACAAATTGCTTGGTATAACATAGAAAGAGACATTCTTTTATGATAAAGATTGTTTTAATTCAATAATTCTTTTAGTTAAATTCCTTATTAAAATGGACATATCAATATCTTGTAAAAAGCTTTTAACATTTCGTTTTAGTGAACCACCACTTTAAAAAGCCTGGGGGACTGAAATATTACCAAATCCCAAGAATGGTCTGTTCTGTTTCTGTTGATAGATTGAATGGTAGAGTAATGAGCAGTGCTTTTTACTCACCTTGCCTTTGTGTTTCTTTGTAATGATCGTCTAACTCCCTCTGGTGTTGATCTTTTAAAGCTCTCATCTCATTTACCAGTCTCTGAATCTGAGCCTTACTTTCCTACAACCACAAGCAGACGGAATTGAACACAAACACGCGAAACTCTCTTACAACATTTACCCTTCATGTCAACAGCAGCATATTTGAATACAACTCATTTACTCTTTTACCTCCAGTTGGGCCTCATTTTCTTTCTTCATCTGAATAGCAGCATTTTTCAGCCTCTCGTTGTCAACTAGATCAGGTTGTGACCATGTTAGTGCAGAGTTTTATTTGGATAGGGATTACAATGGAATGCAACATGTTCTATTAATCTATTTGGTTTTGGTTATTACCTCTGAGGTCGCACTGTTGTTGTAAAATGTGTTGCAGGCCTTTGACAGTTTCCAAGAGTCCATCTCTCTCTGAGGAAACAAAATCATTTCAACGAAACAGTGTTGTTCCAATTATACTGCAATAATGAATGTAAAAACAATAAGTAGAGGGAATCTAAGTTGTATCATTAGAATTTAAAGCTGAAAATGTAATTTATGTGGCATTAGTGCCACCAAACATAACTGAAAAAATAAACTTTGCTTTCAAAACGTCAAAGGGAATGGAGATATAAAACCGTTAAAGGAATAGTTCACCCAAAAATAAAAATTCTCTCATTCAAGGCCTGTTCACACCAAATTCATGACGATTTTGCGAGACAAACTTCCAACGGAACGTCTATTCACACCGAGTCCGTGAAAAATTATACATCAGAATCCATTGTCACCGTACAAAAGCTTGTTCGGAACGACCAATCGTACCGAGAAAAAAAAATGGACTTGGTGTGAACAGGACTTTACTCATGCTAAATGATGAGCTGAGAGGATCTCATAAAAATCTCCACTTTCAATTCCACATTTTTCTTCTTTTTTTGGCAATTCGCATTCTTCGTGCATATCGCCACCTACTGCTCGGGACTGGTCAAAGGTGGAGATTTATAGTAAAAAAGGACTTAAATATTTATCTGTTTCTCACCCACAGTTATCATATCACTTTTGAAGACATGCATTTAACCACTGGAGTCGTATGGATACATTTTATGCTGCCTTTATGTGCTTTTTGGAGCTTCAAAGGTTTTGTCACCATTCACTTGCGTTGTATGGACCTACAGATTTGAGATGTACTTCTATAAATCCTTGTTTTGTGTTATGCAGAAGAAAGAAAGTCACACACATCTGGAATGGCATGATGTGAGTTAATGATGAAAGAATCTTCATTTTTGGGTGAACTATTCCTCTAAATGCTCTTAAAACACCTAAAACATATCACTAATTCCTACAATACACCGCTAGAGGGCAGCAACGCATTCAAAACATTCTGACCTGTGGTAAGCTGAAGTCAATATCTTTTATAAATATATTTTACCTCATCTTTGTGTCTCACCTTCATTTAACTGCTTCTCCTTGTTCTGGGCGAGTTTTAGAAGTCTGCTGGTCTCGTCTAGTTGTATTTCAAGAGTGTTATTTTCCCCTTTCATCGCAGTTATTTTCTTCAACACAAATCAGTTATTTACCTCAACATTAGCGCGCTCGTAGAGCTTTTATAACAACACTACGGTCTTCAGAGGGTCCATTTCTTAATATTCTTAATATCTTAAGTATGCATTTAAAGGCCTTACATGCTCCAGTTGGATGAAATCTTTAATGATTTTATCCAAGTCTACTGCAGTGAGCTTTTTCATGTTGGCCAAAGTCTAACTGGGCAACAAGTGATAAAATAAGCGAGGTTTAAACTTCACTTCACAAGTAGTAACAACGTATATAATGTATATTTACGGTATGTTTGTTTCAAATACCAACACCTGGAAAGAAGTGGAGGGGTGACCAGATTAAACGCTGAAAGACCTGACAGGACTTTTCTTCGAAAATGTAAGCACGTGATCGCTGTAGCGACGTGTTCCCGCGCTGTGGTAAACAATCTAATGGGAGTGGTGACAGGACATAGAATACGAAACAAGTATTTCAGAGTTCATCGCTGCCGTTTATTTAGAAATACCTTGTACATTACAAAGACACATTATAGCTTATAACGTCCCATTTTATACAATGTATGTTTCACAACAATGAACCATGATCCAAACACATCACTAAGTGGTCATGGCTTGTCATGATAAGAAAATTGACAGTATTTATTTTACAGCATTTTCTCAAAAGCCTGTCCAGTCTTTCATAGAACCAAAAATGCAGTGAGAACAAAAACCTGTTAACAGTTCACATAAGACATCCCTCTTGATTTAAACTCTAAATGTGCAACATGGCATTTTACTTTATAACACTGACATTGAAAGATAATCCAAAGTAGGCATTTTACACAGACATGTAATGGTTAGTTCGAGGAAAACATATTTTCCAATGGTATAGATGATAAAATTCCACATTATGGATAAGTAATATAAGAAGCCAAATCATACCAATGTACTGTAGCTTTTAGGCCTACATCTCTATGTGGCTGCATAAAATCTAAATTGTTATCTTTTTAAAACAGTAAACAATGTGCATGTTATTATGAAAGCAACACCAGGAGAATAAAATTTACTCCAAGCCATATATAACCATTTATTAGCTTGCCAAGAGATTTGTTACATCTTGTCCATTTGAGAGGCTCAAATTGGCATTGTTTCAAGCTACTATTTGGCACGCCCTCATTGATCACACATCGTGTATGGTGTTGACTAACCGTGTCAGATATCTCACAAAGAGCAAACATATTCCTAGTCTGTGACGCATTCTGAGAAACTCCTCCACTTTTAGTTAAGGTTGTCTAGTAACTCAGGAGTCAAGTAGCCTTCAGGAGTGGGCCAAGTCTTTAGCAATGCTTTTGCTTGTGGGGCTATTTGTGTATTTGGTTTCAAGAGGAGACTGTTTTTCCAATCCACCCCATCCACCATGGTGTACTCGGGACTGGTAGGCTTTGCAAGAATGGGAAATGCTGTGGACGGAGGTGAAGTGTCTGTTTCAGTGCTCATGTTTTTAAGTTCTCTGAATGCACTGTGTTGTTCTTGACTCTGTTCTGTGAAGGTAGAATAGTCTGTTATAGGTTGGCTGTGTTGGGCGCTGATTACACTGGCAACAAGTGCGGAGGTGTAGTCTCTTTCATCAGGGAACACCACCAACCGCTGGAGTTCTTTCCTCTTATTGTTCTCATTATCTTTAAGAGCCTCATTATGACAGGTGGTGTTGCAAAGCATTCCTTGGTCCTCTGGAGAGAGCATTACTTCACCACGCTGCGTAACGTCACTGACCTGTGAGTATAGGTTGTTAGTCCAGGTCGTGTCTTGTGGAACAATAGCCACAGGCTGTGGTGTACTAGAATGAGCATGAGACAGAGGGTGGAAACCGTCGTGTCCACTGACTGAAAAGTGATGAATCTCTGTTTGATCATGATCTGACAGGTCTGGGTCACAACAGCTAGCCCGACCAGAGTCATCATCCCTGAAACCACTTGACATTTGAGGGGAGTCAGAGACCGGAGAGTTGGCAATGAGGAGCTCCTCCTGACTCTCGTGTGGTTCCTCAATGTCCACCTCTATAAACTCGACCCATGGATCACTGCTATACAGTTCCGGACGCAAGCCTGGGTGGGTGCCTAAGATTGATGTGAATTTACTCAGTTGGCCTTTCTGTGTAGAAACAAATTTATAGAAAAGCTTTCATTTATAGAAAAGCAAGAAACACTTACAGTAGAAGTCCAAAAAACAGGTGTGTGGTGAAATACCTGTAAAAGCATTGGGTCAATCCCTTTGATTTTTGGTCCAGGGACAGGTGGAAGGAAAATCACCATTAGCCTAGAATTAATCACACTGAAGTTAAAGCTTTGCTGTTTTAGTCAGGTAAAAGAGTTTAATATGACAACAACAACAAAAATCACAATTGTCGATTATTTCCCTTGATATTTTAATCACATTGCATGGAGAAATGGATTTTCACATGTTAAAATCCATTCCACAAACTTTCGTAGATTTTCCAACAAAATCAGCACGGATCATACCAAAATAAAAGTCAGATTTTGTCTGGGTCAAGACTATTTAAACACTGATATTTCACAGCATTCACTGAGCCAGTTTCCCTGCGCACCAATACACTGACTACTCCCAAAAATCAGCTTATTGAAGAATTCAGTTTACATGACATTTGAAATAATCATGTTATTCTCTGTTTTTGATGTCAAACTGTGAAAAGGCATAAGTAGAGCACATGTGCACATTGCATATGCTGATAAGAACGGCAGTACAAATCTACGCATCAATCTTATTCTAACGCCGTTTATGACCTTACACCAATAAAGGAACATCGTTTAATGCATTTACATGACCACACACATTCTCGGCTTATTAAGCATAATCGGTGTAAGAACATGCGCTCACGCAACTGGCATGTCTTTGATTTGTTACAATGCTCAATGTTGCAAACATTGTAAATAAATTTTTTTGGAAACGACTGGAGCATTCCTAAAGGGAATTCAGTAATTGACATTTTTCATGATTAGTTAATTGTGGCAGCCATAATTATAATCTTGATTATTTATATTTATTTATTTATTTTTGCTTAATTATGCAGTGCTAATACAGTTTATGTATTCTAAATCCATACAGTGCAAAAGTTTTATAGGATTTCAAAAATAATGCCATGAATAGTTTTTGATTAATTAACTTCATAAAAAGCGTTGTTAAAAAAAAAAAAAAAAATGTCTTGTCTTTAAAACACCACGAATTCTCCTAGTCACACATGTGCACAGTTTTTCAAGGTTGTCGTCAGATAGGTTTTTCCAAGCATCTTGGAGAACTTCACAGTTCTATGTATTTAGTCTTAATTAATTCTTGTGTCTTGCCAAGAAACTGATGTTGAGATGCGGACTCTGTGGGGGCCATACAGTACCTACCAGGGCCGTTTCTAAGCCTAGGCGAACTAGGCGGTCGCCTAGGGTGCCACCTGCTGCGGGGTGCCAAAGAGAAGGTCAACGCCATGCACGTCAATAACACCCCCCACCCCCAACAGGGGCGCCAGTAGGCATCTCGCCTGGGGCACCAGAATGGTCAGAAATGGCCCTGATACCTATTGTTGCAGGACTCCTTGTTCTACTTCTATTCTATTTGCAAAAGGAATGTATGGAAATCTAAAATTTATATTTCCTATTGGCACTCAAAAGCATATGTAAAATATAAAGTATAAATATAGGAACAAATATAAATTAACCATCTTAAGACAAATGTTTTTGTGAAACATCTAATGTGCCAAAGACTTTTGCACAGTACTGTGTTTTGATACTTTCCAAAAAAGCTGGAAAGCTATGAAGACAACAGGAAATCATACATAGTGCTGGCAGTCTGTATAACACAGTAGATATAAGAGAGCTGATTCTTACTTTTGTTGACGTGAAACTACAACAAACATCAAGATAATCCCGATACCAACAGCAGCAAAGATAAGCACAGCTGTAATAGGAACTCTTGATTCTGAAATTGAAATAAGACATTCAAAACATCACTGAACAAATCAATTAATTTCCTTCTAAAACCCACAGACTGGTAGGTGTAATCTTAAATCAAACCTTTGTCAGGAATGAGTAAGAAGATGGAGTCACTGAAGTCACCAAATTTGTAGCCTCTCATTTTGGATCTCACTCTGACCTCATATTCAGTGTTGCTGCGCAGACCATAGATATACGCCTGTGTTTCTTTACCATTCTCTAGCTGTAGAGAGATTAACAAGGTTAAATACATCATGGGGAGCGTAACACTCCAAACTTGAAGATACTGTAATTAGACTTAGTTATAGCTCTTGCTCTGGTGAATCAAATCTAATGACTCATAAGCTTTCTCAGAAATTACTTGATATAAAGCTTAAAAGGAGCTCCATAAGAAGCACATCTGACTTTATGTCTGTTTCTAACTTGCAGAGGATAGAGTATGGATGCACTGATCTGTATATAATAAATTTGGAGACTTAAAGGGATTGTTCACCCAAAAATGGAAATTCTCTCATCATTTACTGCCATCCCAGATGTGTATGACTTTCTTCTGCAGAACACAAACAAAGGTTTTTAGAAAAATATCTCAGCTCTGTTGGTCCTCACAATGCAAGTGAATGGTGACCAGAACACAGAAGGTCCAAAAAGGACATAAAGTCAGTTTCTCACCCACACCTATCATATCGTTTCAGAAGATATGGATTTAAACACTGTAGTCTTTAGGATTACTTAAAAGCTACCTTTATGTCCTTTTTAGACCTCCTGATTTCTGGTCACCATTCACTTGCATTGTGAGGACAAACAGAGCTGAGATATACTTCTAAAAAATCTTCAGAGATGGCATGAGGGTGAGTAAATGATGAGAGAATTTTCATTTTGGGGTGAACTATTCCTTTAAGACTGGTATGGCACAGTTCTATTGAAAACATTGCATGAGACTCACTGAGTTCCACTGTTCTGAACCCTTTTCTCTGTACTGTGTCTGATACACCAACAATATCCATCCTGTCTTCACATTCTCTGCTGCCGAGGGGGGTGGCTCCCAGCTCACAACCACATCACAGATTAAGCCAGATGAGCCCATACTCAAAAGAGTCCAGTTGAGTCCCACAGGTGGGTCTGGAAACACTAAGAAAATAATGAACAGCAATGAGTAAACAGTTATAACTGGCTTGCCTGTCAAGGCAAATATTCTGCAGCCTATATGCCATCAAAACAGTGATTTATTTATCTGTGATAAGGAAATAAGCCTGGTGTGAATGTTTATGGTTATCAGTGTATCATTGTGTAGCTGACCTGTGCTTGAAATCATGCCAAGAAAGTTAGAGAGTTAGAGTTTGTTTACGATATAGCTTACCAATGTCTTCCACATTGAAGGACATTTCATCATACACAATATCAAGAGAGCGTGAACGTAGTTGAATCCCATAAGGGTACCATATAATGGTATTGCTGGAATCGAAGTAGCATTCGTTTTTCCTCGAGGAGCTGTAACTTGGACATTCAGTCCATTTACTCTCGCTTTTCTTGGAATCCCTGCAGGGAAGGGGGAACATTGCTAATAATGTTCACAGGGATGTCATTTGTCTGTCCAACAACTAAGCTTTTTTTTACACTGCTTTGATTTCTGCCAAGCAAAATGTCCTGGTTATGGCCTAGAGCAGAAATCTGTTTCTCAGATTTATCTTTGCTTACAGGTGCAAGAGAATTGTTTTATCAAATAATAATAATCATGCAGTGTCTTTAATTCTGTGTTAGTGTTCCTACAGTAATTACTTTTCTAACATGTAGAAAAGTCTTAGATCTCCAGGTTCTGTGAGGTTCTGGAGAGATCCAGGCTCCCATTGGCAATGAAAAGTAATTAGTTCTCGAGAAAAGCAGCCAGTCAGGTGAGGTAGAGTGGTAGTGTGGCCTGCAAGAAAGAAAAAAATACTGACAATCTTGCCGATACAGAGCATACTTGCTTTAAGGTGTTTTTTCCAAGAAGTCTGATGGACCAGAAAAAAATAACAGTAATGTCAAGTTTTTAATTAGACTAAATTGATACATGTTCCATTGCACATTTATGCTACATTTACAGCAAGGCCAAGAGAAATAATCCAGTTAGCTGGATAACAGAAGTTTGATAAGCCTATGAGTGGTGCATTATATGAAATATATGAACGTGTCTAAATTAACTGAATAATGCAGTTCTATATTCTAATACTTTGTAACAATTAATAAATTACAATAAATACAGATTCATCTATGCTATTCAAGCACAGCTGAGAATAACCAAATCTGTGGCAGCTATTATAATATTATGAAAAAGTAAAAAACATTCTGTGAATGTCCTTTGGTTTAAACAACCTTAGGACCAACAGAATGTAACATAAATCCCAGCTGAGCCATAACTGTGAGGCCGTCAGCTGTGTTTTCCTGGAAATGTGTGCAGGCATTTTTCACATGTAGAAGCATTTGAGTGGCAGTATGCGGTTACTACATGCAGTCTCTTTGAATGGCTCTCCCTTGAGCTACTCAGTTAGCATTTAAGACAGCAATACGGATAAAACTGTAATTGATTATTTGAACTAACAGCAAAATTTAAACATAGTTCCCATTGGTAAGATTCATCAATGTAGTTTGCTGTGGAAGAACCACTGAAGTTTTATTTATTGGCAACTATACTGTACTGTAGATCTTACACTTTCAGTCTGGTCAGATAATGGACACTGGAATTTAAGGAAGGTGTTTTTAAGGTAATTCTCCATTGTCTCCAATTCTCTCATTCCAGAAAAAAATAGATAAAGAGTACAGAGAAATGATCATTAAGAGTCATGGTAATGATTTTTGGAGGAAGCATTCAACACTAGCTTGGTTTGTGATCTGGGCTTGTTTGTGCATGTCTTTTTGGAGATTTGATTTTCACAATTACCATTTAGTAACGTACTGAAATTAAAAAAGAACTTACATAAGAGCAAAAATAACTTATGTAAAATATCTGCAATCATGTCCTCTCATGTTTGTGAGTTTGATTTAGGTTTGCACTTTGTAATGACATCGCATTTAACAAATTATTCAATAAAAAAAAAAAAAATAATAATAATAATATATATATATATATATATATATATATATATATATATATATATATATATATATATATATATACAAATTAACTTTACAAATGAAAAGATTTCACAAATTGGTCATGCACAGGTTTTTTTTTTCTTTAGGACTGAAATGGTTATTTGTAAACTAATAATGAACTACCTTTTTAAGGATATGAATCAGAGATGTACTTCCACTGAAATTTGTTCCCATAGAAACATGTATAGCACACTTGCACATTAATGTGAAGCAAAACATCCATTTCACAGCAACATGGACTACCTCCCACTTACTGCAACCCTCTTTCTCTCTGTTAGAAAACAAATGCTAAAAGCACTTATTTCGAAATGAAAGCATTTGGGAATGGGCTTGTGAAGAACTGGAACGTCACAGGGCGAAGGCTGAAAGAAATTTGCATTGTGCAGTGCAATAAATTAATTTCATCCTCTTAAAGATGACACCTTCTGCACCTCTCTTCTGAAATGAATCTGTTTTATCTGCGTGCTTTTTGTTTAGTAACAGATTTCTTAACTACGTGGAGAACAAATCTTAACAGGTTTATCTCAGATTCTTTGAAGCCTACATTATGAGTCCTTTTATTGAAATGCATTTTAATTATGGATGCATTTTATTTCTAATATAAAAGGCAACCTGTTTGTAGTGGTTTTTGGCACTAAAAGTTAAATACAATATGTTTATATTGAAGGAAAAAAAAATGTTTTTGCCACTTTTTATGTAATTAAGCACAGAGAACATGCTGAAAGGCCATTAAGATTGAATGCAAACCCTTGTGGACGTCCGGACTGGGCTCTCTGAGCATTTCCAGAGAGCCAAGGAGCTGCTGCAGTGTTTCTCACAGCAATCAATGACTTTTTCCCTCATTATTTAAACAAGGTGGAGCAATGAAAACATCCTGTTATTGTTTAGCTACATTCTAGTACAACAAGCTCTTTAGAGACTTAGAAGAAAAAAGGTAGTTGGATGTTGATCTCAAACTGTAATTGTGTGTCAGTTTCTTGACAGTTCCACGTCGAAACCTCTTCAGTCAGGCATGTCATGTTGGGTTATTACAACAAGTATATACAGTATATACAGTATATAAAAACCACAAACCTTGCACTGTTTGTGTGGCCACAGCATTGATGAACAAGATACAGATGAAAAGGACAGTCTCCATGGTACAGTCCCTGTGAAGACCAAAATATATACACAAATATGAAATCTGTTAACAGAAAACATTATGAGTAATAGAAAAAGTCCTAAATCCACAGCCTCTTAATTCAGGTCAGTTGTTTTAGATCATTCCCTCTCCAAACTGCTGATCAAACAAATGAAACCGATACTCAATGAAATCTCAATCAGTTTATGATATTGGGAGCATTGCGAAATCACAGAAAACAGTCTTCTGTAGGACATGACATCCATTTTAAGCCAAATGCTCCAGCCAGTGGTTGTGAAATATATCCCCACTACAGCATGGCTTTACTCCAATCAACTTCTGGAAAACATTATCTCAGAACTCCATCTAATGACTCTGCACTTAAACTGCATGCAGATCACAGCCCTTCTCTCCTAGATTTTAATGACCTTCACAGTCACACCCAGTATGTTATACAGAGACAACATACACTTTTTTCTGTGGGCGAAGGGCTGGTTCTTGATAAGATGGGTAAAATCTGTTCCCTTACGACTCAGTACACTTGACATTGCGTTTATTAATGCATATGTGGAGTGCCTTCTTACATGACCTAGTTGAAATCTCTCTACAATATCGCCAATATTCTAATATTGGCTATGGTGTTTGAGCCCTGCCTGTTTTGGCGCGAAGCTGTCCGTTATAAAAGCAGATGCACAAACACCATTTCCTCAGAATATCTTCCTTCAAGACAGCGATCATCTTGTGTCTAGAAGCACTCCACCCTTTGCCATCAATATACATGTACATACGCGGCTACGAGAAGACTCTCCGCTCCCCTGCAGTGCTATGGCAAACATCCGCTTGACGCTTCGCTGGTGAACAGGCCTCAGCATCCTGATTCCCTGCAGCACTTCGGCAGGTGTTGTATATCCTTACAAAGCAACTGCATATTGTATATTATGTGAAATATAAATATATATTAATTTATATATTTATATATCTAAAAGAGTTGCTTATGTTTCGCGTCTTTATAATATTTCGTTCCGTATGTATTCCTTGTGCGAGAGGCACATCCCACTGTCAGACCAGCATGAGAGCTGCATTTACTGTCTGGGCCGCACCCACACAGAGCCAGCTCTCATGGAGACAGACTGCCCTCACTGCGAGGGCATGAGTCTCAAGACGTTCTGAGTGACAATTCAGCCTCACGCACCCTCCTACCCACCTCTTCTGTGATACCCGAGGATTCACATGAGGCGGCACGGTTGGGCCGCGAGGTCGAGCAGGATGAATTTGAGGTTCAGATTTGAGGCCTCATTTTGTTCAGCGGTTCTGACACTGGGGATGATAATGTCAAGTCAAGTTATTTTTATTTGTATAGCACTTTTCAAAACACACATCGTTTCAAAGCAGCTTTACAGGAAATCATGCATTAAAAAAAATAAAAAATAAAAAATTAAACTAATATCTATAATGTCTTACATAGATATTTGTGTAGTTTGATTAAATATTATTGTAAAATGTGTATAGAAATTAAATAATTAAATAATAATTGTATTTAGAACCCCTGTGAGCAAGCTGAAGGCGACTGTAGCAAGGAACACATAACTTGATAAAACTGACCCTAAAAATCCATAAAATCGCTGCATCAGGCGAGTGGTCAGTGGATGATACTGCCGCCCCTCCCCCCAGCGAGGGTGAGGAGCATGTATGCGCCACTGACAGGGAGATGCTCAGCATCCTTACAAAGCCGGTCGAAGAGCTTAACCTCGAGTGGTCTCCCCCAGAGGAACCTGAACAGTCTCGCCTCGATGAATGGTTCCAGCAGTCCGGACGCCGTCAAGCGGCTGCGTTCCGCAAATCTACCCCATTCTTCCCCGAAGTTCACAACAAGTCCTGGTGCGTGCCCTTCTCAGCACGCTCACGCAGTGACGCCATCCTCTCAAATGTGGATCACGGGGAAGAGAACGGTTATGCCCAACTACCCCCTGTGGAGGAGGTGGTAGCGGCACACCTCTGCCCAGTGAGTAACAGGGCATGGAAATCATGGCCCATACATCCTTCCAAGCCGTGTCGACAAACATCCGCACTGGCTGGAAAAACTTACTCAGTGGCAGGACAAGCTGAATGAGCACTCCCCGCAATGGCAATGCTCCAGGTATTTCAAGCTAAGATCCTCAAGCAAATGGACGAGCGAGGCTTCGATCCAGAGACATTCAAAGAGCTCCGCACCGCTACAGACTTTGCGCTGCGTGCCACGAAAGTCACTGCGCAGACCATCGGCAAGTCCATGGGCAACCTGGTAGTTCTGAATCGACATGTATGGCTGACCCTCACAGAAGTGAGTGATAAGGAAAAAGCCACTCTGTTGAATGCTCCAGTGTCTCCAGCTGGCCTCTTTGGCGGCTCTGTGAATAAGTTTGCTGGGCGTTACGATGCAACTCAGCAGCAATCACAGGCTATGAAACACTTCACTGCAGAGTAAATAACAGCCGGTTTGTCCTCACTCTGTTTTGAGCCAGTGCCCGACTAAAACTGCTGCCTCAGTGCTGGCACCTGCCGCTGCCGAGCCACCGATGAGGCCACCCAAGCCGTGGCCCAAAAGGAAGCAGCCGTATCAGCGCCCGCCTCGTGCCGGTGGAACAAACCCCCCCGTGCAGCAAAAGCGCTCCTGACGGGCACAGCCCTTTGAAGAGGAAAGCTCCAAAGAAGGCTCGATTCGAGACACAAAACACTGTTCCCCATCTCCCCACTGCTGTTTGTCGGGAAAGGGAATATTGTTGTTCGCAATATTGTTTAAAATGTTGTTTCTGTGTCTTGCACTCAAATAAATGCAAGAAAAAATGCAATAAATGCAAAAAAGAATACAGCACTCGTTGCAAATGCACGAGATGCTCACACATTCTCTTAAAGAGCCCTTTTCCTCTTCAAAGCCCACACCTTATGCGCAACCGCTTCCCTATGGTGAGCGACGCATTATATCAGACGGTGAGCAAACCAAATTGCCCTCTGTCCCTTTACAGGTATTTCAGAATGGGTGAAAAAACGATCGAACATGGTTATACGATCCAATCTGCACGCCGGCCACCCCATTTCAACGGCGTTCTGTCTTCCACGGTTTTGTCCGAAGACGCATCAGTGTTAAAAGCCGAAATACACAATCTCCTCGTGAAAAGCGCGAAAGAGGTTGTGCCAAATTGTCAAGCCCAAAAAGGGTTTTACAGCCGTTATTTTCTTGTCCCAAAGTAAGGTGGCGGGCTTCGGCCGATCCTGGATCTGAGACATTTGAATCGCGCACTCACATAGCGCCCGTTCAAAATTATTACTCAGAATCGGATCTTATTGCATCTACACACACGATTGGTTTGCATCAATAGATCTGAAGAATGCGTACTTTCATTATACGACATCACAGGATGTTTTTGAGATTGGGAACAGTGTATCAATTCAAAGTCCTGCCCTTCGGACCTTCAGTGCTGGATCAAACGCTGTGCGCATCACTATATCCCGCTGCTGTATAGCTGCTTTAGCACCTTGGACAGCTCCTGCCTTTTACCAGCGAGGTGTCACGCTAGGGCAGATTGTCAGGCGAAAAGTGGTGACTACGGATGCTTCCGACACAGGTTGGGGGGTGGTGTGCGATGGACGCACGACTTTCGGAACCTGGACAGGTGCGAAGAAAGCGTTGCACATCAACCGCCTAGAGCTATCAGCTGTATTCCTAGCCTAAAGGCTTTTCAGTCAGAAATAGTGAACTGTCATGTCCTGGTTCGCTCAGACAACATGACAGTTGTGGCATATATAAACCATCAAGGCGGAATTCATTTACCGCCACTGTTGAGACTGACGTGTCACCTTCTCCTATGGAGCAAGCGATATCGTGATACCGGGGGAATGGAGACTTCATCCTCAAACTTTATTAAGGATTTGGGAAATATTCAGCAAAGAAGAAATCAATCTATTTGCCTCAGTGGGGAATACCCACTGTCCCCTCTGGTACTTGAAGTCCCAAGTGCTGGGAGCGGACGCAGTGGCCCACAAATGGCCGGCGAAATGCAAATATGTATTTCAAGAACGATTAGATGCAGGACTCACTCCGTCTATGCTCAAAGTGTATGTGGCGACTATATCTGCGTATCACGCACATGAAGCCGACGCTACTATAGGCAAGCATGATTTAATCATAAAGTTCCTTAAAGGAGTCAAGTAAGATGATTAAACCCACCTCGGCTGGCTTCAGTCCCGACTTGGGACTTAACTTTAGCCCTAAAAGCTCTCACAGGGCCCTCGTTCGAGCCTTTGGACTCTGTTGATTTGCGCATAGTCTCCGTTAAGACCGCACTACTGCTGGCTCTGGCCTCAGTAAAACGGGTCGGTGACCTGCATGCACTATCAATCGACAATTCATGTCTGGTGTTTGGCCCTGACCTTTCAAAAGCCACTATCAAACCCAGAAAAGGCTATGTGCCGAAGGTCCTAACCACGCCCTTCAGAGTGCAGGTGGTTCACCTTCAGGCCTGCTTCCCTCCTCCATTTAATTCGGATGAGGAACAATCATTGCATTTGTTATGCCCTGTGTGGGTGCTACACACATACGTTGAGCGAACACATCAGTTCAGACTGTCTGATCAGCTCTTTGTATGCTATGGAGGATGCACGAAAGGAATGTCCATCTCCAAGCAAAGACTTTCTCACTGGATTGTCGATGCAATTGCCCTGGCTCATGAGTCACAGGGAAAGACTTGCTCAATTGGTGTTAAAGCACACTCAACTAGAGGCATGGCCTCCTCATGGGCATGGACGAATGGTGTGTCCTTACAAGACATATGTTTTGCAGCAGGATGGTCTTTTTGAAACACATTCGCAAGGTTTTACAACCTAGACGTAACGTCTCTTTCTTCATAAGTCCTCTCTGTTTAGAGCACTTGCTATTTCATCGGCCAAATATATATACTTATGCTCCTCCCTTTAAGAACAAGCTCCCCATCTTTTTACACAACCAACTGCATTCAGACCATTGTAATTTCCCATAAGTCACACAAGCATTTAAATTATAAATAAACTCCCTTCCCAACTGGGTTCATGAAGGTGTCAATTCATTCTATATGACTATAGTTAATATATTCATTCTGAGTGCTCCCCTTCTGGCCCAACACCAGGGTCACTCACTGTGGCATACTCATGTCAGTCGCCGTCCCACGAGACTGCGGTGTCATGTTTCCTTTCTGGGAGGTTATGTGGTGTAGTGTGGCATGATGGGATACTGTTCTCCATATGCCTTAATAAACGCAGTGTCAAGTGTACTGAGACTCAGTTATATACGTAACCTTGGTTCCCTGGGACGAAGGGAACAAGCCATTGCAAACGCCAGCTGCACTACAAGACTCAGAGTTCTTAAGGTACAAGCGATGCGCTCCTTGTTCTCAGTCAGAAATTCTGAGGAAATGGGTTTGTGCACCTGCTTTTATAGCGGACAGCTTCACGCCAAAACAGGCGGGGCTCAAATATCATAGCTGGTATTAGAATATTGGCGTTATTGTAGAGAGGTTTCAACTAGGTCGTGTAAGAATACACTCCCCATATGCGTTAATAAACGCAATGTCTCGTTCCCTTCGTCTCAGGGAACCGAGGCGTAAGTAACCGAGACGTTCTCCAAAGTCAAAATGCATAATTATAAAGTTGATGACATCAGTGCTGTGTGTTTGATATGGTTTCCTGAAAAGAGTCTGAGATAGAGTGAGACTGAGAACTTATAAGTAGTCATGTAAACAAACGTGTTTCAAGCAAAACAGCTTTAACAGTAAGGGACTGTTCACATCGAACGAGTTGTGGGGTACGTCCGCGCTGTTTCCATTTATTTTTCTTTGTAAACATACGCTAAACTGGCGTCTTTGGCCATTGCGACGCGTCTCACTAATTTTCAGCTTTTTAGACAAAATAAAAGGTTAAAAAATATCTTCACATGTTAAAACACGTCTCGGGGCATTTGCGTTCTGTTCAACACGTTGCACTGCCTTTAGTTTTTTTTTTTTTTTTTTTTTTGTTTGTTTTTTAGCGCATCGCCCCCTAAATCTGTTTGTTGAGGCACGAATGCTTCTGTTATGCCTATACTATAAAAATCCATAGTAATGTAAATATATCCTTCAACAACAACTGATTCAAGAATTATTGCGCCGCTATTTGCAACCACATTGAATAATGAATTCCACCATAACGGATTTCAGGTTTGTCCAACTACATTAACTCACCTTTTCCAAAAGTACGTTTCAGATTCGTAGATCCTGAGCTTAGATTAAAGTATTCCTCCTGGAACCTTGTGTTTATCGTACGATATAATTCGCACTATGGTTAAATTTCCTTAGATCTTCTTATTTATAATAAATCTATCGTAGATCCTGCCGCGTTTCCTTAAACGTGCCCTGTGCTGATCCTATGTCAAGACCTCTGCTGCTCTGTGATATACACTCTGTGATATACAGAACTACAACAGCATCTGATTCTGTACTAGTTTTTTTTCTAGGGCACATGCGAAAAAGGGCGTCACTTTTCCTTAAAGCACTGTGTAGGGACACTCTTTATTGGTTGCATGGACATACACTTTCGCATTTGAGAAATAAATGTAAATGAGACTCCGCCCTAATAAACCTCACAGTGCAAGTTTTCCTACAGCTTGTCTTTGATTAATAAAAAATGGCACGCGCTTCATTTATCAACATTTGTTTTCACGTGCATGTTGCGCGCTATTAGAAAAATCCAAAGGATAATATGAAGGGTCAGTGTTGAGATTAATTTCGTCTCCCTCCACAGCTCCAAATATTTAAAAAATAATTTGCAAAATTAGAGTGGTGTATTTACGTTTTTAGAAAGGCATCAATTTAATTCCAAAATATCTATTTGCAGATTTATTTATTTATTTGACGTTGTGGCAATGCAGTGCAGAATAGTTACACGTGACTTAAGCAGAGCACGTGTTGAAGGGGTCTTGCGGTGCAAACTCACCAGTGAGACTCAACAAGAATACTGAGAAAAGGCACATGTAGTAAAAAGTTTGTGGGGCAAAGGTGGGGGATTCAGAACTTATACGTTCTGTTAGAACCTTCAGATTTTGTTTTATTGTAAAGTATTTGCTGGTTCACAGACATAAATAACAGCTCAATGCATTTGTTACATTTATCTTTGTGTATTAGTCCCAATGAGAGATAATATTAGTATTCTCTTTTCTCTGTGCCTGAGTTTTGTCAAAAAGACCAGATCTATTTTTTTATGTTTTTTATGTATCTATGTTTTTGTTGACTAAAGTCTAGTTTTCTGGGGAACGGGCTTAGCATTATACGATAAAAAATTACAAACGAGGGTCAATTTTGGAATCATAATTTAATACCTTAAAAGGAAAGCAGCATTTTAGTCAACTCTCTTCAAATATCAGGCTGGCAGACAAATTGCACTCCCAGCTGATCAGATGTGTGTCAACAGCCCTTCGGTCTTTGACATTGGTGGTGTCCAATGTCAGAATGCAGTCATTTCACTCCCAAGTGCTGTTATTGTGGCACACTGGAAACGTCTCTTCAGCTGTCAAACCTATTAAAAGGGAATGACCTTTAACCCTGCTGGTCCATAGTGTGTGTAGTATGTTAACTTGCATATAAATGTGATCAAGGGTGTTCTTATAACTTCCATAGTGGAAACACCTCTATATACTCAGTGGAGGTACGCACACCTGAAGTGGAAATTTTGAAACAAATTTCCTAATGCATTGTATAAAGGCATTACACCTCAGTGAAGTGGCTTTGTGGAATTTATCTGCTAGAGGTTATGTAATTGTAATTTGGGTATCATTTAAAGTAAAACGTTACTGGAAATAGTTATTTATGATATTGTATTGTCGTAAATATGGAATAGATGTTTTTTTCTGTTTATGTATGGCAGCCAGTTACGATAGAAGAGAATGGGAAAAATAAACTTAATCTATTTGTTTAATGTGGAGCTATTAACTGATTACATTGTACTTGTGACATATTAAGTGCTGCAAGTTAAGATTATATTCACTCTGCATGTCTATTTGCAAAAGTCAATAGTGACACAGTACACAAGTACTCTCCAAACTGTCCCTAAATCCTCTGAAGCCTGCCCTTTGCCCACCGCTAAAACTGAGCAGTATCGATCCAGGTCCAGTGGTAGTCAGCTTTTCCGTAAAAAGTTTAAGTTGTTTTTGAAAATGTCATTTCAGAGATTACTATGTAGGTCAGATACTTTTCTCAAAGGCAAACTAATATTATCAAGACCTCAGGGATATATTTGTATTCATCATGGTAAGGTAAGTAACATGAGCATGCTGAGACATTAGGCATACTTTGTGTCCCTGAAACTAGCAATTCTTAATATAATCATATTCAGTTATTTGTTTATGTATTTATTGTTATGTTTTATGTGACTGAACTCAATCTGTGACAATTCCACAAAAAGCTTAAAGAGTTATAAGCATCTTTATACAGTTTTATTGTATTTTTTTCCTAACTGGTTCTGGTATATTGATACAAATCATTTAAACAGTTAACATTAACATGGAACAGAAATGATTGTAAAAATACATACAGTATTTTCCATTAAAAGTGGGACAGATTAATATAAGGTTGAACTAATTCTCTTGACTCATTGTGTAAACAGCAACATTGTTTGTACAGAATCCCTGCATGTCAACATGAACAAATTGCACTTTCAGGGTTTTTGTGATGCATGAAGCTTGGCATTGTGCACATTTTCCCTTTCACATGAAATCGCAAAACTCATCACTTTTTTTCTGAATTTTATTAATAAGACACTAAAAGAAACACATGAGCGACATCATAACATCTCACTTTGAATTTTTGTTCCGAATGAACTTTTGCTTAGAGTGTTATTTTCTTTCATCAGCGATATACAGTTTTTCCAGAACAGGAAACTGCACTTAATTACATTTAGATGCAAGAATGCCGTAATTACAGGTGAAGTGTGTAATTTCTGCACTAGTGTCACCAAATAGAACTGCAAAATAATGGCAGTTTTAAAACAGGTTTCTCAAACACTCTCACCATCTTCTATTGGTTGGGCAAACAGATAGTCCCTCCCCATAGTAACGCCATTGGTTGAGCCATTGCTGCTGGGCAATGTTATGAAAGTTCCAATGACCGACAGTGATTACACTTTTCAGGGATATCAACCAATCGAATGGCTTACTTATAGCTGTCTTTGCACTTTAAGCCAGGATAGGAGAAAGTATTTTAACACTGAACAAATTGCATCACCTTTAAAGAAATGAATATCATGTATTTTCTGCACTTTATTTGTACCCACAACAGAGTGTCATGCTCTCCCTGTCATATCACTCCACAGGAATGCAGCAGCTATCAATTCTCAACCTCCCAGTCATGGAGTGCATGTTTTTATACAGACCCCATAAAGGCAGTCAGAGATATTCCAGATGGCTCCACGCTTCTTGTCGGAGGTATTAGAAGGAACTTTGGTTTTCAAAGCTTATGCGATTTCAAGAAATGTGCCCACTGAATGTGGCCTCTATACAAGTATTTTTGAATATCTAGGATTCAGTCCTATCTGATAAGTCATTCATACAGTTAACCGGTATTTCCTCCACTGATATCTTTTAGCTCTAGACAGAACATAACGCATCCCCAAGCGGTATTGTTGTGCTTGCTTATTTCCCCCTTTTCTATCCCAGGCTTTGGTTTGTGTGGGATCCCAGAGAACTTAATCAGTGGTCTGTTGAAAACAGGAGTAAAAGGAATCACGGCTGTGAGCAACAATGCTGGGTGAGGCAGAGCTCCATTTAATGTGTCCATAATATCAGTGAAGGGGCAAAATGGTTCCAGAGAATTCCCTTATGTGGACAAACTCACTGGACTGTTTACAGTGGGTTCCTGTCAAACACTGTTAAACAATATGACTGGAAAATAATCTGAGAAAAAAAAGGCATGCACATCCAAAAATAGATACAGTATGTGGGTACAGGATCCAAAAACAACACACAAAAGTTAAGTAAATAAATGCCCAAAAAAAAAAAAAGAAATGTGGTGAAGTACTTTCTGCATTGAATAATTTAAAGCATGAACTTAAAAATATCAAGTAAATTCATTTGTACTCATTTCAAACATGTAAAAATGTATGCTCTAGCTATAAGTATATATTATTTATAATCGTTTGTTATCTTTACAATGCGTCATCATGTATCAGTCCTTAAGTAAAAAACCTTGTCATATTTATTTGCTAATTCGAGTAAATTTCACACATAAAATAAGTACATCTGACTTCACTTTTCGAAGCTGGTGTCCCAGCAAGAAACATTAATATCGCTATTAAAGCAAGGTCAAGATAGACTACATAGCAGGCATTAGGCTCCCCAGCAGAAGGCTTCCGCATGTCATGTGGTACATTACTAAGTACATTAAAAAAGCATTGAAAAGTTAGTCCACTTCTAAAAGCGTGACTTAATTCAGTGCTACATTGCTTGAGAAGAATGTTTGAAGAAAGAGAGAGGAAAGGTTACTTGAAGCAGAGTATTGCAAAGTAAATTTTACTTGAGAATTTCTCATTAAAGCCACCAAGAATTGTGTGAAGCGTACTTGAAAATATGGTCTGTTAAATTTACTAGCAATGTCTGTGTAGAAATTGTTTACTAGGTGTTTTTAAGTAAACCCCACTCCAAAATCTTTTCAGTGCAGAAAATGCCCATAAACAGAATTATCATGTTTCAAGCATCCAGCTCAAAGTCTGTTTTTTTTAGGTGTTTTATAGGTGTGCTGTTCATTTTATTCTGTTACTTTTGTGGAAAATAATCTTATCAGATCTAGAGACAGGAAAAAGGAAGAAAGGGAATGGGGCCTCAGGAATCAAATCTGTATTAAAAGGAACATTGTTCCAGTGCATAATGTGATTTTCAAGTGTGACTAAATATCTTGATTGTAATCGTTTCTGATGACAGGGTTGATAATTTTGGCCTGGGCCTGCTTCTGAAATCCAAGCAGATAAAACGAATGATCTCGTCATATGTTGGGGAAAATGCAGAGTTTGAGAGGCAATATCTATCAGGCGAGCTGGAAGTAGAGCTAACCCCTCAGGTAAAACACTTCCTGAATCGCTTTCATTTACTAACTGGAAGAATGTTTTTGTTTCATACCTAAATGTAATGGAACCAGTGATCTAATCCATGCCTAGTCTCTTTCTATTGTCCTCCATATTTCTACTCTTCATATCTCTGCTAAATATTTACTTTCTTAAAATGTATTACACTCTCAGTGAAGAATCAAATGGAGTTTTACAGCTAGTTGTGATAGGAATTTTTTTTTAAGTCCCACAAATTACTTTTAATTCTCTAGTTCTTTAGAATACCATCTAAATACATGCTAGAATCTAATACACTGATGTGAAGAACTATATTGTCAATGAATTATGGTACTTTATAAGATGTTTTTTTTTTTTTTTTGAACCTAAAATTCTACAGAGATGCATTGCAGAACCTTTAGAGTGTAGCTTGAAGTATAATCCATAAACTATAATGATGATTGATTCTTTTACAGGGCACACTGGCAGAGAGGATACGGGCTGGTGGTGCAGGCATTCCAGCTTTCTTCACTCCCACCGGGTACGGCACTCTCATCCAGGAGGGCGGCTCACCCATAAAATACAACAAAGACGGCAGCATTGCCATCGCAAGCGAGAGCCGAGAGGTGTGGTGATAACATATCATTGTCAATAATTGTCACATTATAATCACCTTTGCTCTGTTTTCTGTGCTGTAAGCTATACACATCTGAAATAGCCCATTACAACTTAAATGTTTGAAATTGTGGTTGGAGTTTCAATGTTATTTCAGCTTTTTTGTTTCTGGACTAGAAACAAAATCACAAATACAAAAACTGCATGCAAATTCTTGTCATTTGATTGTTTGGTGCAGGTTCAAGAGTTCTGTGGCAGACATTATGTTATGGAAAAAGCCATCACTGGTGACTTTGCTTTGATAAAGGCCTGGAAATGTGACAATGCAGGGAATCTTGTTTTCAGGTAGAGAGGTTCATACATTAAAATATTTGCTGAAAAATTTATGATATGATATGTTTGTTGTTAATACAATTTGTCTCTTTCATTGTTTTATTTTTTAATATCTTTCTATTTTTTTTACCATTTTATCTTGAATTTAAATGCTTTGTTAAGAAGCCCTAAAATATGTACCATAAATTGTCCACTAAGTGTCAGTCTTCATCTGCATAGGGATCCAAAGAATTGACCCTTTGCTTAGCTCTGCCCCCCCTTAGCTATGGTTGCTGGCTCTGACAAGCTCTGCAGAACTCCCCATTGGAATGAATGGGAGATTGGAGATAGCAGTGAAGATGTGTTTTTTGGCAAAATATTCTAATAAACGGAATGGATCATATTTTTACCTGGGTTGGTATGAAGAATGACATTGTAATGCATATTTATCTTAAGTTTTTTGTAAAAGAAATTGTTAAATTACACAGTAATTTGATTAAAAACTGTGTAGGCTGTGAATCAGAATCAATGCGAACTATTATTTCAGTCACTTGTAAAGAGAAAATTTTAATTTAATAGCGATTACACAGCAGATTCGTTCAACGTGAATTGCCAAAGAGCAAAGAAAAGATGTTTTGCACATTATAAAAATGCTGGTATGTATCGTTACTAATCCGAGTTGTTTCACAGATGTCTGTTCTAATGAATTTGACACAGATTAAGTGCGATTTTAATGGTTTCACAGGGTAACGTGGAACGTCTCGGTTACGTACGTAACCTCGGTTCCCTGAGTCGAAGGGAACGAGACATTACGTTCTGCTAACGCATATGGGGAGTGTCCTTCTACACGACCTAGTTGAAACCTCTCTACAATAAAGCCAATATTCTAATATTGGCTATGGTGTTTGAGCCCCGCCCTTTTAGGTGTGAAGATGTCCACTATAAAAAGCAGGCACGCAAACACCATTCCTGTCCGAGGGACAAAGAGCCCATCGCTCGCACCTAGTAGTGCGGCCAGCATTCGCAATGTCTCGTTCCCTTCGTCTCAGGGAACCGAGGTTATGTACGTAACCGAAATGTTCCCTTACGACTCAGTACACTTGACATTGTGTTTTGCTAATGCATATGGGGAACCGAATCCCATCATGCCGCACTACACAACATAACCTTCCCAGAGAGGAAACATGACGCAACAGTCTCGCGACATGACAATTCACTTGCAACATGAGTATGCCGCAAGTGAATGACCCTCATGGTCAGCCAGGAGGGGAACACTCAGAATATATATATGATCATATAGTATGGGTTAACCCCTTCACGAACCCATTTGGAAAGGAAGTTTATTTATAATGAAGTGCTTGTAACTTTGGGAGCACAACAGTCCAAATGCAGGCGGTTGTGTAAAGTGACAGGGAGCCCATACTTAAAAAGAGAGGCATAAGTATATATTTGGCTAATAAAATAGCAAGCGCTCTAAACAGAGAAGACTTGTTTTGAGAGAGACATTATGTCTAGGTTGTAAAACCTTGCAAATGTGTTTTGAGAAGACCATCCTTCTGCAAAACATATGTATTTTAAGGACACACAGTTCGTCCATGCCCATGAAGAGGCCACGCCTCTGGTTGATTGTACTTTAACACCAATTGGGCAATTCGCAACCTGCGACTCGTAAGCCAGGGTGACCATAGCAATGATCCAGTTCTTGAAGTCTTGAAGGTGAACCACCTGCGCTCTGAAGGGTGTTGTTGTAACCTTAGGCACATAGCCTTTTCTGGGTTTGACAGTGGTTTTGATAGGCCCGGACCAAATTCCAGACATGAATTGTTAACTGACAGTGCTTGCAAATCACCAATCTGTTTTACTGAGGCCAAAGCCAGCAGTGATGCGGTCTTAAGAGGAAGCACACACAATTCAACACAGTCCAGAGGCTCGAAGGGGGGCCCCGCGAGCACTTTTAGGACCAAGTTAGGTCCCAAGTCGGGGCTGTAGCCGGGCAAGGGGGATTTAGCTGCCCCGCCCCCTAGGAATTATGATTAAATCATGTCTTCCTATAGAGGTGACGGATTCATGTGCGTGATATGCAGATATAATCGCCACATAAACTTTGAGCATAGACAGAGTGAGCCCTGTGTCTGTTAAGAAATTATTTTCTGAAAGCCTCTTAAGAAATTTCAGAAAATTTCAGGTATTGGGCAGTTCACTGGGACTTTGCTGTGTGAAAAGCACCAATTAGTGAACAAATTCCATTTCAGTGCATAAAGGCATCTCGTGTACTGCGCTCTAGCCTGTAATATGGTGTTCATAATCGACCAAACCAATTCTGGCTCATCTGCTGTGCTCCGTTCAAAGACCACACGTGTAGGCTTCGCAGCTCTGACTGGGTATGCCAAACCATGCCTTGTGTTTGAGAGAGAAGATCTTTCTTCAGCGGTATATCCCATGGAAGCCAGTCCAGTATTTCTACCATCTCCTGAAACCAGGACTGATTGGGCCATTTTGGCACAATTAACAGAACTGTTTCCATGTCCACTCAGACTTTGCTGATGACAGAATGAAGGAGGTGCACAGGGGGAAATGCATACTTGCATTTTGCCGGCCATACATGGGCCAGCGCGTCATGGCAACATATGTACACCGCTACTGTTGTGTTGTCCGAATGAATCAGAATGTGGTGATTTACGATACCGGAATGAAAAGCTCACAAAGCTAGAAAGACAGCCAGTAGCTCTAGGTGGTTGACATGTCACGGCCGTTTCGCACCTCGAAAGTCGGGCGTCCATTACACACCGCACCCCAACCTGTATTAGAGGCATTTGTGGTCAGCACTTTCCTTCTGAAAACTTGACCAAGCATAACACCCTGTTAGTAGAAGGCTGGCGCTGTCCAAGGTGCTAGAGCAGCCAGACAGTGGCGAGTCACCGCGATGCACATGAAAATTAAATGACTTCAGTGGTAATGTTTTTTCAGTTTGAACTGAAATAGACACCGAAGAATGGTCTGTACGTGCTCGTTCATGAGGTGCGCACGCATGAACACCTAAAAAGGAGATTTACTGGATGGGGAAAAGTGTGCTTTTGACCAGTTGATATTAGACCAGATTTTCCATATGGCAAAGCAGCAGGTCTCTGTGTTCGCTCAGTAGTACCTCTGATTGGCTAGTAATAACTAATCGCTGAGGTAATTTTAAAACACGCATACTGTTCATTTTCAATGGGCCGAGCGCCACATTGATGCATTTCGTGAACGTGTGGGGAGCCAGAGACAGACTGAAATGAAGGACTTTAAATTGATACGCAGTTCCCTCGAACGCGAATCCAAAAAGCCGCCTGTAACGCGGTGCAATTGGTACATGAAGTACGTGTCCTTTAGGTCTTTTAGTTATATATATATATATATATATATATATATATATATATATATATATATATATATATATATATACACAATAACTCCTGCCAAAGTGCTGTGGGAAATCAGGAAGCTGAAGCGGACCGTTCACCAGCAAAGTGTCAATGCAGAGTAAATGTTCGCTGAAACACTGCAGGGGAGCGGAGAGTCTTCTAGTTGCAGTGAAGATCCCGCCCGCTGACTCGTGTATGTTGATGGCGAAGTAGTAGAATGCTTCTAGATGAGAGATGAATCATTGTCGTGAAAGAAGAATTTTCTGAAGAATGATACTTGCGCACCTGCTTTTATAGTGGACAGCTTCGCGCCTAAAAGGGCAGGACTCAAACACCATAGCCGTTATTAGAATATTGGCATTATTACAGAGAGGTTTCAACTAGGTTGTGTAGAAGGAAACTCCCCATATGTGTTAGCAGAACGTAATATCAAGTGTACTGAGTTGTAAGGGAACATTAGTTTGAATGGGAACTGGCGATTACACTTGTCAGAGCAGTAAATCGCAAGTGGAATTAAACCATCATAGGCTGATATGTGTCAATAGTACGCTTTGAATTGCTTTTATTTCTTTATAATGATGAATAATGACTTGATTAACCTGAAAATCAACAAAGTGACGAGACAAACAAAACTGGGATATTGGTCTAGTGGCTAGTCCTTCTGGCAGTGCATATAGTGACCGGTGTTCATATTCAGGTCAGGCAGAATGCATTTTGATGTATTTTTAGCAGATATAACAATTTGGTAAAACACATACACAGACAAACAATTTATTAAATTGTTTTAAATCAATCAATCAAAATTGTAAAAATTTAAAATATTAATATTTTGTTAAGCAAACAATATCATTAAGTTTCTGAAGAACTTTATCATGCTTTCTCAGGGTTTATTCTAATTTATTCTCACCCATTGGTCAGTTTGGCCTTTGTACTTGCTCTCCACTAAAAACAATTGTCCTGTTCTGAAAGATCATCTTTTGGCAGTGTCATGGGTAGTCATAAGCATACAACATTGTCTGCACATGCATACATGGTTACTTAGTTCACATGGGATTTGAACCCAGGTTGATATGCATGGTTAGTTCACATGGGATTTAAACCCAGCTTGATATGCATGGTTAGCAGACATGCTACCACTAGATCAACAGGCCTATTATTTATGAAACAATGCGGCTTAATAATGATACCAACATTTTGTTATAATGTGCATCTTTTCTTTGCTCCTTGGCAATTCACATTGAACGAATCTGCTGAAAAGGCAAGTAAAATTATTCACATGCACTCACACATCCCCAGTTACCACGATCCTCAGTTTATCCATAACACCAGCAACAACGTGTTTTAAATTTTTTCGATTATTTTGATAAAATCCCGCTTAAAAGTACTCAAACACACATTACTTCCATAGGCTCTCATTGGAAAATAGCAAACGCATATCAGAGTAATGGCGACAGGGCAACAGTTGCTAAGACAGGATTGGTCAGAAGCACTTTTAAGGCGGGGCTTAGCAAAGGGTCAATTACTGTATTTCCAGAAAATCACACATAATCACAAAACCTTATCCAAATTTTAAAAAACTTTGGTGCACATGCTAAATTTTTATAACAGGAAAACTGCCCGAAACTTCAACCAGCCCATGTGTAAAGCAGCCAAAGTCACTATAGTGGAGGTTTGTGACTTTTCAAATTGTGAGTCTTTGTGGCATTGTCATTTGTGAGTTTGGATATTGTGTGTCTGTTGCTATAAAGTGGATGAAAAGGTTCTTACTTTTGTCTGTGGCCCACAGGTCGAGGAGATTGTTGATACTGGAAGTTTTGCTGCTGAAGACATTCACGTCCCCAGCATTTATGTAGACAGGATAGTAAAAGGAGCCAGCTATGAAAAACGAATTGAGGTGAGAAACAGATTAACTGCTCTGATCTTCACAATCAGAGGAGCTTATTTCAGTGATTTATATCAGAATGTTTTGTTGTATTTAACTTTACAGCAAATAAAAATAATTGATGTCCATTCTAGTCTAATGCATTCATTTACAGAAAAGGAGGGTTCAGTCTAACCAGGCAGAGAAGCCTAAAATCAAGCATGACACAGATCTAACCCGTGAGAGGATCATCCGGCGAGCAGCCCTAGAATTTGAGGATGGGATGTATGGTATCCTTTAGCTGCCTGGCCACAGATAACTCTGACAGACAGACAGACAGACAGACAGTTAGATAGATAGATAGATATGTAGGTAGATAGATAGATAGATAGAGAGTGCATTCATAAAGTATTCAGACCCTTTCATGTTTTGCACAGTTTGTTATGTTGGAGCTTTATGCTAAAATGCTTTAAATTATTATTATTTCACATCAATCTACATTCCATACCCCATAATGACAAAGCAAAAACCAGATTTTTGATAACTTTGCAAATTTATTAAAAAGAAAAAACTGAAATATGATATTGACATATGTATTCAGACCCTTAACTCAGTACTTAGTTGAAGCACCTTTAGCAGTGATTACAGCCTCAAGTCATTTTGGGTATGATGCGACAAGCTTTGCACACCTGGATTTGAGGATTTTCTGCCATTCATCTCTGCAAATCCTCTCAAGCTCTGTCAGGTTGGATGTAGACCATTGGTGGACAGCCATTTTCAGGTCTCTCCAGAGATGTTCGATTGGCTGTGTGCTTTGGGTCATTGTCCTGTTGGAAAGTGAACCTTCAGCCCAGTCTGAAGTCCTGAGCGCTCTGGACCAGATTTTCATTAAGGATATTTCTGTGTTTTCCTGCGTTAAGCTTTCCTTCAACCCTGACCAGTCCCCCAGTCCCTGCCGCTGAAAACACCCCCACAGCATGATGCTAGCATCACCATGCTTCACCGTTGGGATGGTATTGCCAGGTGATGAGCGGTGCCTGGGTTCCTCCAGACATGACGCTTGGAATTGAGGCCACATAGTTCAATCTTCATTTCATCATTCTGTCCTTAAGTGCATTTTTTGCTAATTCCAAGCATCCTTTCATGCATCTTGCACTGAGGAGAGGCTTCCGTCTGGCCACTCTGCCATAAAGCCCAGATTGGTGGAGTGTGGCAGTGATGGTTGTCCTTCTGCAAGTTTCTCCCATGTCCACACATGATCTCTGGAGCTCAACCAGAGTGACCATTGGGTTCTTTGTCACCTCTCTTACCAAAGCCCTTCTCCCCCGATTGCTCAGTTTGGCTGGGCGGCCAGCTCTAGGAAGAGTCCTGGTTGTTACAAACTTCATCCATTTAAGAATTATGGAGGCCACTGTGCTCTTGGGAACCTTCAATGCAACAGACATTTTTTTTTTAGCCTTCCCCAGATCTGTGCCTCAACACAATCCTGTCTCTGAGCTCTGAGCTGTCTCTCTTTTTTTTACCTCATGGCTTGGTTTTTGCTCTGATATGCATTTTCAGCTGTGGGACCTTATATAGACAGGTGTGTGCCTTTCCAAATCATGTCCAATCAATTTAATTTGCCACAGGTGGACTCCAATCAAAGTGTACAAACATCTCAAAGATGATCCATTCCAGAGAAATAGGATGCACCTGAGCTAAATTTCAAATGTCATAGCAAAGGGTCTTAATACTTATGTCAGTGTGATATTTGTTTTTTATTTTTAATAAATTTGCAAAGTTAGCAAAAAACTGGTTTTTGCTTTGTCATTATGGGGTATGGAGTGTAGATTGATGTGATTTAAAAAAAAAAAAATCTAAGCATTTTATCATAAGGCTGCAACATAACAAAATGTGAAAAAAATGAAGGGGTCTGAATACTTTATGAATGCACTGTAGAAAGATAGACAGATAGAGTCATAATTGAGTCATACTTTTTAACATGCCTTGACTTCTAACTCCCAAGCAAATCTTGGCATTGGAATCCCCATGCTGGCCAGCAATTACATAAGCCCTGAAATCACAGTCCATTTGCAGAGTGAGAATGGAATTTTGGGATTGGTGAGCTTCCGTTGATAAATAACCTGAGCTTACCTGTTAAATCATATTTTTCAGCTAAGTGAATTTCTCCTTCTGATACCCTGATCTTTTTTTGTCCTTTTAGGGTCCTTATCCCACAGAGAGAGACGTGGATCCTGATTTAATCAATGCTGGTGCAGTTACATCTTTGTATCATACTTCCCTGTCTGTTAACTATTCTATATTTCTGGATGGATTTTTATTTCATATCCTCTGGGGCTTTTGTTTTTTAAGTGTAAGTTTACTGAAAATCCCTCTATACAACTCAAATCATGGTGTTGCTTGTGTTCAGGAAAGGAGACAGTTACTGTGTATCCAGGAGCTGCCTACTTCTCCAGTGATGAGTCCTTTGCCATGATCAGAGGGTTAGTATATAAATACATCAGTCATCTGTGATAAAACTATAACGTTATTTGTTGTTAGCGCAGACAAAATTTGAAAATGTTTAAAATAAGTCTCTCTTTTTATTGTTAGGATGTCACAATTAAGAATGTACAGTCAATGCAGGAATGCAGTGTTTGGGCAAATAAAAAAAATCTTATTGTCATTCCATAAATATTACATTTACCTTCACCTTTCATGCATCTTTTGTTTAGTGGTCACATTGACCTAACCATGCTGGGAGCAATGCAGGTGTCAAAGTATGGAGATCTGGCCAACTGGATGATCCCAGTATGATTTCCATGTTGCCTTTTATTGTATCACTCATTCATTCATTCATATTATGCAGATATGTTTCTTTGGTATTTACTTGAGTTGATATGTTCAATGTGTTGCTTACAGGGTAAAATGGTAAAGGGCATGGGTGGAGCCATGGACTTGGTTTCTAGTGCTGCCACAAAAGTAGTCGTCACTATGGAACATTCTGCCAAGGTACAACACACCATTTCCATTATGAGTAAATATCCTTCAATTCTTCACTCTGTCAATATGTTTTAGCCTTTTTTGTAAATACTTAAATTCATAGGCTGGAAAACATAAAATTCTGGAGAAGTGCACACTCCCTCTGACTGGAAAACAATGTGTTGATCGTATAATCACTGAAAAGGTTAGTAAAGGATAGTGTTTTCAAAGAAGTACTGCCTTACAAATGCAAAAATGTAGTAACTACACCAACACTGAAACTTTGAAAAACGGCTTCAAAGTTATTTTGTTAGACTGAATCTTGTAGTGACTGCAGTCCTCACACTTTATTTTCTCTGATTCTGATCATTCTGACCCACCTGTCACAGGACAGATCATAGAAGAGACCTGATTTCAGTTATCATAACTCAATTTTTACAATATGTATAGTTAGTGTTTTGCCCTTGCATGACAGAATAGTCTATTAAAATAGCATGTATCTTTTCAAGGACAGCCTGATTTGTGATGTGATCTGTTTTAGGCTGTGTTTGATGTAGATAAGAGTAAGGGTTTAAATCTCATTGAGATCTGGGAAGGGCTGACCCCAGACGACATCAGAGCATGCACTGGGACAGAGTTTCAGGTAAGCTGACAGCAAACCACAATGTACTCTGAACTCGACCTGATGAGCCAAGCAGAAATTTATTACAAATAAAGGACCAAATAGTGGATGAAATTATATATATATATATATATATATATATATATATATATATATATATATATATATATATATATATATATATATATATATATATATATATATATATATATATATATAATTTTATGGAATTATCTAAATTATCTTAAATTCTATTTGTTAACATTAGTTAATGCACAATGAACTAACAATGAACAATTGTATTTTTTAATAACTAACATTAACAAAGATTAATAAATGCTGTAAAAAAATATATTGTTCATTGTTTGTTCATGATACCTAATGCATTAACTAATGTTAACAAATGGAACATTATTGTAAAGTGTTACCAAAAAATTTATCGTAATTTTCTATGGTATGTGTCAGGTATCCCAACACTTACAACCAATGCAGCAGATATGAGGACATTCAGAGGATTTAAAGTGCCAGTGTTTAGCCAGTAGCCTATGCAACTACAGGACTAGAGATGAGGATGGATGGATGACTGGACTGAGTTGATTTCAACATTTCACGCAAACTATTAGGTGGGATGTGGCAAAAGAACAGAGCATGAACTCTAAGTTAATAGATACATGACTCTCTTCATCATGTTAATTGAGACTGATGTCTTTATAGACCTTGCAGTCTAAATGTAGGATGCTAGAACACTTAGGATATGTCATCTTTTAATGTAAGGTTTAAGATGATTGCCTAGCAATATTGTAATGAATTTGAAATTACATTGTCATTTTGACAAAAGTTTGGCTTAAGAAAGAAAAGCTATTAGAATCTGAATAGATTAAACATTGAAGCTTATATCAATGTTGTATTTTATTGCTTAGTGCATTCACTGTATCCAGTTTTGCAGATGCACAGCACAAATACATTTATCAAATTTTTTTTATTGGTTGATTCTAAAGACAGCGACAATGTGGCACTAAATAACAAGTACTTGCAGTGATTTGACTCCCCTTTTGAATTCTTATGCCATTTGAAATAAAAAAAATTTCCAAATCTAGAAACAAGCTCTGTGTGTGTGTGTTTGTTTTTTATTTCTTTCTTTTTCAACATAATAAATCATTTTACACAAGTACACAAAGTTGTAAATAGAGTTAATTCCATAGCAGTGGCGGGCCGTGCATTTACACTCTAGGCCTTCAGTGTGATTCATGCCATTAAGAAAACACAGTTTCACAATGAAGAAGACACCCTATGCCTTTGGGCATCATACATGATGTCGCAGCTAACTAGTGATACCAACTGACATTTTAAAAACACGTCCACGCACAAAAGCCAGAACTTGAAACAACACTTAATGCTCAAGCAAGCCTAATTTAAACTGCAGCATGACTGTTTTGTGAAATGAACGTCTCCCGAACAGACATTCAAAAATCAGATTTTTTCATATAAATCTACCAAGGAGGTCTATAATGCATGGAAAAATCTATCTAATAATAGTTGCGATTTAAATGTTGCTTGCAATAAATTTAGTTTCGTCAGGGTACACGGTTATGCCGCGTTCCATTCAGGTTGGATGTGGGATATTCCTACTTGATATCTCCGATCTCCATAAATGCATTCCATTCCTCGATATTCGGAACTGCAATGCTCCCGTTAGCTTAGCAGGGGTTTGACTCTCATTAGAGATGTCTCCTAGCAACCCAACTGATAAACAATGCTGCAGCGCTAGCATTTGTGCTTCAGGTGTACGATTATCAAAAGAGATTATAATGTTTTATACACCTGTTTCTGCAGGCGTTTGTTAAACAAGCTTTAATATCATGTAATGTGGAAACAAACTCATTTATCGATATTACTTAATAAAGTGAATGTTTATCACTTACTTTGTATATCTCCCTGAGTGTCGACATGTTTGTGTGACATCATACACCTGCATCTCGGTGAAATCGGAGTTGAGAATTTCTGCATGAGCCTACAAGTTGTAATTCTGACTTCAAGATGCATTCCATTGCACTTTTCCTAGTAGGAAGCTGTAAAATCCGACTTTCCGAGTTGAATGGAACACAACACTACTTTTCAAAACTTGATCCGACACTGAATTCTCAAGCAGCCTAATTTACACTTAGAAAACTCCTGATGTTGCTATAACAATGCAAAAAAGCACTTACCAATTTGCTTGAAGTGAAAATCAGTCCTCCTTTCCTGTTTAATAAATTAAGCAATCACACAGTCATGCAGAACATCTCAGGTTTGTAAATCCATAAGGATCTCTTTCTCAAAGGCAATACCAGCAGTGATGACAGCCGACTCGTCAGACAGACTGATCTTATGCTTTTCGCTCTTGAATTAGGTACATCACTTAAAGCGTGATTGCATCACTCAAGGCCAGCTAGAAGGCCATATCCTAAAGATCATACCCACCAAGAACAAATAAATCAATCTGATTGGCTGATGAATCTGACTTTACTTGCCCATTCATTTGCACTGTTGAGGGATTCTGAAGAAATTCTAAAGGTGGAGCAACGCATGAGTGGAGCTCAGACTCATGCGCTGCTTCGGCAAAGGAGCATGACTTCGGGCATGCGATTTGTGAAACAGTTCACACTTTGCTTGTAAGCATCAAGGAATAAATTCTGACTGGATAAACTTTTCATTTTTCTCTATTTGTTTGTAGATTAATTAAGAGTGGAAAGTGATTAAAAATAGATGACAAAAAGGTGATTGAGAATGAAAGGATGAAAAATATTTACTTATTTGGCATGTTAGGCCAGCAGAGAAGGCTTTGCTGGCCCTGAGAAATTGCCGCTGTTCAATAGATCTCAACTCAATAGAGTTTTGACCCTTGTTTTACCCAGGGATTGGTCATTGAGCTGAACAACAAATATTGCACAACTTACTGAAGACAGAGGTTTATGTGTTCCAGAGAGTTTTGGACAAAACACTATTTTACAACCGCCCTCAAAATACAAAATGAATACATTATCCCAAATACATCATTTACACACTGTTTACTGAAACGTAACGCTTTAAACACCCGTTCAGATTATGAAATGGTGACATAATAATAGCAGCGACTCAGACACTGATTGGAAAAATAGTCAGCAAGTGGGGAAGCCAGCCAGCACTGAATGTCCAGCATCTGATAATAGTGTTGAGTCATGCTGGGAATTCCTGTCCGCAGGTAGATCAGTGATGTCATAATCTCTGCCAAATCTACTGTATATGAGCAGGGCCCATCTCTTTATCTGCCAAAGCACAAAAGCTGTCATGTACAGCACAAAGGTAAGGATACATTGACACATAAAGACTGGCAAGAAAATAATACACAGAGATTACTGGTATATGAGATGAATACTTAAGTAGAATGAAAAGTATGACACTGTAGTCATGACTGGATTATGTTTTTAGATGTGCCTGGCTGTTTCTCAGTCCTGCCTAATAGTTTTGCTCATGTTTCTGCCTCATATTTGGTGAATGCTTCATGAAAACTACATTCTGAGCAGTTGCTAGCCAGTAATATATGACATTTATCATCTATTAACTTGGCATTGTTCACTTTTTGCTACATAAGGTGTGAGCTGCCAGTAAACTGTAGATGGGGACCTTATGGGGACTGGTCAGAGTGTGATGGTTGTACCAAGACACAAGTAAGTAATAAATATACAGGGTAAACAGAACATAAAGTTTCTGTTTATTTTTGTTATCTAGCTTCTTGTGTATATAATTTGTACTTGTACGTGCTCAGAGTTCCTGAAATCCTAAACAAATTATGTGTGTGTGTGTGTGTAATAATTCAAATCGCTTAAAAATACTAAAAAATGTTTTTAATGTTTTTTTTAATGTAAAAATGCAAAAGTTTTTGTGAGGGTTAGGTTTATGGGTAGGGTTAGGGGATAGAATCTATAGTTAATACAGTATAAAAATCATTATGTCTATGGAGAGTCCTCATAAGGATAGCCGCACCAACATGTGTTTGTGTGTGTGTGTGTGAGAGAGAGAGAGAGAGAGAGAGAGAGAGAGAGAGAGAGATAGAGAGAAAGCATTCTCATTATTCACAATAAGTTTCTGTGATGGTTTATTTGTTTATGTATGTAGGTCAGTGCATCAGTGCATCTTTGGTATGTATCGGGGATCATGACTGTGAAGATGGTTTAGATGAACAGCGCTGTAGTGCCACTATAGTGTGTAATGAGCAAAAGCCACCACCTAACTCTGACCTCACAGGAAGAGGGTAAAATACGTCTCATTTACAGTATAAACTGTCCTATAATAATAAGGGTATACAAACACTATAAGCTGAATATAATACCTGCACACATGATGATGTCATATCTGATGTTTAAAAGGTTTGATGTGTTGTCGGGTGAGCTGAGAGCTGGTGTCATTAACACTCGTAGTTTTGGTGGGCAATGTAGAAAAGTTTTCAGTGGAGACACCAGAGATTTCTACCGACTTCCACAGAGTCTACCTAGGTATACCTTTCAGGTGAGCAAGAGGCTCAGGCCTATATTATACTAATACTGGGGCTGTCAATCGATTCAATCTTTTAATCAAATTAATTACAGGACATGCCAGTTAATTAATCTAATTAATTGCAATTAATCACATACACATTATTTGCTGAGAAAGGCCCCTAAATAAAGATAATTAATATAAATAATGCATAATAATTAAAATATTTATAAATATAATATGCAGGGTGTAAAAGGGGTAAAAACCAAACTATTTGTTCCGATGTCGGATTCCAATAGAATGGCCCATTGAAGGTCTCTGCATTGTTCTGTCTTTTCTGAGCGCTGAAGTAAAGCAATTATTGTTAATTTACACTTTACAAGTTGATTCTGTTATTAATTTTAACTCCAATTTTATATTAATCTGACTCCAATTTAAGTTGACCTCTAATTTAGAATTCAGCTCTAATTAACTTCTGATCATTCTTTTAATTTGATCTTTTTAAGTTATTGATTACTCTAAATCCTCTTCTATTCATTGTCCTTTCAATCTTTGGAATCTTACGCCGGCCGTTATTAAATTACATAAACCTCCCGAAAAGATAGCCAGTTCCGTTCTTAGTCAGCGGTTGTAGGGTTAATTAATATCGTCTGGTTTGGCTTGTCTCATAATCAGACGATATTGCCACTTAGTCACGTACATACAACTTGCTAAGACGGGCGGTAAGCAGTGACTGAGAGTCTTTATATGGCTTTCTCCTACCCGGATGTCCTGGGTGGTTTCTCCTATATTAAAGCTTCAGTATGGTCTACCCTGGTCTAATGAAAATCTTACCTGGTTGTCCTAGGTGGTTTCTCCTTCCTGGTTGTCCTGGGTGGTTTCTCACAATGATTCTAGAGAAATTCAGAATAAATCAAATAATAACAATTTATTTGCCAGGTAGGATATAAAACATTGTTACAAGAATTCAATCAATCCCACAGAATAAACATTGAGTACCAACGGTATTATCCTTTGAACAATGAGAATTTGGGGGTGAATGGGTTCTTGACTTCCTGGGGTTTAACCTTGTTAACATACAGGAGATCATTTAAATTGTAGGTCAAGGAGGGGGATAGACCTCCAGAATAATGCAGTATTTGGCAAAGACCTTATAACTTTGTCACCATAAGTTTTACCAACATGGGAAAGAGACCATTATACCAGTCACACAGAGTCCTCTTAAATGATATCAAACACATACAGTTGCATTCATGGTATTTGTTATATTTTTACATATAAATCTTGTATAAGTCTTTGTATCAGTCCTGAGCTGTTGAAGGGGAGAAGGGGGAGAGAAAGAAGAGGGGGCAGCAAGGTGATTTGCAATTTATCACACGTGGTGCTATTCAGGTAGCTTTTGTAAGAGAGTTCAGATGTTGTCTGAAGTCAAAAGTTATTTGTTATTCCATGAATTGATGTGTGTTGGGCTATCAGACATCTTGGCATCGGCCTTACACAGGGCCTATAATAAATATATAATATTGAAATTCAGTTTGAAATAAATTGCCTTATTGTGGCAGATGAATAAAGCATTGATTAGACAATACAAAATGCGTTTAGAATGATCCCATTATAGACCATTTTGCTTAGGCAAATAAATAACGGTTTCTATCACTTCGTTCTAGGTTGGTATTGAAAAGTATTTCAGCGATGAGTATATTGACAGTTCCTTGTCCTACATGAGGCATGAAGAGGATAGAAAGCGAATTAGAGGAGGCCATGATCATAAAACCTTTCATAAGGAACTGAAGCAGGACATGGTAAAGCTCAATTAATTATATTTTGTGACATTTATGGGTTTAGTACACTAAATCGATAGGAATCACAGCATAAAGGCAGTCCATTGAAAATATTTGATTATCTATTATTCCTGTCTCTCTCAAAGGCTTATCACCTGCTGATCATAAAGAATGAAATAGAGGTGGCTCAGTTCCAGAATAATGCTCCTCACACACAACAAGAGGGTGTGTAAATAATGACAGAATTTTTATTTTAGGTTAACTATTCCTTGAATATTCAAAATACACAAAAGACTACATTTTGTTAGAGTACCAATTTTGCAGTGTATATCTTGTGCCATGTTTGGCTCCCAAGCAAAACTTGAGGGACTCATGTCACTGTAAGCAGGTCAACATGATGGCACTTCCTACTGTATACTCTGTGTTGTCTGGCTGTATCTGCATGTCATCAGGCACTTTGGGTTTGGGGCAAACTTGTTCTGCAATGACAGGAAAACATATGCGGTGAAAATTGTAAGGGACAAAATTAGCTTTTAGTTAAAAAATGATGCTTTTTTTATATTTCATAGTTTATATTCCGTTGAGTTTATACAGCACCATCCCTTTGGTTTTTACCAGGTACCATCTTGCAGACAGTGGATGAGCTGGTATCCATCCAGCTCATAGCCAGTGAAGCAAACAAACTCCTCATGATCTCCATAATCATACTGAGGTTTGTTGATCTGAATGAGGGGAGAATATAGAGAGACGAATTAGTGGAAGTAGGGAGGAATGAACAGCAAGTAGAGAAGTCAAACCAAGTCAGTTTTATTTGTATGGTGCTTTTAACAATTCCTATATTGTTTTAAAACAGCTTTACAGCCAGTAAAACACTCCACACCATCTAGTCTGTCATGGAGTTTCATGTTAAATGTCTAATGTTAAACTCTATGGGATGCTAGGGCATCCATAATTAAATTTTAAGTAACTAATTGTTGTCTTTTGTGACATTTTCCACAAAAAGGTTACCTGTCAAGTGGCTGATGTTTTTTCCAAAGTAATTTACAGTATACTATTTCATACAGAGTTCCTCTGTAGCTACCTGTGGTCAAAGGAATAGTTAAACCAAAAATTAAAATGTAACCTCTTGTTTTTTGAAACCTGTATGACATTCTTTCTTCTGTGAAACATGAAAGGAGTTATTTATAGCAGAAAGTTCCAGCTGTTCTTTTATTTACATTGAAAAACTTTAATTTAGGTCTTTGAAAGTCATATAAACTACGTTTATGACACTTTTATAGTACTTTTTTATTATTTTGGAGCTTGACAGCCCCTGTTCCTCATCCAATTTCATTGTATTCTTGCGAAATTTGATTCTGCTAAATTTCTCATTTGGTGTTTCACGGAAGAAAGAAAGTACATAATGGGTAAATGATGACAGACTTTTCACTTTTGGGTGAACAATCCTATTTTTGGGTGACTGGATACCAGCATAATTGGATTTTAGCAAACCCTCTAGTTAATCTCTTCTTGGATTGAACCTTAAAGCCTTTGTAACACCAGTCAAAATTTCTAACCACTAGGTCACCACCAGTAATTACATTACATATGGCTGATATCTGCAAGCAAGCATTTGAACCTGCAGTGTAGTCTGGTGCTCGTTTCTCACAGGTATCTCCGTAGGTCCCAGTCTGGCAAATACAAGTACGCTGTGTTCCAGACAGAGTTGGCTGTGCGTTATTTGGGCAGGGGGCATATTTGCAAGAGTCAAATTCTGTCTGGTATTCCTCCAGTGCCCTGTGTAGATGCAATCTCTTTGTCGCAGCACAAGGGAAGCCCCGCACAAAATTCACTAAAGTCAACAGCTAGTTAAGACATTGACAAAAAATTATTAAACTGCTCAGAAGCAATTCTTTTAGAAGACTGGGATATTTTTGTACCCTAAAATATCTGATGGGTTAATCTGGGACCACTTCCAAATCGAATAAATCTTTGTTTCTCCTCCTAACATCTACAACAGCTGGATTGTCTATTGTAGATTTGATCCAGTCCTTGTACGTATTGCTGTTTGGTGATACACCCTTGATCTCCAAGGCCAGGGCTGCCGTAAATTCAGCTCTACCTACTTGCACTGATGTGATACACTTTTCATATGGTTTTATAATAGAACAAGAATGGAAAAAGGATGAAACATTAAAATATCATTAAATCGTTAAAATATAAAAGACAATTTTTCCCTCAGGTGGAACTATGTGATATTCTATTGTAGAATATAGTGATGATGGTGTTATCCCGACCAAGACAATATTTAGTTTCTTCTTCTGTCAATCCTAGAAATAGTAAAGAGACAAAACAGAAGGACAATTACATTTGGTTTCAGAGTTGGAAGTGAAAATAATCTAATATGGTTATTCAAGCTCCACATGATCAAGATCTTTGCAACTATTGTTGCCAAAACTGTTTCTTATAATCATATGATCTTGTCTTCTTACCAGAGTTTTTCAGTTCTTCCCGATTGTATTGGAAAAGGAGGTCATACCTCCCCCCAAATGTGCCAGAGCTGGAATAACATTTCCAAAACATCTGAAAGATCTGTCTGTAAAGGGTGTAGTTGTATTACAGTGGCAGGCTGTTTGGAAACTGAAAGAACAGATCTGACAAGTAGAGGTCAGAGGATTTCGTTTTGAACGTTGATGGGCAACAACTTGACACACCCTATAAAACTCAGTAAAAATACATAAAGTTAAAAATGTGTTTTAGTTATGTGCAAACGTAGGCCTATATATTGTATACTGTTAGGGGTGGAGATAAATTGAGGTTTAAAAGACGTCCCTTACCTTTTTTTGAGATGCTTTGATTGCCCCTTGAAAGAACTAGAAAGCATGAATCTTGATGATTCTTTGGTCAAGGTGATTTTTTTCAGGTTTGACTGCTTTTTCTTGAACATCCTCAAGATATTCCACCTGGAATTAAATAAAACAATATCAGTCACAAAATCATGTGTTTTGTGGTACTGGTTTAAATAAATACAATAAATGTATGTATGCTCATACTGTACATGCAGTTTTGTTTATAGCTAACATACAAGTAGGCTTCACTGTAGTAATAATAATAATAATAATATGCTTGCGTAAAATACAAATAAAACCCCCTATTTTTTTCTGGTTAACTCGACTTAATATAACTCGAGTAAATAACAGTTGCAGTTACTGACATCATCATTTGACTTGTGACTTAACAGAAGTCCAAAAAGTTTTTTCACAAAGCTGTTTGCCTCTTAAAGAGACAATATCTTGCAACATTAAAAAGTTTAAGATTGTTGAACAAAAGACACAGACCCTTAATACTGACAGGGGCATAACTAGAGGGAGGGCAGAATGGGCAGCCACCCTAGAGCCCGGGGTGAGAGGGGACCCAAGGAGTGATGAAAAATGATCAAGGCCCCCCAAGGAGGGAGCCTGACAGTTTCTTTGCACTGGGGCCCGCAAGATCCAAGTTACGCCACTGAATACTGACATAATTAACCTCAATAGCAATTAACAAAGTAATACAAAAAAAAATAGGCTGAAACTTTGACTGCCCACCTTGATGTCAATGTTCTCAATGTTGGCAGGGATCCGATAGTAGTTCCTGCTGTTTTTGTAAATTGCAGTCCCCTCCCATGAACGAGTTATCCAGAACAGCACCCCTCATTTCCTCTGATATAGCATCAAATCGAATTAAAGAAATAATGTAAATCAGTTTTAATCATGACACAATCTCAAATTTGTAGCATTGTTTTTCTCAGCATGGCAATACACTGAAGGATGCTTATTTTGAAATCTCAGAAAGAAAATTATCTTTAACTGGTGCTCACCCATGACCAGTCAGGTCTGCTCCAGGAATGAAAGCAAACCGCCTTTGACTTGCACACACTTGTTTTGTATTCCCGCAAATCCTCTTGTCAGAGTCGTCTCCACAGTTGTTCTGGTTGTTGCACACCAGAGTAGAGTTGATACATCTTCCTTTAGTGGCAAAAGAATTAGTGATTGTGCACAATTTTCTAGTGAAAATGTAGTATTTAAAGACTGTACATTGTTGTTTAATTATACTCAATAAATTATGTATTGTATTATATTATTACACCATTAACACTTTACAATAAGGCTGTAAACATTAAAATTAATTAACACAATGTTTAACCTGAACTAACAATGAACAGTACTTTTACAGCATTCATTAATGTTGATGTCTATCTATCTATATATGTATACAAATATACAGTTGTGCTCAAAAGTTTGCATACCCTGGCAGAAATTGTACAATTTTGGCATTGATTTTGAAAATATGACTGATCATGTCTTTTATTTAAGGATAGTGATCATATGAAGCCATTTATTATCACATAGTTGTTTGGCTCCTTTTTAAATCATAATGATAACAGAAATCACCCAAATGGCCCTGATCAAAAGTTTACATACCCTTGAATGTTTGGCCTTGTTACAGACACATAAGGTGACACACACAGGTTTAAATGGCAATTAAAGGTTAATTTCCCACACCTGTGACTTTTTAAATTGTAATTAGTGCCTGTGTATAAGTAGTCAATGAGATTGTTAGCTCTCACGTGGATGCACTGAGCAGGCTAGATACTGAGCCATGGGGAGCAGAAAATAACTGTCAAAAGACCTGCATAACAAGGTAATGGAACTTTATAAAGATGGAAAAGGATATAAAAAGATATTCAAAGCCTTGAAAATGCCAGTCAGTACTGTTCAATCACTTATTAAGAAGTGGAAAATTCAGGGATCTCTTGATACCAAGCCAAGGTCAGGTAGACCAAGTATCAGGTAGGCCACAACTGCCAGAAGAATTGTTCAGAATATAAAGAAAAACCCACAGGCAACCTCAGGAGAAATACAGGCTGCTCTGGAAAAAGACGGTGGGGTTGTTTCAAGGGGCAAAATACGACGATACTTGAACAAAAATGAGCTGCATGGTCGAGTTGCCAGAAAGAAGCCTTTACTGCACCAATGCCACAAAAAAGCCAGGTTACAATATGCCCGACAACACCTTGACATGCCTCACAGCTTCTGGCACAATGTAATTTGGAGTGACGAGAACAAAATAGAGCTTTATGGTCACAACCATAAGCGCTATGTTTGGAGAGGGGTCAACAAGGCCTATAGTGAAAAAAATACCATCCCCACTGTGAAGCATGGTGGTGGCTCACTGATGTTTTGGGGGTGTGTGAGCTCTAAAGGCACTGGGAATCTAGTGAAAATTGATGGCAAGATGAATGCAGCATATTATTAGAAAATACTGGCAGACAATTTGCATTCTTCTGCTCGAAAGCTGTGCATGGGACGCTCTTGGACTTTTCAGCACGACAATGACCCTAAGCACAAGGCCAATTTGACCCTCCAGTGGTTACAGCAGAAAAAGGTGAAGGTTCTGGAGTGGTCATCAGAGTCTCCTGACCTTAATATCATCAAGCCACTCTGGGGAGATCTCAAACATGCGGTTCATGCAAGATGACCAAAGACTTTGCATGACCTGGAGGCATTTTGCCAAGACGAATGGGCAGCTATACCACCTGCAAGAATTTGGGGCCTCATAGACAACTATTACAAAAGACTGCATGCTGTCATTGATGCTAAAGGGGGGCAATACACAGTATTAAGAACTAAGGGTATGCAGACTTTTGAACAGGGGTAATTTCATTTTTTTCATTGTTGCCATGTTTTGTTTTATGATTGTGCCATTCTGTTATAACCTACAGTTGAATATGAATCCCATAAGAAATAAAAGAAATGTGTTTTGCCTGCTCACTCATGTTTTCTTTAAAAATGGTACATTACCAATTCTCCAAGGGTATGCAAAACTTTGAGCACAACTGTATATAATCCTTATATACTGTATACTAATAAATTTTTAATATTATAAGCTACCATTAACTATGCATTATGAACTTAACATGAAGTAACAATGAACAAAAATTATCTTTATGGTAACCCATTACAATAAGGTGGTATCTGTTAACATTAGTGGATCCAGGTACCTGTACTAACTAGTTTACATACAGAAGCTTATTGTAAAGTGTCCATTACTAACTAATGTGGCAAACACTGTACTGTGTGTCATTGTGAAGTTAAGAGGGTATATGAAGTTAATTACCACTGTCACAGGTCAACGTGTCTTTACAGTTGACAGGCTCAATCCTGCATTCCTTGGAGGGATGACAAGGTCTTTCCTCAAAAAGTGGTTTGCTACAGTCTTCTCTGCCAAACTGAGCCAGCCTCAATACAGATCTGGTTCTGAACTAAATCACATACAAACACACTTAATAGGCTATGGCAAGATATGAAAAGTACAGTGAGTCTACAATGAAAATCTGCCATTCAAAATCTAATTTAAACCTGGAAATACTCAAAGTTTTAGGATTTATAAAAACGTCAAACAAAGAAATGATATGACTAAATGAATAAGAAATATTTAAGATTCTGCACTATTTCTAGGTTACTGATCAAATAAGCACATCTGTGACATTGACCATGTTAACTCCTTTTTAAGAAATGCCAAATGCTCTTTGGAACATTCTCAAATTATGATGGGATAACATGGATCATCAGATTTTGCACAAACTTGTGGAGTTCATACCAGCTTGAGTGCATGCTGTCATTTAAGCAAAAGGGCAACTCAAATACCAAGAAATTCTGAAATTTTTCAGTTCAACTTTTCACTCAGATTGTTATGCTGATAATAATATAGGACAAATTTGTTATGAAAAAAAATATATTGTATATTGTATTATTAACGTAGCCTATACTTTGTGTGTTTTACTCACATATTTTTTGTCACACGGCGAGCACTCTGACCAGGGTCTGAACTCAGTCAGTTGGCAGTGGATAGGACAAGCATCAGTATTGCACACTTTCCTCTCATGAGTCTGACACAGCAGGCCACACTTGTTTTTTGTCCAGTGATCATCATGACGCACAGTCCTGCAACACCAAATGTACTGTTCTCATATTAACAACTGTATGCGATGAGCATGTTATATCATGCTAAATAAATGTTACCTTTTATGTTCTTGGGTTCCAGAGTTGCAGGTTTTGGTACAATAGGACCATGAACTCCATTGGTAGTGGTCACAGAAACACCCCATAATGGGTGTGACTGAAGCCAGAGTGAAGAGAAGGACAAGGGGAATGCTCAAACGATCCATAAAGAAGATGGAATTCCTGAATTTAACAGCTTAAGGTGAGGGGCAATGAAGCTGAATACACTTTGGAAGACATCACATGAATAGCTCATGCATCTTTGTTTCATGATTTTAATTTGCACACAATGTATGCTACGCACACATAAACAAATCTTTGTTATATAGAAGTAAATGAAACAAAGGTTTACTGAAAGAAATAAAGTTAGGTTGCATAAGCAGATATTAAAAGGTTTGATGCATGTGGGCAAGACCTAATATATATATATATATATATATATATACAGTTGTGCTCAAACGTTTGCATACCCTGGCAGAAATTGTACAATTTTGGCATTGATTTTGAAAATATGACTGATCATGCAAAAAAACTGTCTTTTATTTAAGGATAGTGATCATATGAAGCCATTTATTATCACATAGTTGTTTGGCTCCTTTTTAAATCATAATGATAACTGAAATCACCCAAATGGCCCTGATCAAAAGTTTACATACCCTTGAATGTTTGGCCTTGTTACCGACACACAAGGTGACACACACAGGTTTAAATAGCAATTAAAGGTTAATTTCCCACACCTGTGGCTTTTAAAATTGCAATTAGTGTCTGTGTATAAATAGTCAATGAGTTTGTTAGCTCTCACGTGGATGCACTGAGCAGGCTAGATACTGAGCCATAGGGAGCGGAAAAGAACTGTCAAAAGACCTGCATAACAAGGTAATGGAACTTTATAAAGATGGAAAAGGATATAAAAAGATATCCAAAGCCGTGAAAATGCCAGTCAGTACTGTTCAATCACTTATTAAGAAGTGGAAAATTTGGGGATCTCTTGATACCATGATCAGTCATATTTTCTAAATCAGTGCCAAAATTTCACAATTTCTGCCAGGGTATGCAAACTTTTGAGATATATTTTTCTCTTATCCTAACAACAGATAGTAGAGTACTAACTAAATCGAACACATTTCTATATTAAAAATCCTTAAGTTAGAATCCTTAAGTAAGTCACATCTCAATAGTATTATATCAGAACAAACTGAATTATAATCACATATTGATTTCACACACCTCCAAAAGCATATAAAATGCACAAATTCACATTCGAATGCTTTTAGTCTCTGAATGCAGAAGGCGGTCTTGACTAAACCAAACTGTGTTCAATATCAGTAAACATCAAAATCAGCAGGAAAGAGTAACTGATCAGCTGCACTGAAAAAAGTCACTCTGATCTTAGTGAATTCCTTTTCAGCTCTCTCTCTATAACTCCTCTTTCATAATTTGTCAAACCTCCTTTGTTTCCAGTAAATCCCTGCAGCTGGAAGTCTTCACTTTAACATTTGCTCCCACCCCCCTGCTTTAGGAATTTGGAATGCAATTGCACAGATAGCATTTTATCACTGAAGGAAGTTGTTTTTCTCCATGCCAAAACAGAAGTTGTTTTTATACTTTATCTTTTTTTCAGTATCTTTATTTTTCTTATCTTTTGTTTTTATACAAATCTCAATTTGAAACCCGCATCAGATATTTCTCTTTTCAGCATTTTTCTTTAAGGGCTTAATTTAAAAAATAAATAAATAAAAGAAATACTGGTAGTATAGTACAACAAAAGAAATCAACTACATAAAATAAAATCTTTATTATCAATATAAAAGTGATGTATAGCTTATACGTGCTATAACTGTATACATATATAGACACCTGACATGTAAAGTAGAAATCATGCTGCAAACTCTCACAAAACTGTGATACCCATTCATACAAACGTTATGTAAAAGTAATTGAAATCAATTATAATAAATACAATGTCTTATTTACATTTATTTGTATTATGTACATAGTGAATTTTATTGTGTTATATTTATTTCAAGCTTAGAATGAAATAGCAATGGCTTTAGTGCAGAGTGCTCTTGTGCCCTTAAAATGACTAATAGAATTTTTACAAGATTTAACCTTTATGGAAGACTAAATAAAAACAATTGCACAGTGACTAAATGTATACTTTTTTAAAAAGTCATTAAGAAACCAACCTAAGTCTAGTACATGAAAAACAACAATCCTTTAACTAACATGCCCTCTAACAAAAAATAAATAAAAATAAAACACTATCCTGCTTTATGACAAAAGTAAAAGAAAGAGAAAATCAGAGACAGCTGTTATTATCTGTGGATATCAATATTTCATTCAGTTGCTTTTTTTATACAATCATATGGTTTCATGACAAAATGACAGGGAACGGATCTCTTGGAAACTAAACACGGACTACTCAATTTTACTAAGCAACTCAATCCACTATAGTCAGAGGTTTGAGTTAATGGGATTCTGCCCTCCAACACAAGTTATTAAGTCTTTTTGAGACTGTCCAGGGACAAGTTAGATTAGAAAAAGTTCAAGAGACACAAAGAAGCGCTAACTGATCAATGATCAGAAAAGAAGACTTGACAGTATTGAAGGTTCAGCCAGACACAAAACAACAAAGCCTGGAGAATCGCCTCTTCCTCTGCTTCACCAGAGGGTATGGAGTGAGATTTAGCAGGCTGCTGTCATCTACACACATGAAAATGCACCATAAAAAAATAAAAGTTACTAGCTGTATTTTTACAAATGATATTATGTGGTTCATTATACATATCGCAGCAGTTCCGTGGAATGGTGCTGAAAGCAGGTAAAATGTTTTTCCAAACAGGTTTTAAAGGTTAATGCTCTTTCAAAGTTCAAATCAACAAAATCTACCTACCTACCCTTAAACCTAAACCTAACCAATAGTGTCAGACAAAGCAAATGTGACATAAAAAACGCAATTGTTGAAGCAAGCACATCATTTTGTGGTGCTTTAATAATGTTTTCAACTCATGTGTCAAATTGTATGCCCTTAAGGACTCGTAACCGGATCATTTGCTTCACAGGTGCAACAATCAGTTGAGCTACCGCGCAATTTGAATGCAATCAAACAGGCATGTAAATATAGTTAATTATGTAATTAAAATGTGCTGCAATAAATACAACGAGCCACATAAATATCATTCTGCAAAAATGCCGATATAGTGACGTGATTCTATAAGACCAGGTTGGATAAATCCACAACAAATACTTGGGACTCACCTTGATTTTTCAGTGGCAAAGGCATTGTCTCCCTGAGTTTGCTTAGAAGGTTTTTCATTTCTCGGATATCACTGGAAGAAATTTCACATCTTAGAACACAGGAAGTGAACTATCTCAGATTTAGCCAATGGGCAGTGATGGACTGGCCATCTGGTGTATCAGGCATTTTCCTGGTGGGCCGGTCGAGCTTTGGGCCGGTAAGTTGCCCCACTCTTATTTATTAAGCGTTGCCATTAATGCTGCCTTCACGTGCTATAGGAATTATCACAAATACGAGTTTCCCACTCAGAAGTTGCACATGAATGACCCCTCTAGTCGTAATTACGATTGGGAATCTAGGAGAGTTTCCGAGATGGGAGGAGTTTCCGAGATGGGAGGAGTCCTAAACTTTCAACATGGCGGAGGAGAGTACCGTTTCTGTAGTGAATGACAGGCAGTGGCAGATTTAGGCATGGGCGACATGGGCAGCCACCCGGGGCGGCATCTTACAGGGGGGCGGCACCTATCGGCGGTACTTTATCTTCAGCAAGCTAACTGACTGATATGTATTATGATGTCAAAATAAAAGTTCCTCAGGGAATATGTATGAATGAACCTGGTGTCATCCATGTTTCCTATTCTTTCCAGCAACAAAGCAGGATAATTCCGATAGCACATGAAGGTAGCATTACTGCTGTGCATGGAAAACACCAAATATTTCAAAAGTATGACGAAACGCAGCCACCCAGCGTGAGAGCAGTGAGGGCCGGTTGAGCTGAATAGTTCCAGGGCCAATTTTTTGTCCCAGTCCAGCCCTGCCATTGGGTATTACATTTATTACAATGCATACTAGTATAAACTGACACTCAATCATTAATCATACAGTTCAATCAATGCACTTTATTTTAAACAAAAAATATACTGTTTACTCAATTAATACATGACTTATATTGCATATAAATAGATTGATATTGATATTATATTCATGCTGTATAGCCGGGGGGAACTGCCCCTTAATTAACGTGAACTAATACAACTTTTGATTTTAAAAATGTATTAGTATATGTTGAAATTAACATTAACCAAGCTTAATAAATGCTGTAAAAGTATTGTTTATTGTTAGTTCATGTTAACTAATGTTGTTAACTAATGTTATCAAATGGAACCTTATTGTAAAGTGTTACCAACATGTCTAGGGTTTAAAATGTATATGAATATAAGAAAAAGAAAAAGTAAATGTGTTGGTTGCTGTGACTGGTCACAGTTTTTTACGTTTTTCACCTTTCTGAAACTTTTTGCCTTTCCAATTCATTTTAAAACGTTCTGTTGCATGACTAATTAATTTTTAAAATTACAAAAATGTAGTCTCTCAAGTAACAGTATGAGATCACAAAATCTGCATGCATAATATATGCATAACTATGAAAACAATAATACAAATCCTATTTAAAATGGAGTAGTGTGATGGAGATGGAGTAGTGTAGCATGTTACACTGCAGGACATGTCAACTACCCTTACACAGAAGATGTTATAAAGGGATGAGAATTGTCTTTCCTAATCTATAAATCTTGTTTTGTTTTTCTCCGTACCTCTCTATGTTCTCAATGTCCGTGCACACAAACCAGGACTCCTGTGGGTAATCCACTGGTGACGATGAACGATCTTCCAGCATTGGCACATCAGAGCTTTCGTCTATCCTGCAGTCCATGTTTGGCTCAGGATAAAGGTAATTTCCTGAAGTGAACGAAAATAGACTTCAACACAAAATTAGGAAACATGACTTTATACAAAATTAAGGCTTATACATAAATGAGGGCTGTTTTATGGATTTATTGTGGCATCCTTTTGTAAATACCCTGCCACCTGTATTTCACAATGCAGTAAATTAGCTGTATATACTCAGTTCTGATTATTTGCTGCCCTCTGCTGGCTGTCATTGACACAACACCTGTCCTTTGAAGCTGCAGCACACCCAACAAACACATAGACTTGAGCATCTCTGTAATGCACATCTCCAGGCAGCACTGAAGCTGGATGAACAGCCTGCAAATTTCAGGGTGGATCTCACCATCTTCTGGCCTAAGACGAGCATAGAGAGAAAATACAGAAAAACACAAACCACATCAGCTACATATGATCAGCGGCGTAGCTAAACCCTGGCTGATAGGGCTGAAGCCCCAGATCTTTTGTTAATAGCCCCGAATGTTTTTTTGTGATGAAAGAAAAAGTAAGGCTTAATGTTCATTACATTAGGGTACAAAAGGCAGGCTGCAGTTTTGGTTTCAAATGTAAATGAATTCTGATCAGTGAGCCCAACTTGAATTAATTGACAGTTTACACTTACTTTTACCTGCTGTTCATGCTCAAGCTCATCAGACACGTTATGAACACCTCGTGTGTGCGCTTTCTATTTTCTCTCACAGGGGTGCAGCTTTTCTGTATCAGAGGCATTGAGGTTTTATTATGCAAGCTTTATTTCTAAATATATAATCTATAAGCCTCATTTCTAATCTTAATTTGTTTTTAACAATCCACACACCAAGAAGGTTTTAATGCATGCGCCAGTAATCTTGTTCGGTTATTCGGGTTTAGTCTGGGAGTCCGTACGCGGGAATAAAGAATGTTTATTGTAATGGAATTTCCTCAAACGCAACCCATAATAGCAACACAATGAGCTATAAGCGTAAATAGCACAATACATAGGTCTTAAAATGATAAATCTCTTAAAAGTCAAACAAAAATGATCGAAATGATCACTGCCAGTATATGCGCTCTGTCCAGGCTGGTTCACATTTCCATGTCATGTTCGTGGAGTTAAATTGCTGCGTTTAAATAGCCTCTTTGGGGTACCTTGATTGTCTAATTATTGTACTTAAGAAAATCTCAATGTTAGGCTAAACAGTGTCATTCTCACAACGATAGAACAGACACTGAGCCAGAGGCTTCGTTCATGCAAGAGATAGATGTGGAGGACGTAGTTAAATCATACTTCAGGACAGGATTTAGCAATAAAGAAATCCTTGGTCTTTTGGCGCATCAGCACAGAGTTATTAGTATCTGGACACTGCAGCAGTTATGTAGGAAATTTAATTTATTCAGGAGAAAGAACCAGTCCCGCTCGGCATTGTTGTTGGGTTTTCCTCTCTAAACAATACTGTAACTGAGGGGATGTTACCACATACACAATATATTGATATGGACTTATATAATTCACAGCAGTTCCAATTATTTTTTTCGCTTCACTTGAGTGTGAGCCTATATCTAGTGCCTCCCTTGACAGGCGCCCACATGCTGAAAACTCCTGTACCAATGCAAGGTGTTACCTCCCCCCGACCCCCTGGAATCTACGTCCCTGCTCCTGCCTATGACATTCCACAGTCATATCTGAATCAGACTCAGAGAATGAACTATGCAATGAATTTGCAAAACCATTCTGACATCATGAGCCACTCATCATTCAAAAAAAGACAGACATATGTCCAATAGCATAAATACTTACCCAGAGATTGCAATGAGGTTCTGATAGGCGGCCTGGGCTACGGCGCATCCTTTGATGCGAGTCTTGTGCATATGTGCTCTTACAGAAGGACAGACAATTGTGTTCTCCCCTATAGAGATGACCTGCTCACGATGGAGGGCCACAAGAGTGTTGAACTCCTGGACAGTCTAAAAATTGAGACAAATCATCCTCAATGCACAAGTCTATTTTAGTAAGCGCGTGCGTGCTATTACATAAATGCCACACAGCAACACTTGGGATTGTAGCAAATAATCTAAACAGTGGTGGCATAAGGAAACAATGCCTGAATGATAAACATAATAAAAACAGTAATTTGTCACACACAGAGATCGATTGAACCGGCTCCTGTAACATTTCTATTCAGTCATGGTCCGTGCGGCTGTCAGTAATGTATATTATGTTAAAATATCAATTAAAATAGTTATCCACGAATACTGCAAACCCATATACTCGACCCTAGAAATGATCAAAAATAGCATACGGAGATAAATGTAACACCTGTCACCGTTACGTGCAGGAGAAAACAATGTAGTTGAATATTAAGGGCGACAGCACCGGTGATGCGTCTGACCCCCATGAGCAAACTCACCGCTCTACAGTCATCCATCGCCCACTGAGCTCTCCGCGCGCTCTCGGTGCTCTCCCGGCGCTCTGGATCCCGCAGCGAGGACTTGCAGATTTGAAAAATGTTGGCTGCGGATGTGGGCTGTTCTTTCGCCCGTTCGGTGCAGAACACATGCATACGCATCCACGACCAGTACCACCTCACTTTGAAAATCTTTTCAGTCCGTTTGTCCTCGCAGCTTTTCGCGGAGAGGTCGATCCTCGGATGCTGTCGAAGAGGAGACGGAGCCGAGAGAGCGTCCCCGACGCTTCCTCTGCATCTCATGCACGAACAGGCGAGTCACCTTCACCCCTGTCGAGAGCCGAGCGCCGCTGGAGCCCCACAGCTGCGGGCTGCACATTCACTGGATAGACCCTCTTGCCAAAGAAACACGACCGCTCAGGTTGAAGGAGGGGAATTATTCACAAAATGTATTTTATTTGTAATCTGCATCTCAAATATCACTGCACATGGGTACTGAATATCTGGTTCAAATCGTTAGTAAAATAATTGTGCTCTCATAATGCTTATATGGTAGCATCAAGTGGGCACAAACCAATACATACCCAGTCTTAGATAACAGCATGAGATTCGGGACTATCATTCTAAGCCATTTCCAAAGCAACATTAAATAATTTGTCATATGGCACAACAGCAAAAGTTCTCAAACTTGCAATAGAAGACTTTAAAATTATTCTACAACATGTGGTATTAAATAAATATTCTGGGTTCAATACAAGTAAAGCTCAAATGATAGCGTTTGTGGCACAATGTTGATAACCATCTAAAACAATTTTCTAAAAGAATCGAGGTTACAGTGAGGCAGTTACAATGGAAGTGCATGGGGCCAATTTCTGGAGGGTTTAAAGGCAAAAATGTGAAGCTTACAATTTTAAAAAAGCACATATCTATTCTTCTGTTAAATCTTGTGTATTATTTGAGCTTTAAAGTTGTTTAAATCATCACTTTTGTGGCAGACTACTGTTCTAGGCATATTACAGGGTTTAGAGTGTAATGTGGTCTTGGCAACAAAGTTGAAAAATTGGATATATTACTTTACACAGAAAAGGTTAGTAAGCAATTTTAGCGCACAAAAATCATGTTAACACACATATTATGTCTTGTGGCTAAACCTTTGAAACAGTAATTATTTTAACATTTACCAATTGTCCCCATTCACTTCTATAGTAACTGCCTCATTGTAACCCAGATTTTTGCTTTTAAAAAGAAAAAGAGGAACGAGTCTAAACTATTTATTTGGTAATCAACATTATGCCACAAATGCTGTTTATTGAGCTTAACTTGTACTGAACCCGGAATATTCCTTTTAAGCAGAAGAAATCGTTAACTGGATACTAGCACATCACAACTTTTAACCACACTCCTCAAAAGCTCAACGTAAAAGCAGCAGAAATAGAGGCAACTTATTAAAGTGTCCAACTGATTTGGCATCATGTCCTGTATTATTGCTTTTTTCTACAGCATTACAATAATGTCAAATGTATGCAGAGGATATTAGGTTAGGTAATAGCTCAACTCAATTTCTATGGATTGCACAAACCCTGTAAGACCTCAACCAAAAACAAACACACAAATGTGGGTTCCACAGGAAAAAGAATACCTTGATCATATTTCATCAGATTTGAAGCTACAATTGCAATAAAAGAATGAGGCACTTGATGAGATAAACACAGTCAACAACATTCAATTGTCCAGCAACAACACACAGTGAGATCCAACCCTCCGCACATTAGAGGAGGAAGAAGTAGCAGAGGCAACAGAAAATGATGAATGCCAGGACCCAGTGCAAAGAGTAGATGGAGATGATGACAAAGTCAACGTCAAATGGCCAGCCCCACATGTCCCCCAAGTCCAACGCATCAAGTCCAAATGCTCTGCGGGGAAACTGCCACCGACTAGCAGGGCCTCCATGTCTCTGAAACCCTGAAATAACAAAGAAATAGGAATAAGTGGGTAACATCAACTCATACTAAATATATTTGTAATGTCTTGCACATTTTAGAGCAGGTGAGTAAATCACAAAAGATAACAAACCCCAAAAAATACGGAAGCGCTTCGGACAATTGGGCAGAGGCCATTTGGAGTAGTTGGTCTTTTGAAAGGTTTCATGTCTTGACCAATACACTTTTGGGAAGACAGTCTTTGTAGTTTGATTGAGTTCTGCAACAAAAGGAACACCAGGTGGTTAGATTGTTGTTGGATAAGGTTTATCCAAACAAAAAACAAATAAAGAATGATGGTCCACCCTGGGTAGCTCAGCGAGTAAAGACGCTGACTACCACCCCTGGAGTCGCGAGTTCAAATCCAGGGTGTGTTGAGTGACTCCAGCCAGGTCTCCTAAGCAACCAAATTGGCCCGGTTGCTAGGGAGGGTAGAGTCACATGGGGTAGCTTCCTCGTGGTCGCTATAATGTGGTTCGCTCTTGGTAGGGCGCGTGGTGAGTTGTGTATGGATGCCGCGGATAATAGCGTGAAGCCTCCGCATGCGCTATGTCTCCACGGTAACACGCTCAACAAGCCACGTGATAAGATGCGCGAATTGACGGTCTCAGACGTGGAGGCAACTGAGATTCGTTCTCCGCCACCCGGACTGAGGCGAGTCACTAAGCCACCACGAGGACTTCGAGTGTATTGGGCATTCCAAATTGGGGAGAAAAAAAATAAAATAAAAAAGGAGTAATGGTCCACTGATAGAAGATGGAATTTATCTCTTCCACTCACCTTCCTGGAAGAGCACATGGGATATGAGGGTTCTACAGAGAGGGCAGGGGGTGTTGCTTGGCCGATTTTTAGCCAGTGTTCTCAAACAGGGCTCACAGAACACATGACTGCAGGGATGGCACTTGTAAGGACTGTAATACACATCTAAACACACGGCACATGTGTATCCCTCCTTCTCCTCATCATCACTGCTTGTTAGGTCCGACTTCATAGCCTGATAGGTGGAAGACACGCAAAACAAATCATTCTTAAAGGTGCACTCAGTAATTTTTCTTTACTAAAAATGTTTTACTTCTAAAGAAATGAACTGCAATTTTGAAACATATGTATAGAATCATGAGCATTCACATGAGATGAGGACTCCAGTCAGATCAGTAACCTTATAAAAGCTGTTTTATTCTACATGGAGAGGGTTCCCTCATGGGGCCTGCCATGTTAGAATCACATGACCAGCCAAATTCCACTATCTTAATCTCAATATTCACCGTTTTCTGGACACTTTCAGTCTTGGATTGAATTAATCATGGCTGACTGTGAATAGTGAAATTTTACGATGGCATCATAACCAAAAACTATTGATTGAGTGATGCTGCATCCACACTACTAGGTGTCAAGGTCCAAGAGGACAAAAACACAAAAGTTACTAAGCGATTTATAAACCAGACCTACAGTGGGGTCCAAAAGTCTAAGACCACTAGTGAAAATGCTTCTATTTAGCATTATATTCTAATTTAATAGAACATTTTCATTACAAACATAATACAGGGTTCCCACTCTTTTCAAGGCACAGTTTTCCAGGAAATTTCCAGGACATTTTATGCACAAAACAAGTGTAATATTTAAGCAAAAACACATGCATCCATTTAAATTGAGCTTTTATTTTGGCGTTTTTGTTTGTTTTCGACGATAGTTTCTCACCTCCAGATAAGTAGTTTGCTACATGGCCCAGTTTGATTATTAATCCACGTAAAGCTGTGATTCAGTTTAATAAATACATAGTCTGTATGTGCTATGCACTTCAGAGTGCTCTCTGTCTCTGTCATCATCTCACACACACGAGCACACGTGATGATCATGATGAGGTGTTTTCAGTGTATGAGCGGCTGGCTCTACACATTCATTTTAAAGGACGCATAACTTGCAGATAATGTATTTATTCCATTAAATCAGATACTTTTTTTTAGTTTAATTATCACACAAGGACATATCAGAATTTTAATTTGATTAATTGTACATTCAACATTCATTTTCATCCAAATATGTCATATTCCATGACATTCTGCATTTTATTGCTAATGCCATTTTTATGACTAGATTCCACGTTAAGCTGACTGATCATTGAGTTATTGAAAATGAATTCACATCCCGAGGTATTAAGGCCGAATCACCATGCTACCAACCCAGTGTGAATTCATTTTTATTTTTTTAAATCAGTGATTCGACTATCATCGTTGTCTAAAATGTATAACTCACAGGGATGCAAACTCATGAGAGGCGAAATAGGTGAGGCAATCACTGATCCACGAACATGTTTTCCGGGGTTATTTTTTTAAAAAGAATAAGCTAAAAGCACCAACTTGAGCTATTTTAATGATTCAAGTTTAGAAAATTATCTGCACAATTGTGCAGAATTTGCTACAAAAATAAAGGGTACTTTGTTGTGACTTGCTTCAGTTTCACATTTGTTCAGTTTAATTAACTGATTATTTTAGTGACCACTTCTGGAGATGTGAACTGCCGAGAATGACTTTTCATCCGAGACAACAACAATAGTCTAATAATATTAATGAGTATCAATTATGTCCTTACCTTCTCCTTTATTAAAATTTGCAGTAGAATTTAAGTTGAATGTTTAAGCATAAGAACAAAGCAGACCTACTGTATCATTTTCCTATAGTATTTTAACTGTTGAGCATGACTTATTTTTTTTATTTTATAAAAGACAACAATAATAGCCTTATAATAATAACTGAGTAATGTCCTTTCATCATTTAAAGTGCATTTCACATAAGTTGAGTCAAGGCATCAATGCTCCGCTCAACACCAGCGTCAAACGGCACTTTTCCCTCCACATGACAAGCGTTGCAGAAAGCGTCACGAAGGGGCGAATTTATGAGTTTGCCACACAAGAAAGCGGGAGATGTGCATGATAAACATTGAAAACATGTATTTGAAGGAGAGAAAGAATGGCAATTGCTTTGATTGTAGAAAATAAAAAGAGGACTCGTTTATGTTTAGGTCTTGCCGTTTTTTTTTTATTTTTTATACTGTAGTTCAATAATTGGGGTCTCTGAATACTTGGAAACGATAAGGTAATAATTAAAATAAATGAGATTCAATATCGCTTCATAAATTTGGACAGTTTAAAAATATTTCTTGTAGCTGTGTACTCTCAAAGACACCATTTGTGTGAGGCAAAAACATGTGTGAAAAACAGTTCGGTGTGAACTTGGAGCTGAGGTTGTGCTGACGCATCACTTCATAGACTTCAATGTATACTGCCTGGCCAAAAAAAAAAGTTGCATACTCTAATATTTTGTTGGACCACCTTTAGCTTAGATTACGGCACGCATTAGTTGAGGCATTGTTTCGACAACCTTATGCAACGTCACAACATTTATTTCCATCCAGAGTTGCATTCATTTTTGGCTGAGATCTTGTATTGATGACGGGAGAGTCGAACCACTTCGTAAGTCTTCTCCAGCACATCCCAAAGACCTTCAATGGGGTTAAGGTCAGGACTCTGTGGTGGCCAATTCATGTGTGAAAAAGATTCCTCATGCTCCCTGAACCATCTTTCACAATTTGAGCCAGATGAATCTTGGCATTGTCATTTTGGAATATGCCCGTCCCATCAGGGGAGAAAAAAAAATCAGCTGATGCGATAACCTGGTCATTCAGTACATTCAGGTAGTCAGATGACTTAATTTTATTGCTTCATAACGTTGCTGAGCCTAGACCTGACCATTTGAAGCAACCCCAGATCATAACACTGCCTCCAGAGGCTTGTACAGTGGGCACTATGCATGACGGGTGCGTCGCTTCATGCACTTCCCTTCTTAGCCTGACGCGCCCATCGCTTTGGAATAGGGTAAATCTGGACTCATCAGACCACATGACCTCTTTCCATTGCTCCACAGTCCAATCTTTATGCTCACTAGCAAATTGAAGTCGTTAGCTTAGCCTCACTAACAAGTGGCTTTCATGTGGCCACACAGCTGTTTAGTCCCAATCCTGTTAGTTCTTGTCGCATTGTGCGTGTGGAAATGCTCTTAATTTCATTATTAAACATAGCCGTGAGTTCTACTGTTGATTTTTTCTATGCGACTTCAAAGCGTTTGGATTTTTTTCCAACCACATTTCTTCCGCAAAGCTGACGGTTCACCACTATCCTTCCAGGTTTTAATAAAGCACTGGACAGTTCTTAACCCAATTCCAGTGATTTCAGCAATCACCTTCTTTGCTTGGTTTACAGGGAAACTCAGACAGCTTCGTCATGCCAAAGAGGATGCTTACAAAAGTGGGGGGTAAGTGTGTTCCTGGCCTGTACAACCAGGCCAGGAACACACTTACTAAGGAAATCAAAGTAGCTAAAAGAAACTACTCTGAAAATCTGAAAAAAACTGTTTTAGCCAACGATCCTGCATCTGTGTGAAAAGTCCTAAAAAGCATCACCAATTACAAGACACCTCTTCCTCACTCTGTAGAAAGTCAACTAATGGCTGATGAACTGAATGTGTTTTACTGCAGGTTTGAAAAGCCCAGTTTCACACCCCTCCCCAACTCTGATCTTCACTTCACACACACCAACACCTCCTGGAACCCCCCTCCTGCTACTCAGTCTGCACTTATGATCTGTGAGGAGGATGTGTACTGGGTCTTTCGGAAACAAAATGCTAGGACAGCTTCAGGCCCAGATGGTGTTTCACCTGCCAGTCTGAAAGTCTGCGCTGACTACAGATCTTTAATAGATCACTGAAGCAGTGTGAAGTTCCCTGCTGCTTCAAACGCTCCCAAATCACAGGACTCAATGACTACAGACCTGTCGCTCTCAAATCTGTGGTCATTAAGTCATTTGAGAGACTGGTTTTGGCCTACCTGAAGGACATCACTGGACTCCCGCTGGACCCCCTTCAGTTTGCTTACCGAGCAAACAGGTCTGTGGTTGATGCTGTCAATATGGGACTGCATTATATCCTGCAACACCTCGACAGACCTGGGACTTATGTACAGGTCCTATTTGTGGACTTCAGTTCAGCCTTCAATACCATCATGCCTTATCTTCTCTCAACCAAACTGACCCAGCTCTCCATGCCCATCCCAATCTGTCGATGGATCACCAGCTTTCTGACAGATAGGCAGCAGCTAGTGAGACTGGGGAAACTCACATCCGGGACCCTCACCATTAGCACTGGTGCTCCTCTGGGATGCGTTCTCTCTCCACTGCTCTTCTCCCTGTACACGAATGACTGCAATGTAAAAGACCCCACTGTCAAGCTCCTGAAGTTTGCAGACGACATCATGGTCATCGGCCTCATCCACAATGGTGAAGAGTCTGATGGGAGGTTGATCAGCTGGCTGTCTGGTGCGGTCAGAGAGAAAGAAACTACAACGGACAGTCAGGACTGCTGAGAGGATTACTGGTGCCCCCCTGCCCACCCTCCAAGACCTGTACATGAGGAAACATGCAGATAGAATCACTCTGGACCCCACACACCATGCCCACTCCCTCTTTGAACTGTTGCCCTCTGGCTGGCGCTACAGAGCACTGAGTGCCAGGACATCCAGGCAAAAGAACAGTTTTTACCCTCAGGCCATTTTCCTCATGAATAATTAAACTGCCTCAGGACTCCCCCATAGTGCAATAATGTAAATGCATATCTCATGTACATATGTAAATTCACATATTTAATTCAATAACTGTACATACCCCTACCTTGCACATACATTACCACTTGCACATGTACATATGCCATTCTGTTATATGTCCTATTATTTGTATGTATTTATACTCTTACCTTGTTTTATATTCTGTGTCTCACTGTAATGTTCTATGTGCACTTGTTTCTCCTATCACCAAAAAAAATTCCTTGTGTACGTAAGAACACTTGGCAATAAAGCTCATTCTGATACTGATTCTGATTGATACAGGCCAATAATTTGCCCCTTCTAAAACACAGTAACATCTTTTCCATGACCACAGGATATGTCTTCTGACATGGTTGTTTAAGAAATTAGAAGCTACACACTGCATCAGTTAGGGTTAAAAGAATTGTTGCCAGCTGAAACATATTAATCACTTCAATAATGATCCAATCATAGGCTCTTAAGGATCTGCTTATTTAAATCCAAACAACAACTTTTTTATGGCCAGGCAGTGTATTTGGCAGGCGTGGTGCGAGTCATGTGAAAACCCCTCAACGTGTATAAACATCAGTCACTTTTACACATTAATAGCTCTTCTGCCCTTTTCTCTCCGTGATGAACAAGGTAGATTCATACTGATGCTGAAGTAAATGAACAACATGCCCCTCTCATTCAGTCGGTTGGTACATGTACCAGTTCATTCCGTTTGTTTATAAATAAGAAGTTTCACGAGTGCTGCTTCTCATTGTGTACGCGCCAAGCACACAATTGGCTGCAGCTGTAATCAGTCATGAGGGTGTAAGCGCCCTTAACTGTTGACATTGTTTCGCAATGCGCAGCCGCCGGCAGTGACAAAACTATATGCATTTGTGTATTTGACTCCTATTCCGAGTCCCAATCGATACCATGTTTTGGTACATGTAACAAAAACCTTGCTAGCAACACAGACAAACCATTTTATTATACTAAAATATTTTCCAGGACTAATAATTATTTTCCAGGTCATTTAGGTATTTTTCTAATTTTCCATGACTGGAAAAGTGCATTACAAAATTGCAGGTTTTCCAGGGTGCGTGGGAACCCTGTAATATAATAAAACTAATTTGAGAAATTCTCTTTTTTTTTTTTTTTTAATTTTTATTCTTTTTTTATTTGGATACCTATTTGATAACAGACCAAAAAATAAAAAAAATTAAAAAAAATCCATAATTTAATGACACCTGCAGCGAGAGCCATATACAGCTGTAAATGGCTCATTAAAATCCTCAGGGTTCTTGCAGCAGCCCAATATGTGGATTTGTGCCTGCTTTGATCCATGGATCTATTTCTGACTTCATGCCAGGACTCCTCAGCTACATATACACAGCTCCTCATCTAATAACATACATCTATTTCTTGCTTGCCTCCAACCTCGTACCTTAAACTAGCTTGTTGTTGAAAGCACAAAAGAAAAAAAAACAAACAAACAGAGTCACTACCTATGACTTTAAAAAATCTCACCAGCTCTTTAGCCTCCTGCTGCCTCTGAATCCAACGTTCCTTCTTCCTCTGCTTCCTTCTTAGGCTTTTTAAGCGATTTCTCTCTCTCTTCAAAAACTTTGGGTCTGCGTTGGAGGAGGTAGTTCTCAAAGGCTCTGGACACACTGCTATGTCCACAGAGGTTCTAATCTGGGAAGCAGAACCCAGGTGACGTTCCTCCAAGTTCTCCCGAAAATCAGATAACAGTGGTGAGAGTGCCAATTCAGAAGGTAAAGGCACATCTCTAGCCATCTCAACAGTTCCAAGAATCTGTGATTCTTCACTTGACACTATCTCAGCTTCATTCACATCACCAGCAGAGATTGCATGGGGCAGAGTACAGGAGGAGTTAAGGGTGAAGGAAGGAGAAGGCACTGTATCTAACTGGGCGGTCTGTATTTGTGTTGTCTGCAGTTCAGTCACTGAGCCTACCGTCTGAAAAGAAAGCTCGTTCTTCCTTCTTTCAGTATGTCCTCTAGTCCTGTCTGGTCTTGTGAAGAGGACTGAAGGCTGTAAATCCTGATCAACCCGACTCTTACTGAGATGTACTGTTGTATCATGTCCACAGGTGCATTTGGAGCAGTTTATAAAATTGAAGCCTCCAAGACGAGCTCCACAATATTGGCAGTTTAATTTTCCAACTGTCCAATGGACCTGAGAAAAGGGTACATTTTCTCAAAATAGATAAAAAAAAATTTTTTAAAAAGAGCACCATTTCCACATGACTGACAATAGCCCATTTTGGATAAATTGGGAAAATATGTAAAGATATCAATTAACAATATTTATATGAAAACCGCATACCTGGCTAACACTTGCTAGAATCCAATCAGGCAAAGATTCAACATTCAAATGCCACACATTGCATGTGGCTGCAGCCTCCCCAGATGTTACTATCTGTATTAATATAAAGCCATGTTAATGTCAAATTAACATCAAATTTGTCTTGATCTTTATGGTGCTGCAAATTATCAGTCTCCTTAAAAGGGTTAGTTCACCCAAAAATTAAAAACCTCTCATCATTTACTCACACGCATGCCTTCCAAGATGTATATGACTTACTTTCTTCTGCTGAACACAGACTGTTTTTGTTTTGTTTTTTTATTTCAGCTCTGTTGGTCCAGTCAATGCAAGTGAGTAGTGACCAGAACTTTGAAACTCCAAACAATCACATAAAGGCAGCATAAAAGTAATCCATATCACTCCAGTTGTTAAATCAATGTCTTCAGAAAAGTTAAGATAGGTGTTGGTAAAAAACAGATCTTAAGTCTTATACATATATATATATACACACACACACACACCTACACTTTCTCCATCCCTCTTGTGCACGTTCACGAGAGGACGGAGTTGTTTTTTATTGAAAAAAAGGGAAAAATAAGGAAAAGAACAAATAAATCATTTTTGCACAACAGCCCATTAGGTGGCGATATGCACGAATAATGTGAATCAAAAAACAGAAGAACTCCTCTTAGGAGAGAATAGTGTTCAGGAGGGCTGTTTGAAAGTAGATTTTTAGAAGAAAAAAAAATTATGGTGAAAAAAGGACTTCAATATTGATCTCTTTCTCACCTACACCTATCATATTACTTTTGAAAACATGGATTAAACCACTGGAGTCTTTTGGATTTCTTTTATGCAGCCTTTATGTCCTTTTTGGACCTTCTGAGTTCTGGTCACCATTCACCTTCAGAGCTGAGATATTCTTCTAAAATCTTCATTTGTGTTCTGCAGAAGACATACATACATACATACATATCTGGGATGGCATGAGGGTGAGTTAATGATGAGAGAATTATCCTTTTTTACCGAACTATCCCTTTAAAATCACAACATAATTTGGAGAAATAATCAATTATGCCATGGAAAACATCACAAAAAAAAATTACAAGATTATAAAAATATATGATGAATCATTACAACCCAATTGTAAAAATCATAACACAAAATAGAAATAACATAAAACATCATAAAACATATCACTGATCAATAATATACTCAGCAACTAATCAATTTATTTGACAGTTCCCAAGAAGTCAGCATTTCATGAGGAGAAACAGAATACAATAGTCTATTTTTACAATATAGTGTCATCATTCACCTACCTTAATGAGGCTTCTTGAGTCTATGAGACATCTGCGGCATTTTCTGCACCGAAGGTTTGTTGGATCTTCTAGAGATTCCAATAAATCTTGTTCTTCAATCTGTTGGAAATATGTGTCAGTAATACTTTCTGTCTCTACAAAAAATCCTTTACCAGACGAATAATACAAAACTCCTTTACCAGACGAATATTTCAAACAAATGTCAAAATTACGCGCAAAACTAGCTCATAAATATTTTTTATTGTGGATCTTTAATGTGTCACTGATGATTTCAAAAATGTATGACTTCATAATTTGCATATTTTGCTAATTTGAAGCCTTTTTATGAACTGTTTTCCATTTTCAACTTGTCTGAGCATTAATTAAGCCATTACAAATAATTTCAGCAGATTTTCTTCGTAACAAACAACCTCAAAAAACAGAACAATAAAACATTACTTGCAGTAACTCGCCGCTCAATTTCAGGTCCCGTTTGCACACAAATGTTGTTGACATTGTAGCTTTCTCTTGTACTAATCCTGAGCGATAGTTTGTGGCTAGAGTCTTTGCTAACCAATATTACACAAACGCCTCCTGTTTGTTGTCTCAGTTAAACATTTTAGGCCGTGTGTGAACAAAAATATGTCCTACCGTGAAAGAAGCAGCCATTTCACGTACTTGTTTGTTTGGTTAATAGGATAAAAACAACACATTAACGAAACTATATTGCTCCCAGTGTAGCTACTGAGCCTCTCCTGCTACGGAGGCCGCAAAGGAACAAAAGTTCCGGAACAGAAGTAACACCAACACCAAATTTAGCCCCATGTACATAGGAGGTGCACTGGCGAGGAGACAAGAGGCCGTTTTTCGAATGGATGTCTATGAAGGAGATGCTTCATTGTGCTGAATAAACTACGTTTGTCAGGAAGAAGCTCATCACTTAATGAATTGACCACCTATCAGCTAATCTTCAACATGGTTTACACTAAACAATTCTTTTTGATTGAACTATGTGTGAAATTTGCAATGATAAAATTGCTGTTTTATAACAGAAGACGGGGAAAATGTTGCGACAGTTAGATGTCAGTTTACGGTTCTCCCTATTCATTTCTATGTATCCGCAAACGGCGACTTACTGTCGTAACACGCTAGTTGACTGTTACGCTCTCTCCATTGGTAAAAACGCGGAGATCGAGTAGTCTACCACTACTGTGCGTGCAAAAGAATTAATTAATTCAGTCAGTCAATCAGTCACAACCCCTACAGGAATGCACAACAAATTAATGTTTAGGTGAGGGGGTAGCTGGCTTGCAGGGTTGGAGAGTAACTAACTACATGTAATGGGATTACATATTTAAAATACAAAATGTAAGTAACTGTATTCCAGTACAGTTACAATTTAAATAATTGGTATTTAGAATAGTTACATTCAAAATGTATTTTGATTACTGAAGAGATTACTGTGCATTTTATTGTAATTTGTTTCATTTAATATTTATTCCTTTCAGATGGAAAAATGTATACATATATAAATTATGTGATCCAAAGTGCATTCGAACTGCGGTGAAATACTTTCTTATGATGTGTTACATTCATACGAGCAGACAGAGAAGTAAGTTTGAAGTAAGTTTGGAGCACAAGAAATAGAAATAAACCTTGTGTAAATTGTCAGCTTTACGCTAAGCTAAAATGCTATTTCTAGCCATTTTACATGTACATGTTACCAGGCACGATCATATTTTTTTTATCAAGAAAATTCACATTGGATCATCATTTCTTGTTTTCTAGTAAGACCTTTGATATTAGGGCAAAAATCTTATTCTTGATCATATTTTTTGTATTGTTTTCCTGTAAAAAATATCTAAAAATCCTGTAAACAAGATCAATTTGATTTATTTTGTTTTAGAAACAACACTGCATAAGATATTTAGGTTTTTCAGAGAATGTATTTTTAACGTGTATTTAGTCTTACTGTACTGGCAGACGTTTTGTAGTCAAAACAAGTGAAAAAATTTACCAGTGCTGAAGAAGTAATCTAAAGTATTTAGAATATGTTACTGACCTTGAGTAATCTAATGGAATACGTTACAAATTACATTTTACAGCATGTATTCTGTAATCTGTAGTGGAATACATTTCAAAAGTAACCCTCCCAACCCTGTCTGTGCATGGGGTAGTGTGAATGAGATGAGTCTGGGCCAAAAGGTTCCGTTTTTCTCAGCAGCAGACGGTACAGCAGGTGGAAGCAGTAGCAAAACAATTTCCAACTCGGCAGGTGTCGCTGATTGTGGTGCTGAGCCGATCAAAAGTATGGGCGATATTAATTTTGTTTACCTCTAAAGAAAACATTACGTTCGGCCGACTCTTCCTGACACATTCCTTTCTGAAAAGTTCCGGTCAAGCCATTATGGTAGTCCAGTTATGACCTGTTGGAATAGTAAAGGGATAGTTCACCCCAAAATTTTAATTCTCTCATCATTTACTCACCCTCTTGCCATCCCAGATGTGTATGACTTTCTTTCTTCTGCTGAACACAAACAAAGATTTTTAGAAGAACATCTCAGCTCTGTAGGCCCGTACAATGCAAGTGAATGGGTGCCAAAATTTTGAAGCTCCAAAATCCACATAAAGGCAGCATAAAAATAATCCATATGACTCCAGTGGTTAAATCCATAAATTCTATAGCAATATGATAGGTGTGTGTGAGAAACAGCTAAATATTTAAGTCATTTTTTTATCATAAATTGTCCTCCCTTCCCAGTAGGGGGTGATATGCATGAAGAATGTGAATCACCAAAAACAGAAGGAGAAAGTAAAAGTGAAGGAAAAAGGACGTAAATATTGAACATTAGTTATGCATACTAAGTCATAATTTTTAAATAAAGTAACATTTGTGAGAAAGATGACTTTCTTTCTTCTGCTGAACACAAATGAAGATTTTTAGAAGAACATCTCAGCTCTGTAGGCCCGTACAATGCAAGTGAATGGGTACTAAAATGATGAAGCTCAAAAAAGCACTTAAAGGCAGCATAAAAGTAATCTATACGACTCCAGTGGTTAAATCTATATCTGCAGAAGCGATATTATAGATGTGGGTGACAAACAGATCAGATGAATTAAACCACTAAAGTTGTATGGATTGCTTTTATGCTGCCGTTATGTGCTTTTTGGAGTTTCAAAATTCTGGCCACCATTCACTTGTATTGTCAGTACCAACAGAGCTGAAATATTCTTCTAAAAATCTTTGTGTTCAGCAGATTTTGTGCACAGTTTGTTTATAATCTTATAATTTATTGTGATATTTTATATTGCATAATTTATTATTTCTCCTATTTATGGTATGATATTAAAGGGATATATCACCCAAAAAAATAATAATTCTCTCATTAGTTACTCACCCTCGTGCCATCCCAGATGTGTATGATTTTCTTTCTTCCGCAGAACACAAATTAAGATTTTTAGAAGAATATCTCTGCTCTGTTGGTCCATTCTATGCAAGTGAATGGTGGTGAACTATTCCTTTGGAGTTTGGTTTTACTATTCAGAAGTGATGAGAATGGTTCTCATTAAAAGTACTAGGGCAACATGTCTGCATATTCTGTGCCGTGCCCACCCAATACACCTGCGTAGGTAACTGACGTCTGGTCCACTGCAGATATAAATCGACCCGCCTCGTCATAAATCGTCAGTAACAATGTTGATGGTTGGTATCCCGCTGAAGTGTGTGAGCTCCTCTGAATTGAGTACTGTTGCGCACTAAAGGCTTCCCTCATGGAGAATTCTACGCTCTACCACGACATGGAAGAAAACAACGACACGCTCTCATTATTTCAGAACGACAGTGGTTTAGATCACCAACTCGACAATGTTACTTTACCTGTGAAGGTTCCACTGAGTTATCAGATCTCCACGTCTTTTTTAATCGGCGCGCTCATTTTATGTTCCATATTTGGAAACGCTTGTGTTGTGGCGGCAATTGCTTTGGAGAGATCGCTCCAGAATGTGGCAAACTACCTAATCGGATCTCTCGCCGTGACGGACCTCATGGTGTCGGTGCTTGTGTTGCCAATGGCGGCTCTTTACCAACTTTTAGACAAGTGGACACTTGGACAGGTAACTTGTGATATTTTTATTTCTTTAGATATTTTATGTTGCACATCTTCCATTCTGCACCTGTGCGCAATAGCGTTGGACAGATACTGGGCTATCACTGACCCAATAGGCTACATGAAGAAAAGGACATTAAAACGCGCCGCGCTTTTGATCACCGTTACCTGGCTGGTTGGCTTTTCGATTTCAATTCCCCCCATGTTGATCATGAAATCGCAGCCCAAGAGTAAGGCAGAAGACATGGCCAATCCCGAAGCTTGTATGATCAGCCACGACCCATGGTACACGATTTATTCCACCTTTTGCGCATTTTACATACCTCTCATTCTCATGCTGGTCTTGTACGGACGCATATTCAAAGCGGCAAGATTTCGCATTCGCAAAACTGTTCGCAAAACAGAGAAAAAGAGGGTGAAATGTTTGACTGTGTCACCTGCTCTTTTTAAGAGAGCAAACGGAGAGCTGAGCAAAAACTGGAAAAGCGCAGTGGAACCCAAGCCCGCCGCGTGCGTAAACGGCGCGATTAAGCACGTGGAGGACGGCGAGTCTCTGGAGATCATCGAAGTTCACAGTCATTCCAAAAACAACCTTCCTCTACCCAACACGCCAAACTCTGTGCCCCTCTTCGAGAACAAACATGAGAAGAACACCGAGGCGAAGAGGAAGCTCGCCTTGGCACGGGAGCGCAAGACAGTAAAGACTCTGGGCATAATAATGGGCACTTTCATTCTGTGTTGGCTGCCATTCTTCATCAAAGCACTGGTGATGCCTTTTTGTCCGTCTTGTGAGATGCCTATATGGCTCAAAGACGTCATTAATTGGCTTGGCTATTCAAACTCGCTTTTGAATCCCATAATTTACGCATACTTCAACAAAGACTTTCAGAGCGCCTTCAAGAAAATCATTAAATGCCATTTTTGCAGACCATAATCATATATGCTTGATTTCAATTTTTACTGTCAGAAACATGTGTTTAACCAGCAATAATTGCTCAGAAAAAAACAATGTTATTCTGAAATTCTTTGACAGCACTGACAACCTCATCTGTAGTAGTACCATTATAAATATAAATGATTTACACTGATTCATTTATCTCTTTTATCGTATCAAATGTGATTATAATATGGTCATAGCAGGTTTACATAATGTGTACAGAAAACATATTTATCTCGTGTCCATGTCAAACATGTCCATGATGTAAAATAAAATACTTCCACTATGATTTTTTTTATGTCCTTATCCATCCAATTACTTGCTGTAGAATTCAAATAATATTCAGTTCAAATGTATTTGTAGAGCACTTTTCACAATACAAATCATTCCAAGGCAGCTTCACAAAACTATGGTGCCTCACGAATAATATGCACAGACAGATAAAAATACTAATATGATAAAAATACTAATGTCATGAATGAAGACATCAAGCAGCGGCATGCATGAAGCATAGAAATGATCAAAAATAAATATTTTCATTGGTTTTGTTTTAATGTTAATCAATACAGCGTGTAAAATCATATTTGACATCTATACAAATGTCATTTTTAAAACTGTTACACTTAGAACAGATTTCATTAATTATCAAATTTAACAGAAATTTGGAGTGTTGTCTATTAGGATATTATAAGTTTATACAAGTTCACAGTATTGATCTCTTGAAAGGAGGCATTTATTTACTGTAACTATAATGAATAAAGAGTATATAGATATATAGTTAAATAAATATACTGTTTCTATTGTGTACACAACAGCAATTAACAGTTTACAGATCACAGGTGTCATCCTCACATTTGTATATTCAGTGCAAGAAAGTCCATTCTCCACATGTGCTATTTGAGTATTTGTATACAGTATATGGCAGCTTCTTTTTTCTCATCAATAGACAGGTAGATTTGTTAAAGTGTGACTCTTAGTCCATTATTTTAATGTCTCTTTATAATGTTGCTCTTTGCCAAACACTCTAAAACCCATTAATTCTGACTTGCGCCCTCATCCCGTGTAAACCCTGTATGAAACAATAGATACAAAGGAGCAACAGAGAGGGGTTTCAGGGCAAAAGATCATCTTCACAAATCTATTTATAAAATGTTTTCACAACAAGATGGTCTTCGCAAATCTCTTTTTATTTCAATGATGACAGAAATTTTTCATGATTGGAAATGTGCTGATGCAAATGAATTATACAAAAAGGTCGGCAACTGTAACTGATTGTCAATTCATGAATTCACGTTCATATTGCTTGTATTATTTTAAAGCATAACTCATATAAGTATAATCAGAAAAGGTGGGTATGAATGGATTGGGTTAGCAGAATAACAGGTGGGATGGGGTGAAATTTCAAATATTCTGTGTTATCCATACAATGAGTGATTACGAACAAACTCTTACAACAGTATTGTATTGGCTTTATTTTTTCCCATCATTGCTGAAAATGAAAATTTGAAAAATCTTGAAAAATTTGAAAAGTCTCAACTGGGCAACATTTTGATTTGTGCATTCATATTCAAAATCTATAGTGTCTCTGTAATATAACCAATCAACTGAATGATTGTTGGCATTTTTGGAAGGAAAAGGATTGCACTGGGATTGGTGTCTTGAATTCAAAAGTTGCTACAGTCACCCTACAGTCCAGTTGCGTTTGAATCACTAAAAGCCACTCAACAGAGCAGACACAGTGATGCTGGTCACCATAGCGACACTCAGATGTTTCAAACTCTGGGACTGAGGGGCAATTATCTGATCAAAGGCCTAGGACAATACACAAGGCCCACATGCACACCCACAGCTGGCATGATTTAGCAACCTGAGAATCCACAGCTATTTATTACCAATGAAAAATATCCAGAACCTTGCAAATAAACAAAATCGTTATTTGCTCAAAAAACACTGCCAACAAAAAACATTATTACGTTCCATCATTATCTATTTTGGGTTAGCTGTGTCAGAATTGCTTGAGCGATTACTGACAAGGATACACAGACAGTTTGAGTTTGTTACAAATATTAAAGGGATAGTAGACCCTCATGCAGTTTTAAACCTGTAAGACTTTGTCTTTTTTCGTGGAACACAAAAGGTGATGTTAGACAGAATGTCAGCCTTAGTCCCCTAAGGAAGCTAGTTTACGCCACATTGAAAAAAAAAGAGAATTATGAGATCCATAATTTTGAGTCATAATTTTAAGAAACTTAAAGGGATAGTTCACCCACAAATTAAAATTCTCTCATGATTTACTCACCCTCCTGGCATCCCAGATGTGTATGACTTTCTTTCTTCTGCAGAACACAACTGAAGATTTTGAGAAGAATATTTCACCTCTGTAGTCTCATACAATGCAAGTGAATGGGTGCCAAAATTTTGAAGCTCCAGAATCCACATAAATGTAGCATAAAAGAAATCCATACAACTCCAGTGTTTAAATCCATAACTTCTAAAGCAATATTATAGGTGTGTGTGAGAAACAGATAAATATTTAAGTCATTTTTTTTATCATAAATTCTCCTCCCTTCCCAGTAGGGGGCGATATGCATGAAGAATGTGAATCACCAAAAACAGAAGAAGGAGAATGAGAAAGTGAAGGAAACTTAAATATTGATCTGTTTCTCACACACACCTATCATATAGCTTCAGAAGATATGGATTTAACCACCAGAGTCGTCTGGAGTGCTTTTATGTTGCCCTTATGTGGATTCTGGAGCTTCAAAATGTTGGCACCCATTCACTTGCATTGTATGGCCCTACAGAGCTGAGATTCTTCTAAAAATCTTCGTTTGTGTTCAGCAGATGAAAGAAAGTCTTACACAGCTGGGATGGCATGAGGGTGAGTAAATGATGAGAGAATTTTAATTTTTGGTTGAACTAACCCTGTAAGTTTCTTTTTAGAAACTAAAAATGTAAAAATACGAGATAAAAGCAAAAAAAAAAAAAAAAAAAAAAAGCATACTAAGTCGTAATTTTGAGAAAAAGTAACATTTGTGATAAAATTATAATTACAAGATATTAAAGTTACAATATTGAGATTTTAAGTCAAAGTTACGAAAAAGTCCTAATTGTGAGATAAAAAGTAAAAAATATGAGTTAGTAAGTCATAATTATGACTTTTTTGACTAAGAATTGTGACTTTCAATCTCATAATTATGACTTACTAATCATTTTGATTTTTTTATGTCATAATTATGACTTAGTATCCCATAATTATGACTTTCTCATAATTTTGACTAAAATCTCAATATTATGACTTTAATATCTCATAATTATAACTTTCTCACAATTATTACTTTATCTCAAAATTATGACTAAGTATGTATTATTTTTACTTTATGACTCAGTATCTCATAATTATGACTTACCAAAGCACATTTTTTCCATGTGGTGAAAATGGGTTTCCATACACTTTAATTAATAATAATTGTATTTATTTATCACACATTATACATTTTGCACATATACAGTGAAATTCTTTTTTTCACATATCCCAGCTAAGCTGGGGTCAGAGTGCAGGGTCACTTTTGTGTTCCACGGAAGAAAAAGTCATACTGGTTTAGAATACCATAAGGGTGAGTAAATGTTTTATTTATTTTCATTTTTGGGTGAACTATCCCTTTAAACTCCACATGACTTGAGCACTGCAGTATATTTCTAGTCTTTTAAATACTGTATATTCTAAGGCTTTGAGGAAAAGAATGAAATCTAATTTGTTATTCTCTAAAAATCCTTATTGGTAATCAAATGAATATATTTCTGCCAGAAAGACTCACAACGAATAAGAATTGACATGACTATAGAGATAGAATAGTTTCCTTTGGCATAAGCCTCGTCCTATGGTTCAGCACATGGATACTTGCTTGAACCACCAGAAGGTGATGGCGGCAGGGGAGAGGAGCATACCCCTCAGCAGTACGGGACCTAAACTAGTGGAATATGGGGTGGTGGGGGGTGAAAACAAATGGCAGCATAACAAGCGATGAGTGACAGCTGTGGAGCATATAAAGCAGAGGTTGGAATATAATTGGATGAGATGCCTGAATTGAATGAATGAATGTAAGCCATTACGATTCTTCCCGTTCCCCACAGGATTACAGCTTATGCTTCCCATTAATGTTTTTTTTTTCATGGTTCAGTCCTCAAACCTTAAGTTGAAATATGCATGTTAAATAATAAAGTATATACAGTATATGGTGGGCTAAAGACCAAGCACTGATGCTGAAACACCCTGATATTGCAGTAAATGCAAATGGGTTGTTGTCATTGGAAATTAAAGGTTGCAAATGCAAATGAAGCGTAATATTGACTACATACAATCATATGATTTGGCAGCAATTTTCAATCCTGCAGGTTGTAATTGTATGACTGGAAACAGTTATTTGCATTAAAGCAGTATGTCAGATACAATTTGAATATTCAGGCATCTGATATGAGACTTTCAATGAGCTCTGATTATTGTGTTGCACAGAAATCCATTTTGTGTTAATATCTTTAAGTTTTTCAAAGCAAGAAAAATCAGAGACAGATGCACAGTCAGAAGAAGAGATTCTGGAAAAGTCCTATGAAATCCTGCCAACTGAACACTGATTCACAAGTGGCAATTTTCACAGCAGGCAAGATAATAAGAGGTTTAACACAAAGTCAAGAACACAGTTCAACCCAAAGATATAATGTGCTAAATTAAACTGCAGAAGAACTGGTACAACCAAACAAAGAAAGCCCTTTGTTTTTGGTCTTGTGCATGCAATCGTCAAAAAGAGACCTAAAACAAAACAACAATTACGAAGGCGTTCTGTGGTTCACATCTACAGCTTGAGTGTATGTCAATAAAAGCTGCCCCAAGGGTGGCAGGTGCCAATAACCCGACTTCTGTTAAAGTGATATGAAAGGTAACATTTCAGAACCACTTCATTCAAAATCAACAGAGGAAAAAGTGGACACATACATCCAGATTCAAAAAATTTTTTATTCATTCTTCTTTTTTTATTTTTGGGCTTTTTGCTCTTTTTTATGATACAGTTGAAAGGAGACAGGATATGAAGGAAAAGGTGGGATCAGTACATGAAACAATAGCCCTGACAAGGTGCTTATTTTTCACTACAAAATGTATACTGTTAATCTTACATATTTTCTTCTGTTATCAAAACCCAGGCTGTTGAGTTTTAAAGAACAAATGCACAGTGTGATGTAAAATCAGACACTCACAGTCATACAGACTTACAATATTTCCTGAGATGTGAACAGATTTCAGATTGTTTCCTAAAAAGGAATTACACCTGTCACTTCAAATGATATCAGGTTTCAAGTGATGTCAAATAAAAGTGTCTGTGTTGAATAAGACACATGGAGAACAAATCAGTATTGCTTGTGGAAGTAAATAACCCAGCTGTATTCTCAAATACTTCATTGAATGAGGCTTAAAAGGAGTATTACTTAAATTTGATAAACATTGAACTCTTCAAAATGACAAATTTATGTAACCTAAGTATCCAGATGTTTCATGAAAACAAACATTAAACACCACGTCAGAGAAATTTGTTTTAAAAATCAAAGCCATGTTGAAAATTGGTTAGGGTATCATTGCAAGCTATCAGAAGCAAAAACAACAACTTTCATCATAAAAAAGGCAAACCATATTGGCATAAACTTCAGTGACTAAGCACGAACAATAGTGCTTGTGCAGTAGACCAGCAAGTGCTATGGGCATCAATACTTCATAGGGTTGGTTCACTTAAAAATGTCAATTATGACAATATTTTCTCACCCTCATTTTGTTCCAAACCAGTGACTTTCTCACATGGAACACAAAAGGTAGAATGACAGTCACCATTCGCTTTCATTGTATTGAAATAGAAGCAATGAAAGTAATAATAAATATAACTTTTTGTGCTCCACAGATGAAAGTAAATCATATAGGTTTCCAACAACCTGAGTAGTGAGTACACGACAGAATTTTATTTTGGGTGAACGGTCCTTTTAAATATGACTCTGAATATTTCATTCATGTTACACAAGCAGTGCATACAACTCATTCTCTTTACACATTTTAACTTGTATCTGGACTTGTAAATGGTTTCAGATCTCTCTTCAGAGCTCTCTCTCTCGCTCTCTGTTATTTATTTATTATTTATTTATTTCATTTGAGTTTTATTAGTATATCAATCAACTTTTTAATCACACAGTAATTTTTGGAACCCATTTTTTTTTTATATATTGTAATTTCTAATAATAATAATAATTTTACTATACATTGGTAATACATTTCAGTTGTAATTTCTTAAGGCTTTTATTTTGAAAGTCCGGCGCTGAGCGCTCCAGGAAGTCTGTGTTTGAGTGTTTGTTTGTAGGCTAATTTACAGTAGTGTAATAATCTCATTCAACATCTGGTAAAATGCTTGTCCGGTGCCATTCTCAATGCATGTTATAGGCAGACCGAATTATTGATCATCTACATCTGAGATGGAGTTTGTGTGGAGCGACTACCAGCGTGGTGCTCGTTCAGTGAAGCGTGGTGCTAGAGAATACTTAGCTGTGCATGCTGACTGTATATTTATTATTAAACACAGCCTTTTGCAATTCACAAAGCTTTTGGATGACCGTAAGTGCCTGAATAAAATGCACAAGTTATATGGACTACTTTAATGGTGATTTGAAGGTTATTTATGTCATTATTTGAGCTTTGACAGTAACGTCAATGACCAACAGGTGGGACTGGATTTGGATCGGGCTCGTCGGACCAATACCTTGACTGGGTAAAAACGTCAGTATCGGATCCAGATACCGATCTAGGTATCAGATTGGTGCCATCACTTGTATTCATAAAGTTTGATTAAATTTTTGTGGCTGCAACTGAATGGAGGATATAAAATAGTAAAGAACTATAAAAAAAAAAATAATAATAATAATATTCATATTGAAATGACAAGAGCCTGATTAATGCACTAAATCATGGCAAGTTTTAAGTTTATGACAAGGTCTTGAACTTTTCATGCACGATAATCATACACCTCCTGCAACTCTTTCACATTGCTAAATTATACATTAAGGAAGTGAGAGAGAGAATCATCAATTATTCAAATAAAACTTTTGACCTTTGAATGTTCACTCATGAGGGACACATATATTTTGGAGATGACAAAGTGCTCTGTTGCAGTGGATTGTCACTTTATACGGTTCCTGTAGGCTGTAGCTCAACTGGTGGAGCAAGGCGCTAATAAAAATGCCAAGGTTATGTGTTCAGTTCTTAGGGAATTCACATATTGATAAATTGTACACCATAAATGCAAGTTGCTTCAGATAAAAGAATCTGCCAAATGAATACATATAAATTTACACACAATCAAATGCCTCAAGGCTTTCATGGAATTGTTCATCCACTCATATATTCTGGAAAATATGAGTTTTTTTCGTAGAGCTAATTAGAATTATGTGAATTTTCACATATTTCACATACATGTTCATGTATAATTCCACACAGTTTTACAGTATGCTGTATACATAATTAACATCATACAGATTTATATATTGAATTACTTATGGGGCTAGTTGTTCAGAGAGTGAGAAAGAAAGGAATGTTGAAATCCTAAGAGGCAGAGAGAAACAAAGCAATGAAAAGTGTCCTTTAAAAGGAAATTACGAAGTCAGTGTGATTCAGCAAAAAGAGAGGAATAAGTTTGTGTAAAAACAAATCAGTCTCCTGTTACTTTTTGCAATAGTAAACACATTTAAAGCTTTCTAAAATGTACAAATGTAAAACATTAAAAAATACATAAAAGCAATTCATATCTTTTGAAAGGCCTAATGTAAATTCAAACTTGAAGGTGTTTAGAAGAGGATAATGGCATAACTCTAATTGGATTTTACAGTGCAGTTTGACTGTCTGATCTATTCAAGATTTCTTTTTTCAGTGGACCACAAAAGGAGCAGCCTCAGTCTCCATTAATTTATGGAAAAAGTGCATTGTTAACATTAAAATAAAATTATCCTCATGTTATTTAGAAGAAAAAAAGTCATACATGTTTGAAACAACATGAGGGTAAGTAAATAATGAGAAGACTTTTGGGCGAACTAACCCCTTAAATATGATAAAATATCCCTAAAGAATCACTTTGCTTGAATTTAAACAGCTGGAGTAAATTGGCAGTGTCTGTTTAGTCTGAAAGCATATTAAAGAGCAGAATGTTCAAACAGGATCACTTGAGTCTGACTCACACTAGATGGTCTGGAAGGCCGCAGGACACTGATGCATGAGTACACCTCTGCATCCGAGCCTGCACCACATGATGGGTGGGGGCTGGGTGGGGTGGTGTAGATGACTGGGTGGGACAGATGCAACAGGGATGGTGGAGGTGGAGGAGTGAGGTGGAGAGGGGGATGAATGGAAAGAGGTTTGATAACAGGTGGAGGTTGGGGTGGAGGGGAAGGAATGGTAACAGGAGAAGTGGAAACCTGTGGAGTTGCTTCAGGTAGATGCCGTGGGCCTGGTTGCTTTAAATCATACTGAGCCATGTGATAGAACCCAAAGTACTCCAGAGCATTCCCAGCCTGAGCAACACGGAGTCTGTGGCGCAGCAGGAGCACATAGTAAATTAACACCAATATTAAAAGCCCAGCCAAGACCATCAACAGCACGACCACATTGAGCTCTAAGCCCCAGCAGATCTGTGGCAAAGCCGATGTCCTACAACCCATGGATGAGTGATTCAAAGAAGACGGCTTCCTGACAGGCACATCGCTTGTCTTCAAAACAATCAAGTTTCTGTAGCTGTCCACCGTTTGTGCTGGAGTTTGCAGAACGGTACTTTCAGTGGCCAGTTCAGTTGGCATCGCTGCTGTCACTCCAGAGATACTCTTCGGTATTCGTCTCACCTGCGAGAAGTGTCTCTGCAGAGGCAAACGCAGTCTGCCATTGCCAAACATCTATTCTGTAGAACCCGGTTGTAATCAGAGGAATTGAATCAAGGACTGGCAGCAACTCCTGGTGCTCAATTAAAACAGCATTGGAACAGAATGAACTTATGTATGACTGACTGAAATATATATGTTCTTATCCTGCTGAGATCAGTCTAGTGTGAGCTGGCCAGATTTCAGGTCTAATACAGAATTTAATCAAAGGCTTCGGTGAGCCTGGCGAGAGAGCTGGTCAGGCTAAGGCAAAATTTAAGTCAATTCTTGAGGCTGCTGCGCTGTTACTATGAGATGAAGTGTGTCATATCTGTGACAACATTCTGTAATCAACCTCTCTTGGGAGGCTGCATAATGGTCCTTACAATCTTACACTAGGTCTGTCCAGTTTCACATACTTTTGCACTATTCAACACCATTTTGTAGTACAAGTAGTGAGGGTAGTGTGTTCACACCAATATAGTCTCATGATAACTCGTAATAATTTATAAGAGATGGCAAAATCATAAGATATCGTACAACTTGGCTTGTTCAAAAAGGTACGACTTTTATGCATAGAGACCAAACAATCCACAAACAGAATTTTAAATCGATACAATACAGGCATCATATTTTAGCTAACCTCCTATCCAACACTTTATTTTAAGAAATCAATCATCAGTGAACATATCTGATTACTCATTCCATATTAATTATTGCAATACAAAGGACTGATGTATGTCAATAACCTGTAATACCAGCCTGGTCTCAGCATACACTTTTCTCTTCTCATTCCAAACCAATGCTTTCTTTCTTCCATGATACACAACAGTGATTTTCCTATTAAAATCATGGTTAAGTTTACGGTTTGGGTAAGGGGTTTGTTAGGTTTAGGTTTGGGCTAGGTCCCACAGTAAAATTAGACCCAGGCCCACCCAGAATATTAGAGATTATTCTTTGACTTCAAATATATATATTTATAAAACAGTTTAAAAAATGCATAAATTCTGATTTCTGAAAGTTTGAAAGAACTGTTTGAATGCACCACTTCTCTGTTGTTAAGGACAATTTGTTAAAAATAAATTTGGGTGAAGATTTGGCACATCCATTTTTATTGAGGCCCACCCAAATGTAATTTCCTGGCTACACCCTTGGTTAAACTTAGGAAAAATCACAAAAACATCATTCTGTGGTTCATTTATATTTTTCTGGGAGTAAAAGTCGTGTTTTTGCACGAGCAAACTCATAAGATTTTGCCATCTCATACGAATTATTCTGGCCTTCAGTGTTGGTTTCCACTGAAAAATACAATAGGAAATTTCCTTCAATAGAAAAACTTGCAAATGTTTCTGTGTAGTAAAAACAACCCATAATGGACCCTCTTTTTCATGGACTGTGATGATGCGTTTCTACCTCATTTAGCAGGGTAAATCAAGCAAACTTTTATATTTAATTTTGTTATTATTATTTAGTATAAATTGATAGCATATTTTTTTGTGTGTTATATTACCTGGCAATAATTTAATAAAAAAAAATAAAAAACAAATAGTCACAAATGTTGCAATGGCGTTTCAAATACAGCTGCTGAGGGAGTGACAGTAAATTTGCCATCTTTCTCTCTCCTGATTGCCGTAATCCATCTCTCATTATTTTATTATTTTCTCATTTAGAAAGGCGTGGAAACCTAATAGTCATTTTTTTATTATGCTGTTAGAGAAAGTTGGAATGCAAAAAAAATTTAGATTTGCTGTGGTCTCCCATTCACCGCAATAGAAGTTTATCCCGCTATAGTTTACTTCCGCGTTCCAATGTGAAAAGGGTCCATTGTTGATTTGAGACAATTACTACACTTCGAAAATTCATACACCAGATGGCTGAGCAGAACATACTGTAATGTATAGTACAGAATTTATATTACATTTCAGATACAACTTCTGAGACCAGTAAATATATGTGTAATAAAAGAAACTGAGCTTTAAATTAAATTAAAAACTTACATTTTACCCGGAATAAAGTTAATGTTCCATAGAAGTACTCCCAATGAGTGTAACGACAAAGAGCTTTGGCTCTATAATGAGGAAGAGAGCTCTTCTTAGGGAAGGAAATTCATTGAGAGTTCAGGAAACCATTCCGCAGATTTTTGGCTGGGGATTGGCTGAACTGACTATCTCTATGGTTACAGACTACAGGAAACTGGCAAAGGATGTTGGTCTGTATCGCAGAGGAATTTTCATGTAAAAGGAAGGAACACAGTTATCAAAAACTTGCAGGCTTGCCAACAGGGGCCCAACCCATAGTGTATGATTGCTCTTTTTTTTTTCTTTTTTTTTTGACAAGTAATGTTGTACCATATTGTACCATCACTTCACTAACCTCAACCACAATTTTTTTAAATCTCATTGTTCTTTCTTTTTTTCTCTTCTCCTCTAGCATCTGTACTTCGCTTGTTTACTCTTGAAACTATATGGCATTGCATTAATATGGAAATTGTTGGCTTTTGTATAATTGCTTCTGATGTTCCTCATTTGTAAGTCACTTACTACTAAATTATTAAAGGAATAGTTCACCCAAAAATGAAAATTCTCTCATCATTTACTCACCCTTATGCCATCCCAGATGTGTATGACTTTCTTTCATCTGCTGAACTCAAATGAAGATTTTAAGAAGAATTTCTCAGCTCTTTCGGTCCATGCAATGCAAGTGAATGGTGATCAGAACTTTGAAGCAAAAATCACAGAAGTAATCAATAAGACTCCAGTGGTAAAACCAATATCTTCAGAAGCTATATGATAGGTGTGGGTGAGAAACAGATCACTTTTACATTCTTTTTTTTTTGTTTTTTTGATTCACATTCTTCATGCATATTGCCCCCTAACTCACATCTCACTATCATATCACTTCTAAAAATATAGATTAAAACACTGGAGTCTTTAGATTACTTTTATGATGCTTTTATATTTTTTTGGAGCGTCAAAATTTTAGCACCCATTCACTTGCATTGAATTGACCTACAGAGCTGAAATATTCTTCTAAAAATCCTAATTTGTGTTTTGCAGAAGAAAGGAAGTCATACACATCTGGGATGGCATGAGGGTGAGTAAATGATGAGAGAATTTTAATTTCTGGGTGCACTATCCCTTTAAATGTAAATGTAGATTGCACATATTAAAGCTTTTGACATCTGTGTACGGAACCTACGTTTTGTGATTGCAGCTAACATTAAATTGCAAAGAGGATAATAAATAAATGAAATAAGTTCTTGTTATATACAGTACATACCCACAATTTTCCATTTCTCCTACACTAACCTACAATTACATTCACAGTCAAAAAATAATGCAAAAACACATACATCAAAAACTCCCGTTCAAACTAATCAATGTTTAATTATCTGTCGACCACTTTTCTTTTCATGTGGAGCAAGGCAAAGTATTCTCCCAGGTCAGGAAGCAGACAAACTGGCTAATCTGAATGTCTGCTAGCTGCCTTGAGACCTCACACAGGTCACATAAACTACAACACATAGAGAATGAATCACCTATATATCATATAGAGACTTTGTCTGTTCCCCAAACTACCAAACACAAAACCCTCATAAAGTCATTTAGAAAATATTTTATTGATGTCAAAGTTCAAAATTTAAAAAAAATAAATAAATAAATAAATAAAACTGAAGATAAACATCATATAAAGGTAGGGCTACTAAACATTAGATTGCTTTCATCCAAATCACTAAATGTAAGTGAAATTAATACAGATAATTTTGGATTCGCTCTGTTTGACTGAAACTTGGATTAAAACAGATTAATATATTAGTTTAAATGAGTTTACTCCCTCAGGTTATTGTTATAAACATGAGCCTTGTCTGAAAGGTCAAGGAGGAGCAACACGCTACAATTTACAGTGATATTTTAGTGTTACTCAAATGTCTGGATATAAGTTTCATTCTTTTGAACTGATAATGCTTAATGTGACATCGTCAGATATAAATAAGTATCTTTGTCGTCTTTTGGTCTTGCAACAGTATATAGACCACCAGGGCCATTTTCTGAATTCATTCCAGAATTTGCTGATTTTCTGTCAGATCTAGTAGTTGCTGTGGATAGAGCTTTAATTGTCGGTGACTTCAAAATCAACATAGATAATGAAAATGATACACTGAGATTACCATTTATTGATATTCTCAACTCTGTTGGGGTTAGACAAAATGTGACAGGTCCAACACCATTTCAGTCAGGATTTAGGCCCCATCGTAGTACAGAGACTGCACTTATCAGAGTTACAAATGACTTCGACACCATAGATCATGACATTCTCTTGGATAGGCTTGAAAATTATGTTGGCATTTGTGGACAGGCATTAACTTGGTTTAGGTCCTATCTCTCTGACTGCTACCACTTTGTCTGTGTAAATGAGGAACTGTTAGATCAAATTAAAGTTAAGTATGGAGTGCCACAGGGATCAGTTTTAGGGCCTCTGCTTTTCTCTCTATATATGCTCCACCTGGGAGACATTATCAGGAAAAATGGAATTAGTTTTCGCTGTTATGCCGACGATACCAAACTTTATATTTCTTTGAAACACAACGAAATTTCACAATTTTCCAAATTAACAGAGTCTATAAATGATATCAAAAAGTGGATGGCTAGGGGGCCTGGGTAGCTCAGTGGCAAAGACGCTGGCTACCACCCCTGGAGCTCGCTAGTTCAAATCCCAGGGCGTGCTGAGTGACTCCAGCCAGGTCACCTAAGTAACCATATTGGCCCAGTTCCTAGGGAGGGTAGAGTCACATGGGGTAACCTCCTCATGATCGCTATAATGTGGTTCGTTCTCGGTGGGGCACGTGGTGAGTTGAGCGTGGATGCCGCAGTGGGTGGCATGAAGCCTCCACACGCGCTATGTCTCCATGGCAACATGCTCAACAAGCCACGTGATAAGATGCACGGGTTGACAATCTCAGACGTGGAGGCAACTGGGATTCGTCCTCCGCCACCCAGACTGAGGCGAATCACTACGTGACCACGAGGACTTAAAAAGCACATTGGGAATTGGCCATTCCAAATTGGGAGAAAAAGGGGAAAGCAGATAGCTAGAAATTTCCTTTTACTCAATTCCGCTAAAACAGAAGTACTAATTATTGGAACAAAAACCTCAAAAAATAAGACGCTAAAATATAATCTGACTCTTTGATGGAAATTTTGGTGTTATATTTGATAGCAATCTAACCTTTGAAAAGCAAATTTCCAATATTTGTAGAACTGCATTCTTCCACCTCAAAAATATTGCTAAGTTACAATACATGCTATCTGTTTCTGATGCCAAAAAACAAATTCATGCGTTCATGACCTCACGACTACAGTGCATCCGGAAAGTATTCACAGCACTTCACTTTTTCCACATTTTGTTATGTTACAGCCTTATTCCAAAATGGATTAAATTCATTATTTTCCTCAAAATTCTACAAACAATACCCCACAATGACAACATAAAAGAAGTTTGTTTGAAATCTTTGCAAATTTATTAAAAATAAAAAACAGAAAAAAAAATCACATGTACATAAATATTCACAGCCTTTGCTCAATACTTTGTTGAAGCACCTTTGGCACCAATTACAGCCTCAAGTCTGTTTGAGTATGATGCTACAAGCTTGGCACACCTATTTTGGGGCAGTTTCTCCCATTCTTCTTTGCAGGACCTCTCAAGCTCCATCAGGTTGGATGGGGAGCATCGGTGCACAGCCATTTTCAGATCTCTCCAGTGATGTTCAATCGGGTTCAAGTCTGGGCTCTGGCTGGGCCACTCAAGGACATTCACAGAGTTGTCCCGTAGCCACTCCTTTGTTATCTTGGCTGTGTGCTTAGGGTTGTTGTCCTGTTGGAAGATGAACCTTCGCCCCAGTCTGAGGTCCAGAGCGCTCTGGAGCAGGTTTTCATCAAGGATGTCTCTGTACATTGCTGCATTCATCTTTCCCTCGATCCTGACTAGTCTCCCAGTTCCTGCCCCTGAAAAACATCCTCACAGCATGATGCTTCCACCACCATGCTTCACTGTAGGGATGGTATTGGCCAGGTGATGAGCGGTGCCTGGTTTCCTCCAGATATGACGCTTGCCATTCATGCCAAAGAGTTCAATCTTTGTTTCATCAGACCAAAGAATTTTGTTTCTCAATCCTTCAGGTGCCTTTTGGCAAACTCCAGGCAGGCTGTCATGTGCCTTTTACTGAGGAGTGGCTTCCGTCTGGCCACTCTACCGTACAGGCCTGATTGGTGGAGTGCTGCAGAGATGGTTGTTCTTCTGAAAGTTTCTCCTCTCTCCACAGAGAAACGCTGGAGCTTTGTCAGAGTGACCATCGGGTTCTTGGTCACCTCCCTGACTAAGGCCATTCTCCCCCGATCGCTCAATTTGGCCGGGCGGCCAGCTCTAGGAAGAGTCCTGGTGGTTCCAAACTTCTTCCATTTACGGATGATGGCGGCCACTGTGCTCATTGGGACCTTCAATGCTGCAGAAATTTTTCTGTACCCTTACCCAGATATGTGCCTCGATACAATCCTGTCTCGGAGGTCTACAGATAATTCCTTGGATTTCATGGCTTGGTTTGTGCTCTGACATGCACTGTTAACTGTAGGACCTTATATAGACAGGTGTGTGCCTTTCCAAATCATGTCCAATCAACTGAATTTACCACAGGTGGACTCCAATCAAGTTGTAGAAACATCTCAAGAATGATCAGTGGAAACAGGATGCATCTGAGCTCAATTTTGAGTGTCACGGCAAAGGCTGTGAATACTTACGTACATGTGATTTTTTTTTTCATTTTTTATTTTTAATAAATTTGCAAAGATTTCAAACAAACTTCTTTCACGTTGTCATTATGGGGTATCGTTTGTAGAATTTTGAGGAAAATAATGAATTTAATCCATTTTGGAATAAGGCTGTAACATAACAAAATGTGGAAAAAGTGAAGCGCTGTGAATACTTTAAGGATTTATATTATTGTAATGCATTACTAAGTGGATGTCCTGCAGGTTTAATAAATAAACTTCAGTTGGTTCAAACGCAGCAGCTAGAGTGCTAACTAGAACCAAGAAATATGATCATATCAGCCCCATTTTATTGGCATTACATTGGCTACCTGTTAGGTTTCGTTTTCATTTTAAAATTCTGTTAATTACTTACAAAGCTTTGAATGGTCTAGCTCCAAAGAAATTACTGTAAGTGACCTTCTATCACACTATAATCCATCACGCTCTCTACGATCACAAAACTCCAGCCTGTTAACAATACAGAGAATTTCAAAATTCACAAAAAGAGGAAGATCATTTTCATGTTTGGTTCCTAAACTATGGAATAGTCTTCCTAGCAGTGTTCGGAACTCAGACACACTCTCTCAATTTAAGTATAGACTACAGACTTATCTATTCAGCTAGGTATACACCTAATTTATCCTTCAATTCATAGTTATGCTGCTTTAGTTAGGTCTGCCAGAACCAAAAACACTTCTCTTATTCTTTAACCCTGCTTTAAATGAATGGGATCTACGTTAATTTTATTCTATTTATATCCCTGTCTAAACCTTGGGATTATATCCTGAGGTTACTAAAGCCTGCCAGATCCATCTCTGTTCCTGCCTGATGTCCGACTCCCACTGTGTCGCTGAGTGATAATGACCAACTGCAGCATGTGCAAGCCAGGCTTCACTTCAGTCTACTAAGACAGACTTCACAGAGGATGAGATTCTCCTCACTGAATGATACCGATATCAGCTTGGTCAAAGGAGGGACACCACTCTCTTAAAAAAAAAAAAAAAAGAACTACATAGGAAATGAATTAACTACTAACAAAAGCCTTCATCAGCCAAAATCAAAGGACAATGCATCTACATGTATTTCCTCAGTTAATTCGTGATGACTTCAAGGACTTTAACACTAAAACGTATTCAATTTAAAATCATTTTGTTTAACCATTGACCCACAACACTTACTTAGTTTACTAATTCTAACCACTAATAGTTCTAAACATTAAGTAATAACTAATATTGGCATTATATTTATTTATTTTCTGTTATAGCATAATTTATTGTACAGCTGCCTTGAAACAACGCCTGTTGTGAAAAGCGCTATACAAATAGATTTGACTTGATTCTTGTGAGAGACATTTCTGATTAATGTCAATATCTGTTTATGCACAGTACTGTATTTCAGCACAGACCATATATAAGAAATTAAAAAAAGATATTGAAGGACTCTTATGAAATTCTTTCTGAAATCTGCAGCTCTGAAATGCATATTTCGATGTAGGTTCTGGCACAGTGGTACTGCCTGAAGCAGAAGATTTTGTGTATTAGGAAGCTCTATGTTGTTGGCATTGTATCCTCTGTGGTCTCGGCCACCTACAGCTCTCCCCAGGCATAGGGTGACCAGATGTGCTAAACTTTTCCCCTTAATTATCATCCCTCCAACCTCTGCTGCTGTCTGTCAGCCCATAAGAAAAGTTTACTCATTTGCTTAAAGCCAAAAACCGGGGAGGGAGAGTTGATAATAGCACAGCTCAAGGTAATCAAATAGCAAAAAATAAATAGAAATAAAAAATGCTTCCCCTTCCTAATATACATCCTCTGACATACCATCAGTAAAATCGCAACCCTGTATCAAAGAGCCATGTGATGTCATAAACCACTATAAGGACAGGATTCCTTTTATGTGGGGCAATGTAATGATAACTCGTTGATTTTAATCCTGTCCAAAACGAGCATATCCGAATTTTTCTGGACTTTTTTCAGAAATGCGCACATTAATAAAGATTAAGGTGTTTTTATCTTTTATAAAATGCCCTAAAAAATAACCCAGGTAAAGGTGGCCCACTGCGAACTGACATGCTGGTAAAAAGCCAGAGAATCTGTGCTGTCTGCGTGCACTTCAACTATTGTTGTTTGTTTCTGAAGGTCTCTGTGTCTAAAGTCATTGGTCAAAGACACAAGAAAATGAAAAGACGTGCTTCACATCCTCAAATAAATACGTAAGAAAAACATATCAATATCAATTCATATACGCAACAGCCAGCGTTAACTGTTTAAAGAGTAAAAAAGGATCATATTTTCTTTTGGTTAGGAAAAGTGTAGTCCCGCATTTTGTGATATATTGGGGGTAGGTCACGATTTTTTTGTCATGGTCATCTGGTCACCCTACCCAGGCACAGCATGGTGAGAAAGATTAAAGCCAGCTCACAATCACACATGTGTGCTTCCCCTATGGACAGGTGGGTCAGTATGAAGCCAGTGGTAATGGACAAAAAGTGCAAAAAGCTCACTCAGAGGCAGCTGAGGATAATCTCAGTTAGGTGCTGCAGAATACCAAGACTTTGTACCATTGATCTACATTATACAACAGTCCTCTAATTTGAATATCTGAAATATTCCATTGCACACTATAACCTGAAAATTGTAATTTAGCCACAACAGGCATTTAGGTGCTCAAAAACAAGGCCTTATATTCAACTATTTAAGTAAATAGTTTTTCCCTGTTCTGACAGTGAGATGAGATTCAGAGGTTTGTCTAAATTGCAGTGGAATAACTAATGTATATAATGGACAAATAGCAGAAAATGGAGTGATGCCTTAGCTTGATTTACTTTAGGACAGCAAGTGATGCCTGAACATCGAAGATGTATGGATGTTGTGAAAGGCTGGCTATGATTGGTGCCTGAGCTGATGGCTGGCTGATTCCTCACCCTGATTGACACACATCATTTGTCTGATCATAGATTGTGTGCTGCTTTGGAGCTTTCCATATTTCTTCAGTCATTTGAAACCAGTCTATTATAAACTCTACAAATCAAATCAGACTTTGACCATTGGGATACAACAGATTTTGGTACACAACATGGCTAAAATTATTTGGATACTACTTTCTAATTAACAAGTTTTGCTTGTTAACAAACTTCAGCTGCACTCATTACTAACAGATGCGTTAAATCAAGTATACAGCAGCAAACAATCATTAAACAACAGACAAATATTTTCAGTCACCATTCACTTTCAATACATGGAAAAAAGATACAATGAAAGTGAATGGTGACTGTGGTGATCATTCTACTTAACATTTCCTTTTATGTTCCATGGAAGACAGAAAGTCATATGGGTTTGGAACAACATGAGGGTGACTGAATGATGACAGAATTTTTGGGTGAACTATCCCTTTAAATCTTTATTATCCTAAAATTCCTTCATATTCTATGCAATTTTGCTTTTTAAGTAAATTGATCTTGTTTTAAGGATATTTTTACTGTACAACCCCAATTCTGAAAAAGTTGGGAAAGTATGGAAAATGCTAATAAAAACAAAAAGGAGTGATTTGTAAATTCTATTCACCCTGTTCTACACTGAAAGCACTACAACAACACATTATTTGATATTTTTCCTAGTGAATTAAATTATTATTATTATTATTATTTTCAAATCAAATCAGATAATTGCAATACACAAAATTAGGACAGTCAAGTTTACCACTGTGTAATAACAGTTATTAAGCATTTGTGCATTAAAGACACAAGTTTGTTAAGTTTAGCAAATTGAATTTTCCCCCATTCATCCATTATGCAGGTCTTCAGCTGCAAAATTGTCCTGGGCCTTCGTTGCCGTATTGTGAACTTCATATAAAGCGCCTCAAATTCTCAAGTAGAGACAGCTCGGGACTGCAGGTAGACCAGTCTAGCACCTGCACTCTCTGCTGACACAGCCATGCACTTGTAACATGGGGTAGTATGTGGTCTGGCGTTGTCTTGCTATAAATTGCAGGGACCTCCCTGGAAAAGAGAGGTGTCTGGATGGCATTATATGTTGCTCCAAATTTGTTCATATCTTTCTGCATTAATGGTGCCCTCACAGATGTGCAAGTTACTGATACACCCCCATTCTAGGGGTGTAAATCGCAAGTTTCATCATGATACGACTTTTATCAATTTTCTTGGCCAGCGATCCAATGTTTGCCGATACCTCAAAGTCTGCGCGATGCGATTTCGTTTCGATTCACGGGCCTGGGTTTGATATTGCAATATTATGTGCCTATTTTACACAATCAATTACATTTATTATCTCACAAATGCAACCAAAATATAATTAGAATATTTTATTGTGCTCTCTGGAAAGTGAAAATCCAGTATCCACATTGGGACAATATATAATACAGAAAAATTATTACTCTAAAAATTAAAGTCCCATAATGTGATCATCAAACATTTGATAACAGCTCATTGCCTTGTGGAATGAGGTAAACACTACAGTGACAATTTGTCATCTCTACAACAGTCAAGGAAGTCTTTCAATCCAAAATACTTTCATACCCATGACAGGAGTGAATGTGCTACTGCTATCCATGTTTTTTCTTGACCACAACTTCTACAGTTGTATTGAAAAATTCTATTACAGTTTACTGTGAAAGATTTGTGAAGGTGTTGATGTGAAGATGTAAAAAGTCTTGTAATTGATGTGGGTGCAGGACAGGTTTTTTCTCTTTCCCTCGTCAGCGCTGTTCAGAATATTACAGCTGATTAGCCATATGAAATGGTTGAATTGCTCTATAGTGCTTTAAAATAGAAAATTCTCATGCAGAATTCAAATGGGTTGCATGCGCCATGATTTCGAGAGAAGCCAGATTTTATCCCATATGTGATCGGCTCTGCGCTATCCTGTCACCAGGAGTTCGATCAAGATCGATGAATCGTTACATACCCCTTACCATGACAGACACTGGCTTTTAGACCTGATGCTGATAACAGCTTGAATGGTCGTTTTACTCTTTGGCCCAGAGAACATGATGGCTGTTTTTTCCAAAAACTACAGTATTTGAAATGGGGACTTGTCAGACCACAAAACATGATTCCACCATTCTACTTTCCATCTCAGATGAGACAGAGAGAAGTTGGCAGCGTTTCTGGACAGTGTTGATATATGGCTTCTGCTTTGCATAGTAAAGCCTTAACTTGCATCTGTGGATGCCACGTCGAATGATGTTGACTGACAAAGGCTTTCCGGAGCATTTCCGAGCCCATGTTATAATATCCTTTACAGACGCATGACAGATTTTAAGACATTGATGTCTGAGGGATGCATTCAGAAATGGTTTTCCAGCAGCACAATGCCAAACCACATATTGTCTGGATTTCAAGTGCATGGCTGTGTCAGCAAAGAGTGTGGTTGCTAGATTGGCTTACCTTCAGTCCTGACCTGTCTCCAATTGAGTATGTGTGGTGCATTATGAAGTGCACAATACGGCAATGAAGGCCCTGTACAATTGTGCAGCTGAAGACCTGCATAATAGATGAATGGGGGAAAATGCTGCTTGCTAAACTTTACAAACTTGTGTATTCAGTGCCCAAATGCTTAATAACTGATATTAGAAGAAATGGTGAAGTTACACTGTGGTAAACACTGTCCCAATTGTTTTTTTGCAATCATCTGATTTGAAATGAGTGGATATTTCATTATATATCATCAATAAACGTGTTGTTGTAGTTGTTTCAATATAGTACATGGTGAATAGAATTTATAAATCACTCCTTTTTGTTTTAATTAGCATTTTTCAAACCGTCACAACTTTTTCTGAATTGGGTTTGTAAATCAAGACAAAAAAACTGATTAAGAATGTATTATTTATTTATTTATTTCAGTATAGGAAAATTAAAAGTGTTGCCTGACAGTGGCAGCAAAGAAAATCCATGACCAAGTTTTTAAGAGTTAGTTTTTGGACACCATGAATTCATTAAAACCACTGCTCTGTGGGTGTGTGTGTGTGTGTGTGTGTGTGTGTGTGTACAGGGTTGGCTATAATTGTGAGTGCCAAATGTTTGAAAAAGTCCTCACTAATATAGTGAAACTTGTAGAAAACCCACTAGTGAGGACATTTTAGGTGGTCCTCACTAGTAAAAAAGGCCCATAAATTGGCAAAATCATGTTTAGCTTTAAATCTACATACTGTATATGCACAGGTTTCTGCGAGGGTTAGGTTTAGGGGATAGAATATATCTTTAGCCTGCAATGAAATCAATGGAAGTCTATGAGATGCCGTTATTAATATAGTGAAACAAGCCTGTGTGTGTGTGTGTGCGCCCGTGTGTGTGTGTGTAAATCATAAAGAAAGTTCTGATCAGCACTGGTGTCTGCAGTATTGAGATGTCACTTCATACACATACAAACAACTCTCCTTATGCATTTTTAATTATTTAACTGAGCAAGATGTCTTCCCTCCCCAGCATCCAGAGGTGAAGACAGATATACTCAGAACAACATGCTTTTGTCAGAGTTGGAGTGCTATGAAGCAGCACATGTACAAGAGGCTCAGGGGAATTATCTGTCAGATCATCTTATCATACAGAGATGCACAGGACAAGGTCATCCAGCTATCACCTTTAGACACAGGCTAACCCGCCAGCTACAGCTGTTTGAAAGAATCCTTCCACAGCCATCGCCTGCCTTTCTCTACCATCCCAAACCCCAGGAGGACACCTTTACATCCTTCACTGAGTCATAAACAAAGATCCCTCACAAATAACTTTTAAAGATACAACTATTTGCCTACGCCAGCAGAGCAAAGACAGGACCATATGAGTTCACATTATCATATAATCCTCAAGAGGGAAAGAGGGAAGAGCAATTTGAAATATTTGGTGGTAATCAGCTCGCTTTGATATGAAGATACCAGCATGTGGAGACAGGGATTTTTTTTAACATGTGACACAGAAGCCCACTAAAGGCACTTTAGAAAGCCCACGCGGTGAACTACGGGCATGCATCTCACTCAGTTGCATGACCTCAGTGATTTTCCCGGGAGTTTAATGAAGCCACTCTGTCCATTGACAGTCGGTTTAACCACCTCCATGCCCACTCATAAATATTTATCTCATCAGTGACAAAAGGACTGGCTCACTATCATTATGTCCTTTGTTAGTCAAATAGAAGTGTGTGTGTGTGTGTGTGAGAGAGAGAGAGAGAGAGAGAGAGACCAATAACTAGACATAAACTGCATCTAAAATTGATGAAAATGTCGATGGCAAATTAAAATAGCAATAACAAACTGAAATTACTATATATAGTATAATATATTAAAATACATTAAAATACTATAAAGTTCTTAAAATCTATGCATATTTTTCAAAATTCCTAATTGCCAATTGTTATCATATCTTTATTTTACGCTCAAAAATATGTTTGTACGATTTCTGCATTTATTTATTTTTTGACAAATCACGTAACACAAATTTTGTTTTCCAAACCTATTATTCAAAAATACTTATCACAGGGGGCCTGGGTAACTCAGCGAGTAAAGACGCTGACTACCACCCCTGGAGTCGCAAGTTTGAATCCAGGGTGTGCTGAGTGAGTCCAGCCAGGTCTCCTAAGCAGCCAAATTGGCCTGGTTGCTAGGGAGGGTAGAGTCACATGGGGTAACCTCCTCGTGGTCACTATAATGTGGTTCTCGCTCTCGGTGGGGCACATGGTGAGTTGTGCATGGATGCCGCAGAGAATAGCGTGAAGCCTCCACACATGCTATGTCTCTGCAGTAACGTGCTCAACAAGCCACGTGATAAGATGCGTGGATTGATAGTCTCAGACACGGAGGCAACTGAGATTTGTCCTCCACCACCCGGATTGAGGCGAGTCATAATCATTTTCATAATTTATCTGGAGCTTATTGTAAAAAATGTCATGTTGTAACCGTTCAGAGACAGTAAAAAATATCAAACTCTCATTAAAAGCTGAAATTCGTAAAAAACTTAAAAAAAAATAAAAATGTTGTCATGAGTAGTGCAGAATAATCTTTTATTATTTAAAAAAATAAAATAAACAGTGAAACAATTGCTTTATTGTAAAGGTTTGAAAAATGTTTGGCCACCAAATCAAAGTCAGGTGTCCACAACATGTCGGTTGCCATTTTGTTGTCATGTGCCAAAATAAAACATAAAACAGTGAGGACCCTCTTGACTGTGTGTAGACTTTTAAAAAACTATCAGATATTTTGACATTTTTATGAAAAGGCACATTTTGTTTAGGTCATATGGAGTAACCGTGAGAAAATGTCTTGAAATTCTTGACTCAAAAATTAATACTGTATTTTTTTACCTTGAAAAATATGTTTGAAACCTTTTTTTAAATGAATGATTATTTTGTGTAAACTCATGTATTCAATGTGCAAGGAAAGTATTTTTGTCAGGTGTATTTTGTTGATTCATGTCTTTTATTTTGAAATTCTAGTTCCTGTTTCATGTCATGTGTTCCTGTTTCCCTTGTCATGTGTCATGTTTTCATTGGTTTATTGTTTAATTATCTTGTTATCAGTTCTGTTTGTTCATTGGTTTATGTTCCCCCATGTCCATGTATTTAAGCCTCATGGTTTCCATTGTGTAGTTGTCAAGTATTGAATGTGTATGTTTATAGTCAAGTCATGTTTGTAGTCAAGTCATAGTCAGGTTCATCTTTATGTTTCACGTTTGTAGTTAGGGTTTATTGGTTATATTTAATAAACTGCACTTGGGTTCTTCAACTCATCTTCACATCTTCATCATTGTCAGCAGCCAGCATACTTTACAATTTTAATACTTTTATTTGAACAAATAAAAAAAATTGAACAAATTTTACACTTAGCAAAGTTAATCATATTGAAACACTTTAAATAAATTGCATAAGATTTGAAAACTTCATACAGAATTAAAATGGAAACATGCAAAAAATACAATAAGCCTGCATTTACATTATTCAGATTATGCCAAAAATCCAAGACATTGTATTGCATAACTTTATCACAGGAAAATGCCCCTGACCATCGCTAGATGTGTAACAAACAACAACGGAGAAATCACATTTGGTCATCATATATTAAACTAAACGGCCAATTTACACCAGAGCTCATTACCACCATGTCAATTTCATTATGATGCTTAACAGAACTCACCAGAGGTATTTAATAAGAGCATTCATTAAATATTTAATAGGCATAGAATGTTGTGTGCAAGGCCACTTAATCAGGGCCTAAAAAGTAAATCAATTTCCATTTTCAAAACTTGCACCCCAAGGTCACACTGTAAACCTCTCTGGAAATGTCCTATGGCAACTGTCACTGAGGCAAGAGTTCACATGCTGAAATTTCATCCACCACTTACAAAAGAAAGGACATTTCTAAAATGTGACAGATGGTGTGCAACCATTAACTCATGTTTTCAAGATCATGTCATACTTTAAAGGTGTAAAGGTTCTCAACAGGGGCGGTACCGCCCACCAGGGGGCGTTCAAAGGATGCCAGGGGGCGCTGAGAGCAAATTAGTAGAGAGGGGGGCGTTAGGTTACAAATGGTGGCATTCATAATAATCAAATCTATTGTCAAGTTCCTCTTTGCATTAAAACATTTATCTAGACTTGGCGTATATAAGTTGGTTCTCAATTATATGGGTTGGTACGCATTTGTACCACGGTTCATCTGATTTTGAAGTCTAGCAACGCATTTGAAGTATCTGGTTTAGCAGCATCAAATACACAGGCAGAGGCACAACCTCCGCTAATGCACCTGTATGGCTCTGTAGATGGATATGGTCAGATGGTCAGATCTCAATGGTCAGAGCAGCGTGAGGAAAAGAAGGTGCGTTTTTACCTACACACTCTCATGGTGAAATCGTAAGGATACATCCGACATACGAATTTGATTAATTCATATGATATCGTATGACTGCACTCGTATGAATTCGTACGACTTTCACTACAGCCAATGATGTCACTGGACATTGTTTCCATCTAACATGCAACAAATACTTGCTTCTATCACACACAACAGTTTCCTATCATGTTTACACACTCTTCTGATCGGTTAGGTTTAGGCATTAGATATCCGGGCATTTGCACGTGATGAAATCAGTAAAATTTATACGAACAAACTCGTACGGAATCATACGAAGTAGCTAACTCATAAAATATGTACAAATTTTCATGAAACTGGGTTGGTTTTTACTCGCAGACCGGTCTCGAGCTCTTAAACACGCAGCTCTGCGAGAATCAGTAAGAAACAAGGCACGAGGATCGGAAACCATCTGAATTCAGCACAGAATTCTACATCACCAACCTTCAATTTACTATAGTATAATGAATAAATTAAAAAACAAATTTAAAGATGAAATGGAAATGTGTAAATCCTAAAAAAAATAGAAATAAAAATAGGCAAAAATATTTTTGTTTGAGTGTAAGAAAAAATAACTAATAATGGAAAGTGCTCAGAGACATGGCCTAGGTCAAGAAGGCTGAAACATGACCACCACTGAATATATTCACAAGTTGAAGCATCAAGATTAGGCAAAGAAATACCTGAGGACAGATTTTTCAAAGGTTTTATGGACAGATGAAATGAGAGTGATTCTTGATGGACCAGATGGTTGGGCCCGTGGCTGGATCACTAATGGACACAGGGCACCACTTTGAGTCAGGTGCCAGCAAGGTGGAGGAAGGGTACTATGGGCTGCTATCATTAAGGATGAGGTAGTTGGACCTTTTCGAGTTGAAGATGGACTGAAACTCAACACTCAAACCTACTGCCAGTTTCTGGAAAGTACTTTCTTCAAGCAGTGGTACAGGAAGAAGTCCTCAGCATTCAAAAAGGCCATGATCTTTATGCAGGACAATGCTCCATCACATGCATCCAAGTACTCCACTGCTTGGCTAGCCAGCAAGGGTCTCAAAGATGCCCAAATAATGACTTGGCCCTCTTCCTCACCTGACTTAAATCCTACTGAGAACTTGTGGGCCCTTCTCAAATGTGAGATTTACTGTGAGGGAAGACAATACACCTCTTTGAACAGCATTTGGGAGGCTGTGGTTACTGCTTCAGCGAAAGTTGATCGTGAACAGATCAAGAAACTGACAGACTCCATGGATGAAAGGCTCACGGCAGTTATTGAAAAGAAGGGTGGCAAGGGTTGTGGAATTGCACACACAGACCTGATACTCGCCTCTGTCCAGGTAACTGCAGTAACACTGAAGATGGTGAGTCTCACTCAGCATTTGGCCGATGGATTTACAAACATAATTTTACTTTTAAGGACAAAAACATTACTGTGCAATGTAAACTCTGCCTTCCAAATGTTAATATCCTGTCCACTTCTGGGTCAGATCAGCTGCAGCATATGGATGTGTGTTTGCATGTTTTCTCAAATTTGAAAAAAATAAAATACAAATCCAAGGAACTTCTTCTAGTACAAAAGTTAAAAAGTCTTTATTATTTTAATTGTTATTTGAATTATCCTGTGTGTCATAGGAGCATGTGTCACTATGTATTTGGAAAGGTTTTGTCCATCAAACTTATCAAAATACTCAAATACATGTCATTTCGTATTCACAAACTAATGCACACATAAATCCCGAACCAATTGCATTAGTGCATTAAGTTTCACAAATTGCTTTTGTAAAAATGTACATGAATATTCTTTTACGATAACATTCACTAGTCTTTTTGTGATACCGATTCATATAACTAGTCCAATCTGTTACCTCACATGGATGGCGTTTGTACTGCTGAAATTGCTAGAATAACACCACATTTGTTAAACAAGCCCCGAATAACCTGTCCATAATTCTAGAAACTCTCCCAAAAGAAATGCATGTTTTTCTTCTTCTAAATATGTATGTTGATGAATTATTATAATCAGTTCAAATGTGTTTTTGTATTTCATGACCCTTTAAGTACCTTTTTAATTCACTCATCAACAGACAAATTGTGAGTGACACACAAAAAAATCATAAATTCTCATATTTTGATTCATTAATTAACTTTCCTTAAATGCATTTAAGGAATTTTCCTACTCAAATGCATGTGACATCAAGTTAACAAAAGTTAGGTCAGACGTAATCCAAAAGTAATCAGATTAAATGACCAAAAACAGTAAATCAAGAGATTATGTTACTAATCACAATTTTAGTCATGTAATTTGTAATCACTACTTGATTATAATTCCAAAGTAGGCCTAATCTACCCAGCACTGTCCACTCACAGAATAGGTGATCCAGTTCAACTCTAATTCATTGAGTGAAAAAACTCTTCTTTTTGAAGTATGCTGAAAATATTGTAAGGGTATTTACAATGTAGATCGGTCTTTGATATAATCTTATAATCACACATTTCGAAATGATCACTGCAATGACTTTTTTAAATGTATAATTCATTAGCTCACTACATAATATAGGAATACATAGAAATTCACTAAATTATAAATAATTTAGACTTTCAACTATCTAACAACAGCATCTGTGACCTACATTGTTGAATAGCTGTCAAAACTTTTTAAAGAATTCATCTGACTCTGTTGTTAATGACTCTTTGCACACCAGGGAAAGGAATTAACTACGGCTTATGGTGAAAATGCCACCAAGAGTGACAAAAATGTCCATAATTTAAAATGTGGCCACAAAAATGCCTATATAATTTATCATCTAACATTAGTTATATTTGATTATTCTCTTGCTATCTAGTATATGTTTAGTGCATCTGGAAACATTATACTGCCCTGAAGCTCTAAGCTTTTTTTCTGTATTTGCTGTCTCACAGGTGTGCAATATTAAATAATGTTAAATCTCAAGCCTGAGTAAACCGAAATATTTAGAATTTTCTCAACTTATGAACAGTATTATGTTTGATTTTACACCCGCTAACACCAACTGTGAAAGCCACTGGGATGAGCGTACTCACAAACCATGTAATTATTCTCTTCCTCTGGGAATTGAACTATTTTTAAGGTGTTTCAGTCAGTGGGTTCACAGTGCTTTTGAGTGATCAGGTCTCCATACACATGCTCACATAGCTTGATTTGCCGAGATTGATTAGCATCATCAATGTCTCGCCAGTGCAAGCGTAAATTGAGAATATCCCAAGAGAAAAAAGGAGAAGGAATTCAGCGGCTGTCTAGAAGCTCTTTTTATCACATGACACACTACATCCACAGGGTCTTGTATTGAACAATTATACTGAATTAAAACAGACAGAAGGGGCACAGTCATTACCTGACATTTTAATGCTGTAAACAAGTTTAGCCATAATTTATGGAAATTTATATCACATTTTCAGATTTTTTTTTTTTCTCTTCAGGATTAATTTTTAATTAAAATCCAAAATGTATACATTTTCATTAGTGGATTTTTTCACATATTTACATGACACTATTACACATTTCAAATAAAACTTGTTTGTTATATTTTGTCTTTGTCTTGGTACTGCAAGCTGATGCAGAACCATTCAGAAAAAAATCTACTAACTAGTGAGAAAACAAATCTACAGTTTTGGATGATTCCACAAAAATATGTCAGTTGTTGCGTAAAAATACAGTAGGCACAAACAACTAATGATATACAGTAGATATCATCATATGATATTGATACCATCAAAGTACAAGGTTAAAATTATTATTAATTAGGATTATTATTAGTGCTTGTTCCTCGTATTTTTTCCAACACCTTAATTAATTAAACATTCTGAATAACCTTTTACAAAATATAAAATGCCAGTGTCCTAATACGCTCGAGCCTGCATAAAGTGTGTGTTCTCAATGTTGTAAGGAGCACCATACCTCTAAAACTACTCTCACATGAGTGAATATTGATTTGGTCTTCTGTTCTTTCCCTCTGGTCCATGTCAAATCCACTCACAGCCTTACTGAATGATGTGGTCAGTGGCATCAACATACCTGAGATACAAATGTCCAAACAAACAGATTCTTAATCATTTCTCAGATGGACCACATGCATTTCTGAGAAAACACTTTTGTCTATTTGAGCCAATAAACACATGATTCATAGACATTTATATAAAGAGATTATCAATTGTTTCAATATTACTTCAAAAACACTAATTTTCCATTATTTGAAAATGCTCTGTTTGGGTACTGAGAGACCCTAAGGCATGTTAATGTCTCAAAAAACACTTTAAGTATCATTTGAAGGAAAACAGAAAAATATCTTAGCTCAGTAGGTCCTTAAAATGAAAGTGAATGTAGATTTCTCTTTTGAAGCTCCAAAAATCACAGACAGTCAGCACAAACATCGTCCATATGACACCAGCTGTTAAATTAATTTGCTTTTGGTGCGAAAATGATAAATATTTAAGTACTTTTTTTAACTCTAAATCATGCTTCTGGTAAGCAGCGGTACACGCGTTTGACTTAATCACATTGGCATTAGAAACATGCGAGAACTGAGGCATGTGAGTAACAGCCAAAAGAGCAGCGCTGTTTACAAATGAGAAGGAGGAACCCTGTACAGTAGCTTGGTTGATTTTGGTTTAGATATGTATTTATCTGTTTCTTTACTGACAATGGTGCATTTGTGTGCTTATCCTGCATGTCTCAACCGAGAGGAGAATGTGAGATTACGTCTGAATCATGGCAACGCGAATACGTCACACGAGAGACAGCTTGGACTCCACCCTCTCATGAAACCTAACGGAAGCGGTGGTTTGTAGTTAAAAACGTAAATATTGATCTTTGTTCGCACAAAAATTGATCGGATTGCTTTAGAAGACATTAATTTAACTGCTGGAGTCGTATCGATGACATTTACGATGACTGTCTGTGATTTTTGGAGCTTCAAATGAGAAATCTCCATTCACTTGCATTTTAAGGACCTACTGAGCTATATTTTTCTATCTTTCTTCAAATGTGTTCTGGTGAAGAAAGAAAGTCATACATACCTGGGATATCATGAGGGTGAGTAAATAATGAGAGAAATTTTTTATTTTTGGGTGAACTATCCCTTTAATTCCTTCCAGTTGTCTGTTTGGATTTGTGTTATCGTATTTTACAGTGTGTTTTTGCTAGGGTCAAACAGACCTCAAACACAAATAATGCCTTCCTATATTATAGAAGTCACACTTCTGAAAAAGAGCATGAGTGGGTTAAAACTTTGCTAATAGCTGTCGATGTGTTTTAATTAGCCCAGAAGAACATATTGAAAGAATTTGAAGGGAAAATAATTAGTTTTTTTAGACATAAATAACTGGGGTCTCTAGGACCGCAATTCGCAAACATAAAGTCAGTAAAGTCAGTCTTAACAGACCATGAGATTTAAATTGATTTAATGTCTTTTTTGACAATTTATTACACAGCTGTGTTTGAAAATAACAGAATACGTCACAAACACTTCATCCCACAAACGTCACTAACCATTGCTCAACAGGCCAGAGAGGAGAGTTTCCAACAAGTCACCAATGCAATGATAGATGCTTTATTCAATCAGGAGGCCTGGTTTATAACTTTCCACTAGAACACTCACCCCAAACATCTCCAGTTGCAAGACTCACTTCACTGCTGTAATCTCTGGTTGAAGAAAGAATACAAAAAACACAGAGATAAAAGCTTGAGTCACTGGTGTCATTTTCTGTGCTAAGGGGGACACAAACCCCCACATTATTCAAAAGGACACCCCTTGAACATCTGCATGCTTCGTAGATCACCTATAGGCCCGTGCTACATGCTTGCAACCTTCTCTTTCCACACAAGCGCTTTGATAATTGAAATATTCTGCACAAATTGAAATTTGGAGAGCTGACTCCTGAGTTGTGACATGGCATACAACAGGGATCATTTTCTCAATGACAGTGGAACCACACATAGCTGTTATTGTGCCTGTATGAGATGACTGCAATCAAACCGAGAGAAGACCTGTCATTTCTGACAGCCGAGGGTGCTCTTAACTTGCCCCTTGGCTGATTGATGTCATCATGGAGGATTATAATGAATGCCAACTAAATAACTCCAGACAAGCTCTGAAAAATTCATTTTATCCATTACCATAGGCTCCAGCCTGTGTTTTCTGCTATTGTAAAAAAAAAAAACAGCAACAACTGACTAAATTGGAAGAATGTAGAATGGAACTTGAATATGAAAATACTGTTTTCCAGTTATGGCTGGACAAATTTTGTCTAGACTCTTCTCAATTGCAGTCATGTAATCACATAGTAAAATTAAGATTTTTAAGTTGTAAAGTTGCAAGTTGTTTAAAATAAAATTTTGAAATGTAAGCCCTCTGAAAGCAGAATTAAAAAATAATCACAGAACAAAGAATCATTCTCCCTGCAAGAAGAAGAAGAAAAGAACGTTATTACCGCTGAGCCTTGATGAACAAGGTCACATCGTAATTCTTTTATTCCAGAAAGTTCAAAGACAATCCACAATCTCCTCTGCAAAATATTAAAAAGTGCTCTTAGTCTCACAGTTAAACTGACAAGGAATACCTTTGGGAAACAATACAGTTACCCACAGGTTGTTAAAAAAATCACATCTTGAAAAGGCACAGTTTCTTAAATTAAGATTTCTGTCATTTCTCAGTGGCCCTTTCAAATCTATTAAGTTTTCAGTGCTTGATGCAAGCATCACATCCTAACTTAAGGACAAGAGGTTTTGCTGGATTTAACGCTAAATTAAAGACTGTCACCCCCATTCACAGTGAAACTGGGTGACAAAGAGAAATAGATACAATTCTCTAGCACAATCCAGGCTGACAGTTTAAACAAGAAAGCCTATTTTTTCTCCTAAGACCCTTCCAATAAAAACAATGTTTATTTCTTGATTCACGACCACATTCAACAGTAGAACTTTTTGGATCCAAATACTGTATGTGGTGTGGTGGTGTGAAATCAGAGTTAAGGTGGTATGCTGATGTTTGGGAGCATTATCACTACTTCTGTGGCAAAGGTATCAAGAACACACTTCAACCCTCAGAATGCAAACGCTGGGGCCTGGGTTACTCAGCGAGTATTGACGCTGACTACCACACCTGGAGTCACGAGGTCAAACCCAGGGCGTGCTAAGTGACTCTAGTCAGGTCTCCTAAGCAACCAAATTGGCCCAGTTGCTAGGGAGGGTTGAGTCACATGGGGTAACCTCCTCGTGGTCGCTATAATGTGTGGTTCTCGCTCTCGGTGGGGCACGTGGTGAGTTGTGCATGGATGCTGCGGAGAATAGAACAGGCCTCCTCACGCGCTACGTCTCCACGGTAATGTGCTCAACAAGCCACATGATAAGATGTGTGGATTGACGGTCTCAGACGTGGAGGCAACTGAGATTCGTCCTCCGCCACTCAGATTGAGGCAAGTCACTACGCCACCTCGAGGACTTAGAGCTCATTGGGAATTGGGCATTCCAAATTTTGAAAAAAAAAAAAGCAAATGCTGTTATCTGTCTAACATTGCTTCTGAGTACAGAAAAGTAACCTCAATTTACGACGCAGGCTTAAACATATTCGTTGGGCATGACACAGGGGTTCTTGAAATCTTTGATTTAAAAACATCCTAGGCAGGTTGGAGAAGGAAGAGTTCCCATTTGTAGAGAAGTACACCTTTTAAATGAAAGGAAATGCCTTTGATCTTAAAAATAATCCAAACGCTTTCATCTATGGTATGTTGTCGAAAAAAAACATAACTTTGTTTATATATGGTTCCCATTTCCTTAGCTCAAAAATACATGTTATAAAATGTTCAGTCAGCTTTAGATTGTTGACTCTTTTATGAGAGTTAACAATTATGAAAGTGACTTGCTGAATAATCTAGAATAATAATTCTAGATAAATATCTGCGAGATCCTGATCACATTATGAATCATTAATTCCTACAGGTGAATAGAATTTACTCCTGATCTTTACAACTGTGGCCATGTATTTTCTAGTTATTTAGGTTTGACAAATGGGTGTTTCTTCAACTTCTGGCACTTTTAGCACTGTGGACTTCTAGAAAGTAAAGTCTCGTTAAGACATAATTTGTCAAGCAATGTCCAGTAGTGTATGTACATGCATTACGGGAGATAAATTTTTTCTGAAAACCATACAAATTTTGGTAACACTTTACAATAAGGTTCCATTCGTTAAATCTAGTTATTGCATTAGATATCATGAAAAAACAATGAACAATATATTTTTTACAGCATTTATTCATCTTTATTAATGTTAGTTAATAAAAATACAATTGTTCATTGTTAGTTCATGTTCATTGTGATCTCATGAGAATTCGTATGTATTCTTACGTAAAGTTTGGTTCTAGCAAACGTACATTCTCTTACATTTGCATAGATACTGAAACGTACAATATTGACGATGTATTGACAGCATCTAAACGTCATCATTTTATATTTAACACCTATAGAAACGTACAAATGTTTACGTGTACTGTTTGAATGGATTAATATTGAATAATTCATAGATTTAATCAGTTAATTACATTTATAATCAATGAGATAAGTTCACATTTATTTAATGCAGCTGACATTATAATGACATTTTAATGGTTTCATTCAGTTTTGTGTGGTTTCTGCTGCCATATACATCATTTTAAAGGATAAAATCACTTTAACCAAGACTAAACATTAAAATGTTAAAATGAATAAAAACTCTGTAATCACTTATCATTTATGAAGCATTTAATTTTATTTTTGTTTGCCATGGGATTAGGGGCGTAGCAGTCATTTTAAAAGTGGGGGGGACACAGCTGCCAGAAGGTGGCTCGCACAGACCCAACACTTACAGCGCAGTATTAATATATTACAGTATACATTAATATATATGTATGATATAAGTATTATATTAATATATACGTATTATTTACTTTTCATATTTGTACTATTTTAAAGATTCAAGTATTGCAAAATAATAGCAAAATTAGCTGCAAAAATAAAGGGCATCTTGTGGAGCACTTCTGTTTCACACATGACAATAAAAGACCTGAATAAATTATTTAATCAATTACAATAATGACAATTGTGCATGTGCATAATTTTAGCATTTAGTCTGTGCATGTGTATTGTGGGATTTAAATCCAAGTGGCCATTATTCATTTAGATTAATTTAATCAAATGAGTTTCTTGTGTGAAATTAGTCACCGAATCAACGATCAAAAGAAAATTTTAATCCTTTAAAATTTGTATGTCTACAGACATACAAAGAGATTTTAGTCGAGGTTTTAAGCATTATAAGAACAAAGCAAATCTATAATTTCCCTACAGTTTGTGAGCTGCTGAGGATGACTTTTATCAAAAGACAACAATAGTCTTATAATAATTATGAGTTTCAATAACATCCGTACGTTTTCATGTATAAAAAAGTCTATCTACATAACTATTCCCTTCAGTAAAATGTCTAAGTGTTCTAAGAACACAGCAGATCTATCTTTTTTCCTCCAGTTTGTCCACTGCACACTAACATGGAGGTAAAAAACAGCAGCTGATATTAAAAATAGCTTTACATACTTAACACAGATCTAGTAATCTGCTTAAATTGGCAAAAAGAACCGATCAAACTATTACCTCACAAACATAATGTAAAAAGCATAACTTAATGAAGAAATAAACTCCACTTACAATGTGTGCTGAAAACAAGGGTTCTCCATTGTTTTTTTTTTTTCTGCAGTGCATTTCACATCTCACCCAAGAACGATATGCCGATAAATAACTCTCATTTGTGTCCTCGTCTCCTCATCCCTAGATTATTAATTACAACATTAATGCTGATAAAAAAACATTTAAAAAACATGTATAAATGAGCACTGTTGAAAGCAAATATGTAGAAAAGAATGTAGCCACAATGATTAGACTGTCTGACTGAAGGCCTATTACGTAAGGGTTGTTTCGGCTCATGAAACACATTGATAATGATACTGAGAAAGTGTAATAGTCATTTAAATGGAAATTAAAAACATAATAATAAAAAAAAGTATTTTCTATGTGGTAAAATTGCCCAAATGTTGGTCGGGACATTTCCGTTCTTCTGAAATTAGGTAAGGACATGTTTTATCCATGGTAACAGTATAATTTTATTACGGTAAAATCTGGCTTACTGCAGTAAATTCCTTAACGGTTTCCCATTCATGTCTAGAAGGGATCACGCTTTCATCAACTTCTCACACATGCGCAGTCTGTTATGTATAGTCTAATGCTGGGTTCACATATGTGGCGTGAGTGAGGTGTGAGCGGCGGGTGATCAGGGCGATCGCGTTGGACGTTCACATTGGCCACACCTCTTCCGCCAGAAACAGCAGCGCCTCTGCGCAGGAAATAAAGTTATCTATGGGTCCTATGCCAGATTTTTTCTTAAATAAGATCATAATAAGCTGAGGTTATTGCTGCTTCAAGGACAACAGTGGGCATCAATGTGCACTTCATCTTTATCAGCACACTTGAAAAACACCAAAAGAAAGATGCCCAGGCTCCCTGCTCATCTGCGTGAATGTGCCTTAGGCATGCTGCATGGAGGCATGAGGACTGCAGATGTGGCCAGGGCAATAAATTGCAATGTCCGTACTGTGAGAGGCCTAAGACTGCGCTACAGGAAGGACAGCTGATCGTCCTCGCAATGGCAGACCACGTGTAACAACACCTGCACAGGATCGGTACATCCGAATATCACACCTGCGGGACTGGTACAGGATGGCAACAACAACTGCCCGAGTTACACCAGGAATGCACAATCCCTCCATCAGTGCTCAGACTGTCCGCAATAGGCTGAGAGAGGCTGGACTGAGGGCTTGTAGGCCTGTTGTAAGGCAGGTCCTTACCAGACATCACCGGCAACAATGTCGCCTATGGGCACAAACCCACCTTCGCTGGACCAGACAGGACTGGCAAAAAGAGCTCTTCACTGACGAGTTGCAGTAATGTCTCACCAGGGGTGATGGTCGGACTCGCATTTATCGTCGAAGGAATGAGCGTTACACCGAGGTCTGTACTCTGGAGTGGGATCGATTTGGAGGTGGAGGGTCTGTCATGGTCTGGGACGGCATCATCGGACTGAGCTTGTTGTCACTGCAGGCAATCTCAATGCTGTGCATTACAGGACATCCTCCTCCCTCATGTGGTACCCTTGCTGCAGGCTCATCCTGACATGACCCTCCAGCATGACAATGCCAGCAGCCATACTGCTCGTTCTGTGCATGATTTCCTGCAAGACAGGTTTGTCAGTGTTCTGCCATGGCCAGCGAAGAGCCCTGATCTCAATCCCACTGAGCACGTCTGGGATCTGTTGGATCGGAGGGTGAGAGCTAGGGCCATTCCCCCCAGAAATGTCCAGGAACTTGCAGGTGCCTTGGTGGAAGAGTGGGTTAACATCTCACAACAAAAACTGGCAAATCTGGTGCAATCCGTGAGGAGGAGATGCACTGCAGTACTTATTGCAGCTGGTGGCCACACCAGATACTGACTGTTACTTTTGATTTCGACCCCCCCCCCCCTTTTTTCAGGGACACATTATTCCATTTCTGTTAGTCACATGTCTGTGAAACTTGTTCAGTTTATGTCTTAGTTGTTGAATCTTTTTATGTTCATACAAATATTTACACATGTTAAGTTTGCTGAAAATAAAAGCAGTTGAAAGTGAGAGGACATTTCTTTTTTTTCTGAGTTTATGTATGTGATTAAAGACAAATGATATAGAACAGTGAAATTGCTCACAGAAACTTTTAACTTCTCCATCTTGCCTGCATTCGAGTCGACTCCAGTAACTCACACTCACCCTGCCTGGAGACGAATGTCGTAAACTCCTCTGTCTTCAGTCTCATTGGTAGTCACTTGCAAATGTCGCTCGTCATTTGCATAGTTAAAATTTTCGCAACTTGTCTTGTCGCTCACCACGGCAATCTCTGTGAATGGGATGGTGTCGCTGTCTCGCGCGATGTCACTGGCGGTGTGAACGGGGCTTAACTACGTTCTTCAGTTAACCATGTTTATCAAAAGAACGATATAAAAGTTAAAGATCAGTTCAAGATGGCTAGCAAAATAACAACGACATGCTCATGAACTGCAACATAACTTTAACTTTAAACAACATAAGCGTTAATTATACAGTATTAAGAAGATAGCAACATATGTGCCGTAGTGAAGTATTTGGGGAATTGAGACGGGCGGTGAGCGCTCCTCGTTGCTGCGAGTTCCGCAGCTCGTGCTTTTTTCCAGTCGAATCCCATAGAAAAATGCAAACAAATGTGTCCCCATTCAAGATATAAATTACATCCACTGAGGTGCAGATGCAGTCTTTGTTAATTAAAATTTGAAGTTGTATATGGGTGGATTAGAACCCTCAGCCTTTTATGCATGGGGTCGAAAACGTTACCAGTAGACTATCTAGTCAAACTCCCACCTCTGGTGCTATGATTGATGTACTTCACCACTGACTAACAATATCTCATGACTGAGAGTAGCATGCATAGAGATGACGTTATCAAATGTATTATGTGAATTATTTATTTTAGAGCTTGAATTGATAATCAAGAATGACTATTTACCATAACAGACCATTTAAAATAATCTTTTACTAGCGCTCATCATTGCTGTGCGACTTCAAATGCAGTCTATAATCTGTTGAATTGTAGAATCTCGAGAGATTGATGAAAGAGGGATCCCTTCTAGACACGACCTGGTTTCCCTTAGCTAAGAGAACCGTCTAAGGGATTATATGCAACGCCCTCATGTTATTTCCTTAGGTAAGGGAAAATCACACTTTAAGTGTTATATTTTTTTTTCTCCCCTTTTCTCCCCAATTTGGAACACCCAATTCCCAATGCGCTCTAGGTCCTCATGGTGGTGTAGTGACTCACCTCAATCCTGGTGGCGAAGGACGAATCTCAGTTGCCTCCGCATCTGAGTCCATCAATCCACGCATCTTATCATATGGCTTGTTGAGCACATTACCACGGAGACATAGTGCACGTGGAGGCCCATGCTATTCTCCGCAGCATCCATGCACAACTCACCATGTGGCCCACCGAGAGCGAGAGCCACACATTATGGCGTCCACGAGGAGGTTACCCCATGTGACTCTACCCTCCCTAGTAACTGGGCCAATTTGGTTGCTTAGGAGACCTGGCTGGAGTCACTCAGCACACCCTGGATTCAAACTCGCGACTCCAGGGGTGGTAGTCAGCGTCAGTACTCGCTGAGCTACCCAGGCCCAAAGTGTTATACTTCATGGAAAAACTTAAGGTGTTTTATGCAACCGGGTACTGCTGTCTTACATTTTGATCTTAAATTAGACAACTTTTTAAATTAAAAATTTTAAATTTTAGACAACTAACTTGTGAGACTAGGCTAAAACAGTTTTATGCAACCAGCCCCAGGCTATCATATTAGTTCATAGTGCATTAACTAATGTTAACTAATACAACTTTTGATTTTAAAAATGTATTAATATGTTAAAATTAACATCAACCAAGATTAATAAATGCTTTAAAAGTATTTTTCATTGTTAATTTATGTTAACTAATTTTTTCAACTAATGTTAACAAATAGAACCTTTTTATAAGATGTTACCAAAATTCCCACCACAGTGTCATTTCCCGCTACATCTCAAATTCTGTATTGTGCTTAACAGAATTCTGTGGTGGAAATGACAGAGATGGAAATTACATTTGTAATGTTTTTGGAATAAAATTTCCTACTCATTTTTCTTGCTATGGCTAATTTCATAGCTAACATTTTAAGTATCCTCAATACACACAGTTAAATAATATTTTGGCATTTTTTGCATAATTTCATTCAAATATAATTACAGCTTGATTGGAACTGTATATATATTCAGTTCAAGTGATATTTTTCTTTGTTTACTTCAAACATCAGTTTTCTCATATTTCATCCCATCCCAGATTTATGTTTATTTCACTCTTTGTTTATATTATTATTGTTTTAATAATTTGTATTTTTATAATGGATTTTCATAGGTTAATATTGAAAATCTGAGTCTGGGATAAGGCTAATACAATAAAAATCTACATACAAGGCATTTGGAAATGACTAAAAATAAACAATGAAGACCTGGTAAAAAGTTTCCAAGTCAGTTTTAATGTGACCTTCGTATAACAAAAAGAAAAAAGGTTAAATCTGCTTGTTTTGATAAAAATCAGCCCCTGGGACACAAAATTGACAGAAGTTGGAGAAACACCCATTTAAATAGTGAAACAAACCCAAACTGTTAAATCTTTATCATTGATATTTCTTGAGTGTCAGAAGAACATAACATAACAAAACTTTTAGTAGCTAAGTATTACGTGGGTATTTTGAACTGATTATCCTGTTCTGGAGGCAAATGCTCAATTTCTGTCAATTACAGCTGCTCTGGAAATCTTGATGTTTACTGTGGTACATTCTGGCTGCAGTAGAGAGAAAAAGACAAGGTATACTGGCCATAATGGTGCTGACCAAAGAAACACTTGATGGTAATAATCAACAACAGTGTTGCTCTGCTATTTAATGAGGGCGTTGATTGAGGAATTTAAGGCGTCTATTTCAAGATTCCATTAAAATGCATGAAGGTGGATTTTATCATGAGATACTAGTGCATTAGTGTATTCTCTTTAGACACATAAAGAGTTGGGTCCTAACCAGCATCATGATCGCCAGACAGATTCTTTTTAAGGGGTTGGAGGTCGGCTGGAGCGCCCTCATTCCAGGAGTGGTGCTTGGAGATGGGGAGGGTGGCGGCCTTTGAAGAAGGGTCATTTAGAAGACTAGGGAAATTGAATTTGTTTATGAAAAAATTGGGTGGATATCTGACGTTGCTGGATGTGTGATTATTATTATTTTTTATTTTATTTTTTTATTTTTTGTTTTTGGTGTGTGTCTGTAATCATGTGTATATATTCATATGTGACCACAGGGATGTTTGTTGGGGGTCAGGGCGGGGTTGTCTATTTGGAGAGGGAGGGGTGGTTGTGAGGTTTAAATGTTGATTCCATGTACAATACCGGTCAAAAGTTTTGAAACACTTGACTGAAATGTTTGATCTGAAGGCGTGTGCTTAAATGTTTGAAATGAGTTTTGTAGACAAAAATATAATTGTGCCACCATATGAATTTATTTCATTGTAAAACTAAAATTTTATAAAAAAAAATAAAAAAAACTTTTTTGAAATGGATGACTTGGACCAAATAATAAAGAAAAGCAGCCAATAAGCGCCCAACATAAATGGGAACTCCTTCAATACTGTTTAAAAAGCATCCCAGGGTGATACATCAAGAAGCTGGTTGAGAAAATGTCAAGAGTACATGTCTGCAAAATCTAGGTAAAGGGGGACTACTTTGAAGATGCTAAAATATAACACAGTTTTGATTCATTTTGGATTTTGTTTAGTCACAACATAATTCCCATAGTTCTATTTGTTATTCCATAGTTTTATTGACTTTACTATTATTCTAAAATGTGAAGACAAAAAAAAATTATAATAAAGAATAAGTGTTTCAAAACTTTTGACCAGTAGTGTATATATGTTTTGCTCTTCTCTATTTAATGTAGGAATCAATGAAAAAATTTAATTACAATAAAAAATAAATTTAAAAAAAGTGGATCCATGTAACATTATTACTCTGCACTTTGGTATTCACTCTTCAATCTATTGCTATGAGGACAAAAAGTAAATCCATGCCTACTTTCTTAGCAATTTCATTGCCTTTATGTTAAAATGTCTCTGTAATTTCTGCTAAATAGGTGCTAAAAAAACAACAGCATTTGAGGCAGCTAAGGCAAAGCATAAGTTATGCTACTGTTTTTATAACGTATTTGTCTATCTATTTAACGTGTTGCTCTTTATGATCTCTCCAGCAGCTGTAAAGACAGAGACAGCTTATGCCAGAATCTTAAACAAACAGCACCATCTCACTGGATTTAAGTTGGTATCAAAGGCTTATTTCAAATGCAGGCGCTTCACTAGACACAGGGTAATTATCCCCATTATTCAAATGACACAAAGGAGGCCCTTTCATATTTCATGGCCTTTTTGTTTTGTTGCCGTCTCTAATGCAAGTGTACACTTTTCTTCCAGAGCAAGGCATGTCAGTTATAGCAGGTCAGCATCACCTAGTTCTGGACAGTCCACTCTATATCATGCCAGACATTCACAATGAATAAGAACAATACAAAATCAAAAAGGTTTCATAGCACTGATCTGGTATCTGAAATGCTTGGCTGAAAAAGTGCATTAGATGGATGGATGGATGGATGGAAGGATGGATGAATGGATGGATGGATGGATGGATGGATGGATGGATGGGTGGGTGGGTGGGTGGATTTGGAGACCATGGATTTCTACATAAATTGATCATTAAATTACAATTTGATCTCATCTCAAACCATACATGCATCACGTTCTTAATTCACAAAGACACTTTACAATGCAATGAAGAATGAATATATAGGATCTGACAGTTATTAACATCAAATGGCTGCATATGTGATAACTGGTGGGTGGAAGGCTCCGTGCCAATTTTTGTCTTGCTATGTATGAGATTGTCACTGACAGTCACAGCTGGTCTGCTTCAGTTCTGTTAGGAGGAATAATGATGTGTGTGTCTGTGTACCTCACAGCGGCATATGCTTCGATCTGTCAAATGATTCTCACCTGAGCGCTCAAAATCAGCGCAAAGCTTGTCAACACATCATACAAAGTGTCAGGAGAAATGAGTGATGCAAGGATGAACAGTCGATATTTTTAGTTTCATACGGAAAGCCTTACTGAGGTTTATCACTTTGATTACGATTTGGCAAATCATATAATCATATTCCGGAGAGACGTTTCACACCGATACCTTTTTAAGGTCAAGATTTGAAT